>NC_140664.1:133653774-134088774 GCF_054131305.1 Coturnix japonica | reverse complement strand
CCACAAAGTGCCAATAACCCTGTACCAGGTGCTGGCAGCCCCACATGGCTCATATCTGCCATATGTCCATGTGCTCTTTGTATTATTTCCTAGGTAAATAGAATCAGATTCCAGGGGTTTAATTTTCCCTTTAGTGCATCTATGGATTTTACTTAATGATGCTACAGACCCCCAAGGAGTGGGGGGGCAGCAGAAAGACTCTTACCCAGCTATGAAGAAGGTCTTACTGGGGAGATCGCTGTGTGTGACATGTCTTTTACAAGAAGATTTCAGAGTAGAGGCCAAGACTCATGTCCTGGCTTAATGTCTTACTGCAAATGAAACCGGTTCTTGAAGAGTGAGTTTCCTGTAATTTGGAATCACGGGAGATGTTTGTATGGTTTATCCTTGCATGTGAGAGTGATGTTAGAATCACAGAATCATTAAGGTTGGAAAAGACTACTAAGATCATCTACTCCAACCAGCAACCCACCCCCACCATGCCCACTGATGTATGTTTCTCAGTGCCACATCTCCACAGTTCTTGATCACCTCCAGGGATGGTGACTTCACCACCTCTCTGGGCAGTCTGTGCTACTGTATTACCATTCTTTCTAAGAATAAATTTTTCCTAATATCCAATCTGAATCTACCCTGAGGTTCATCACTGGGACCTCACTGTGAAGGCAGCCTCAGACCTGCAAGTCGCCATGGCTTTACCTGTGCCTCACAGTGGGGTGAAAGACCCTGTGGTCCATGCTGTGGCTGGCCCTGATGCACTGATGTGCACCCACACCCTTTGCCTGACAAGTGCCATGGGAGAAGAATGTGCTTGGAGCCTTCAGAAACAGAAGCAGGAAAAGATCCCCAAAGTGCTGTTGGCTTTCAGGTGTGCAGAGTGTGGAAGCATCGTGTGATGAGTGCCTATAAAATCAAAGAGAGGGCAGGCAGATTCAAGGGAGATGATCAGATCATCTCTGGCATGGTTGGACTTTTAACCTCACTTGCTTCACATTAACTTACCATAAAGTGGAAATAATAACCAGAGCTCCAAGGCAGCTTTTTTTTTTGACAACCGGTAAATAGGCTAAAAATTCATTTTCATCAGCCTGAATTTATGTGCAAATTTGGGTTTCTTATTCATGCATGCTCCATAGACTCTGCAGCTCAGACAGGCATCTCTCAGCTTATCATGTAGGTATTGGTCTGCTCTGAGCAGTGAACCTGCTTGTAGGCATCCAGGGCACACACTTCAGGAGGTGGTCTACCCAAACCCACCCCTGTTCCCATAAGTGTTTAATTGCATAGAGTGGAATGGTGCCAAAGAGATGCAGGTTTTCTCAGGCTGAAGCACTGGATAAATTTGGGTCTTCAACATCCTTGCAAGTCTTCTGAAATGCCTACCTTGAGGTAATCTGCTAGTCTTTGAGCTCTTTATTTCCTATGACCAAACAAAATCCTTTCCTCCAGGTTCGAGGGAACGTTTCAAGGCATATAAAACAACATCTGGGGTTCTTTATTTTGACCAGATAACATGAATAAAAACATGATTTAGTTTAAACCAGAAGGTATACATTTCACAAAATTGAAAAAGATAACGCATTATTTGAAAGCTTAGGTAATAACATTCTTCCAGTTTTATCTGTTCTGCACTTCTGAGTCTTGAGCAAGGCCCTCTAAAACGGATGGAGGCTCCTAGGTTCCCGTGAAATACGATGAACAGTAATAAATGGTCTGTGGATGGTATAAAGGGAAATTTGAATCTCAGAGCTAACAATGATCAATTTACTACATGCCTGCGGGAGCTAAAAATCATATAAGGAAAACATAGAAACACGGCAGCCGGGCAAGGGAACGAGATGAAACTAGGCCAGTTCGAGGATGCAATATTGTTATTTGTTTATGTCTTTTCTGTTAAAATGAATTAAATGCCCACAGCAGATAAAAGGTTCGTCTACCAGTGCCAGAGCTCCCGAGTATCTTATATTATTCCAGCACTAATTACATTTCATAAAGCTACCAAATATACCATAACTAACATTTATTGGCCAATGAAATGTTGCTGTAAGTTAATAATTACGGATATATGTAGACAATAAAAAGTGGAACATCAGCCTGGATGCAGGATGGGAAATTAAATGGAGGTCCTTGAACATTCCCTCTAGCTACTTACACTCAAGCAGAAACTCTCATAACCCCAGAGGTAGGAGGATTTCCTATTTAGCTGCCAGCACACTAGGCTGCTTACAGTGTGCACTATGCTATACACAGAATAAACTTCCCGCTGTAACCTCAGCTCTTCCCTGCCACCTATTCAGGTTACTTGTAGATGGACTGCTGCTTTGGGGCAGGTTGGGAGTGAAAAGGAGCCTGGCAGAAGCAGAGCTGCAATTCATCCTGGGAACACATTGCTAAAAGTTTTGCCACCGGCCAAAGCAGCCTTCAGCAGTCCTCTGTAGAAATAAAAGTCAGGAGGTCACCTCCCCTCTGGTCATTCACCAGGACAAGGATGAACCTGCTTCTCAAACCACATCCAGATACAGTTCCAGGAGTCAATGCTTGATTATTATTATTCATTTTCTTTACTCGGCTGACCTGAGAAAAGCTTGGTTACACCAAAGAAGGAGGAATCAGACCCTTTCTAATACTTTTTGCCTATTGGCTGACAGGTCTCATCTTCACTCCCACTGATCCCCACGTAGCCAGTAACCAGATACTCCACTGTTTTTTTCACTCTGCAATGCTCAGAGCTTTAAATGAGCTGGGCTGCTTGGGTACAGATTCTCCCTCTAAGACTCTTACTTCCTTATGTAATGAGATTTAGAAAGACTTAAAAGAGCAGTAAGGAGATGAGGAAGGTCAAAAATGCTATTAACTATAAATAAATACTCTGTCGCACTGGAGACACAGCACCACCATGGTTCAGATGTACCTTCATCAGCTTGAAGGGATAGTGTTGAGCTGTCACTCCTTGTAGACACATACCTGTGAGTAGAAGGAAAGCCTGGGAAAAGAGAGAGTATTCTGTGGGATACTGAAACTGTAGGATGATACTTTCCTGTGCAGGAACTCTTAAGAATCTCTGAGTAGGAGACCAGGCTTCACTGTCATCATGTCATACCCTATTTTTAAAAACCTCCAGGGATGATGACTCCCTCATCTCCTTGGGCAGCCTGTTCCGATGCCTCAGTTGACATACTGGATACCTCCAACTCCTGAAGTGACAAGATTTCCCCTCTTACAGACTGTTCCATGGCCTGAGAAATACAACAGTACAAAGTGTGACCTAATATTCAAACTAGGCTTCCCACCCTCACAATTTTATCCCATTACTTCTAATTAATCCCCTTTACAGTGACTGTTTTTTCTTCCGGGCATATATAATTGCTGATTGTTGCCACAGGGCTAATTCCCTTCCACATACGGTTGGTGTAAATCTGTTCTATAGAAGTGTCAGAGCATTGGGAAGTTTAAGTTTTGTCTTGCTTAATTCCATGGGGAAAAGACTGCAAAAATATCTAGAAGTTGTCCTATTAGCAGTGAGACAACAAAAAAGCCCTGGATGGGGCACTGGCATCATGGTGTGATACAGATGGCAACTCCCATCTGCTTATAAACATGGCACCACTTTGGTATATCAGCATTTTCTCCTTCCAGGCCCTCCACAGTACACTGACCCCTACTATTTGCAGGTCATTTTGGTTCCATAAATGATGAAACAAGATGTTGAGCATTGGGGAATATCCTCCTGTGGATGTAAGCACATAACTCCCATTAATGTGAAGGGGAGTTATGCACATGCATTGAGCTAAGGATGTGCTCTCCAGTCTTCAGAGCACACTTGACAAGTCTGAGTAATCTGTGGTTGATTTTAGTTTTCTCCCCAGAGCTCTTGATGAAGGGAGATGCATGAGAAAGCCGGTGTACAAGGCATTAGCATCAAGGCACAAGTGAAAGAGCGCTCAACGGGATTATTAGTGCTTACGCAGCACAAGTAATGGATGGTGTCCTATAGGAATACTTTACATTCAGGAGTCATCAGTCTGGCCTCTCTTTTCAGTGTAAATCAGGAGTGGTGGCTGAAACAAAAGGGAACAAAACTAAAATTAGATGAAAAGCTTTTTTACCTTTTCCTTTTAGTGGTTGGGAAAATCTGTTTCTCTCTCCTATCTTCATTTAACTCATGGGTAAATAGCTGTATGTGTTGGCCACGTGCTCCACTCGTTCATACTGTCTTCTGTTGAGAAATCCCTGTTTCCTTGCTTCCACTTTATGCCACACCATGCTCAGGCAGGATCTGGTCATCATCACATGGAGAAGTGAGAAACCCACAACCCACATAGCAAAGAAGGAGAGAATGACTGGAGGTGAATCCTCACCTGTGTGGGATGGGCAGCAGTAGCAGAGAATGATTGATGTGTGGAGCCTACACTGGGACTCTCAGGAAAATTAATTCATTTTCTATTCACACTTTAAGTTAATTTGGATTATTTAATCCACATTAGGCTCCTTTATGCACACTCTTTTTCAGAATTAGTGTGTCCCTAATTCAGTTTACAACATAAATTAAGCTCAGCCAAATTAATGCTATGTTATACTTGAATGAGGGTCTGTGAAGAGATTTAATGTGGTTTAATTATCCACTTTGCATATCAAAAAATGCATAAAATATCACATTAAGTTACAAAAACAGGAGCATGAGGGACAGGAAGCTGAATCTCTTACTCCCGCAATATGGCACTGGATGACAACCCAACTCCTTCTGTTTAGCTTGGGGGATCGGGGTTTTGGGGAGGTGGACAGAACAGTGCCTTCTTGATGCATCGCTTTGCAATTTGCACAGCAGGTGTTGAGGACCCAGAAGGAAGAAAACAGCTAAGAAAGAATCACATAGCTAAAAAAAATCTTAAAGCCTTTGGAAGGGCCCGTCTGTATCTCCTGAAGGGTGCTGATGATTACAGGGAACTGGAAAATGGCCAATGTAAAGGGAAGGGAAAGAAAGAGTGGAAAAGCAATTTAACTTCAATTTCTATAAAAAACACTGACACAACAAAGCTGTTTGTAAACATTTCAGAGAGAGCCAGGAACACTAAGAAACACTCAGTTTGGATTTTTTTAGGCTAAACCAATCTGATGCTTTTATTTGGCAGTCTGAATAGAAGAAGAGCAGTAGAGATTGTACCTCAACTGCAGCAACTTGTATCTTTTCCTAACAAGGTGAGACACTCTAGTTGAAAGTACTATAGAGCTACACCTATATATATATATATACAGGAAAAATTATGCATTTGTGGAGCAGTAATGAGTTGCTCACTTGCAAGAAAGAGGTGGATATCGGGAAAAAAATCTTCCAGGTTCTGTCTGAGATGTCACACTAGGCAATATTTTCCTATGACAGCATAAACTTTATGTTTACATATTCACACACATCACTACAGAGGGAGGGGCTACTGCCACACATGGGGCTAGAGACCAAAATAATCCTGGCAAATGATATATGTTGTCTGAAAGAGTAGGATAAATGAGCTTCATCCTTAAGGATATCAAGATCGGAGACGAACAACAGCTGCACTGCTCCAAAGCAGGAGAAACAGACTGGGTGGCAGCTCTGAAGAGGACTTGAAGGTTGGAGTGAATGTGCAGCTAGATGTGAATCAACAAGGTTATGCTGAGAACAGCAAACACCATGCTGAGGCAGGCAAAGAGCACCATCGTATTTAAGATGTGTGAAGAAAGCCTTCTGCTCCATTTACGGCTGCTAAAGGCTTTACTGGATAACTTTTCCTTGATTTGACCACTATATGTCAGGAGAAGTCAGATTAATGGGAAAGAGAGCAGAGGAGATTCAAAAAATAAAAATAAAACATAAAGAATAAAAACAAAATTTGTATGATTTCTGCAGAACAAAAGCAGGGAAAACCTGAGAAAAGAATATGGAAAGAGCAGAACCACTGATGGTTGGGCTGGATGGTCTTAGTGATCTTCCCAACTTTAATGATTCCATGATTCTGTAACTCACTGTAATTTCAAACACGTAAGAAGCAGCTGGAGATAACCTGCCTGGAGATAAGTCTGCCTGATTATAGATCTGCTGGGATGATACTGACTTCTGAAAATGGGGACAAATCTGCCTTTCTGTAGATGGACATAACGTAGACCAAGGTCCTCAAACTACTTTCATGTATCTGCAGCAATCATAAAAGAAAAACTTTGCAATGTAAGCAATTGCCAGGTTTTAGTCACAAAGCCTCATTTCCTGGGAGACTGAATAAATATGGTTCCTATAAAGGTTTTTACCCTTTTCAACAAAGCAAAAAGAGTTTCAAGACTGCAGGAGCACATAGAAGTAACCTCATGTCAGCATCACTTTATCATTGAACCCACATCCACCTGCTTCTTACTCAAAGGACAAAAACAAAATGTGTGTAAACACAATGAAAGGAGAATTGTTTATGTGCTACCCCCAAATCAGCAACCATGAACTCTGGCTGATTTTGCTCATCATCCATTAAGGGAAATGGCTATAGGTCATCTATGTGATTACCTAACACTCAGGAGAGGCAATAAAGCTCAGCTGGAAGTGTCACGCTGCAGAAAAAAGTAAGGCAAGCCCAACTCTTGGTTTTGTTTTTCACTACATTACTTCAGTTAACATAGTGCACTGTTAACATTAACTCCTGGCCATATATTGCTTTATAGATAGACAATCGATAGTGTGACTGAAATATGATTTTGTTAAAACGTCTAGGGGGCTGTATGCATTTAGCTTTCACACTATTTTCAGAAAATGAACATCAATATAAAAATAATGAGCCTCATAAAATAAAGCCTAGTTCATGTGGCTGAGCTGGCTTTTAAGAAAGGGGGCAGAGATTTATACTAAAGGCATCACAAAGGAAACAGCTTAGAACAACATTCAGCATCTCTTTCAACCCCAATCGAAGGACGTTCAAGGCCAGCATTGAAACACAGCTTGCCTTTGCTCACTAGGGCATGCACTGGGATGGCAGTGCTTGGCAGGAGTTCTTGGACATGCCAGCAAGAGGAAACTGCAGCAAGGCCTTTGACATGAATACAAAATCACTTCGTATTTGGAGATCATCATCATAAGCCACAGGATGCGTTTCTGTAGTCAAAATGCTTCTGCTTACAGAACTCCAGACTTTAAGCAGAGTCCATCCTGGTGACTGTAGGACCAAGAAAGAGGAGAATAAAGTACGTGGGACTGTAAGGGTACCGGCTGGTGCTGGCAGGGAATGCCCTGCTCCCCCTCAATGAACCACAGCCTTTCATACTGCTGCCTTATCATCTGCTGTTTTTGTCTGGGTTTCCCCGGGATGAAAATACTAGGGGTAGGGTTGGGACTGAAATGGAAAAAAATAGGCAAATTCCAACTCTTTGACAGCCAGGTGATGTAACACGAAACTTCACATTCTGCACCTCAAAAATGAGTGTAGATGTGGGAGTTCCACATCTGTGCTAAATAATGAAAGACAGAAAATATACATCAAAGTCGAGAGAAATTAGGACGTGTATATTGAAAATGATGCCCTCCCATTCCCACCCCTGTATTCGGCAGGATTTCCTAGTACTGCATTTTTTTGAACCCTCTGAAACATTTTGAAGTAAATGAAAAGGTGACAGTGCTTCAGAGAGTAATGTTGAAAGGGAAGACTGTAAAACACCTGGATGACAGCAACCTGGATGAAAGCTGATGGAGGACAGTTCATTTTCAGACCAGATCCCTTTTAGCTCAGTTAAAGCAAGTCTTCCTCAGCCTCCAACATTTTAACTGGGTGTCTCCATTCAGGAGTGAAGGTACCAAATCTCCTCACCAAGCCATGAACAATCTTCTGCTCATGGCTTTCTCTTCCTACTCAGGGGACCTTACAGTGGCTGTGATGTCTCCAAGGAAAAGATATTCAAGTGCAAAGCTCAGCTTTGACATTTCCAAGCTATACATTGTAGTGGCATAGTGCAGTGGTCATTAATGCTGGCAGAGCAGCAGGAAGCATCACAAGAAACTGCTCAGGATTAGGTCTAAATGGGTATCAGCCCATCAGTGTTCCTCTTACTCTGAAAACCAGGATTAGACATTCACACACATCAACATAGAGCAAAAAAATGCTTTAAATCAGAGGAGCTTGAAACAAACTGATTACGTCTCATATATTGCTGAACTTCACCTGAGCTTGGATTTCTTTTCTCTTTTATGCGTGCACCTCTGATATGAATTTCTGAAAACTCTCCTTTTGTTTCCAACCCACTAAAACATGAGGTGTTGTTCTGAAAAACAATTAAATGTTCTGCGTTACTAATTAGGGATGTGCATAGACTGTACAACTTGCCACCCCAGTCAGGCAGGAGGAGAATATTAAAACCCGTTTCTTTCTGCAGGTGTTGTACAGTACCAGCTGGCTTCAGCTTGCCTCAGGGAAAGTCCTTTCATCTATCACATGTTGTGTTACGGGTGGATTATGTCATATCACATCCAATTACCTCATGTCATGTCAGTTCTGACATAATGCAACAGAACACACTTGTGAGGTGCAGATCAATGTAGCAGGATGCATCAGAAATGTTTGAAAGACGCAACACTGCCTGCACCCATGGGCTAGCTTTGGGCACTAAACTGTCGTTTGGCAGCTGTTTTATCTTTGTCCTTTGCAAGAGCAAACTTCTACCTCACTGCCCACGTCTCAGTAATCTTTGCATAAACTCAGATGTTGTTCTGCAATCCTATTTTTCATTTTGATGTAAGATGCAGGTTAGTCAGTCTAGCATTGACCAGCCAAAGTTGCGGGTCAACAGATCAACATCCAAATGATTTGTTATGAGACAGTACACAAGAGGTTGACCTACATGGCCTGTGGAATGGTCCTGCCTTTAGAACAAAGAGAATCTGGATGGATATGAGGAAAGGAGAGAAAGAATCAGCACTGAATAATCAAACGTCATCTCCAAATCCACTCTGAGAAGAACTCTTAGCAGCAGAAATCCCGCTACAGAATGGTCAGTTCATTGTACAGCACAGACACAGCAGGAACAGCAATGGGTGCTGATGCAGTGACAGAGGAAGGCAGCAAAAAAGTTACCACAAGCTGAAGCAATCACAGGAACACAGGCATGCACATCTCCTTCTAAAAGCAGCACATGCAGCAGCCCAGAGCCCAGCTGAGTATGCGAGGCTGGTCTGACTGTTTAATGTTTGTTTACATGTTTCCTTTCTTTTTTTCACTTGTCTCAGAAAGGCAAGCTCCCAGGGAAGGAATTTAATCACTACCCTCTCTTATTTAAGAGTGTGGCTGAGAGCAACTCCTGAGAGGATGACAGGACTGCTATTCTTCCCTGCTGTGAGCAGAGGGAATGGCTTCCCTTTAATCCTCAGTCCTGCTACTCTGTAATGTGTTCTCCACCAGCACAGTGACTGTGAACATGAGCCTCTCTCTTCTTGCACCTCTTCCAGCTCAAAACTTACATTTTTTACCAGATCTGAAGTCAGACACTCTCTGTGCCCTTTCCCCACACAAAAAGGTGTTAAATGAGCAGGACTGTACAGACCTCAGCCTGGTTCCAATAAGATCTGATTCAACATATATCTTCCACTTTTCCCACTACCTTCTAGAACTGCATCCAGGGTATATGTTCTTTACTGTTTCCAAGTTGTCCCTAGGTCCTGGAGCTACATAGGACATTTATGATCTTCATGCTAAGAACTAAGAGATCAGCTGTGTGACATTTTAGTGGTAGGAGAGTAATGCTCAAGGCAGGAATAGGCTAGAAATAGGCATGAACCATTTTTGAATAATCAAAGGAAACTTTATCCCCTGTTCCTTTGGCATTTTATTTCAAAGGACTTTAATACACCAGAACCGTGGGCATTCTTCTATTTTGTTCCAGGACCAGAGCTGCCCTGCTGTCTCCTTCCCACTGCCCTTGTCAACGATTCCCATAAATGTAAGTGAAATTTCTAAAGGTTGCTGCTGATGTAGGGAGCTGAGGGCAAAGCCCACAAGTGGGACAATCCATGGTTTGCCATGGAGATTCTCCCTCCCAAACCAGCAAACTTTTCCTTGCCTCATGTCTTACAAGTCATATAAATTCCCTGGGGCAGGAGATAAAACTTGCTGTGTTTATGCAGCATGTAGCACAACATGGCCCCATTTCTCCTCATTTATTTTGTAACATGAATATTAAGTAACAATGTCATCATCTTTTATTGATAACAGAACCAGGGCGATGAGGATTTTGGCACAGGATGAGCAATGTGTGCTGGGAGAATTTCATTACATCCCTGATATTTCAATCAATCTACAAATTGCCAGCTGCAGAAATGTGATCATACTGAAAAACTGGATCCTTACCAAAGAGATCAAGTCTCCTTCCTATATCATATATACCTTATAAACTCATGTCCTGTTCCGGCTGTTTTACAACCTCTAGAGAGTGAGCTTAAGGCTCCCATCAAGGACTCAGCTCTGTTATTGAACGCCGTCCTCTAAGTCAATGCTACTGAGTAAAATCTGGCTAGAGAGAAGAAAAGCCATGCAGAGATGCCACCATGCAAATATTGATTACAAGGATACCTCCCATGTGTAGAACAAAGGCACCTGAAGTCTGTGCTGCCTCAAAATACTTTATGACATATGTCAGGTCCTACTCTCCATGCACAGTAATTTTATGAAGCTGCACAAAGGGGAACTCCTAAAAAGGAAGAAGGAGCATGAGACTATGCCTGAAATAATTGGGGTACTTTGTACTGGTTAATGACCCTTTCAATTATACTTCAAGATACCTGTCTGTCATCTCTGCCTATACAGAGACACGAGGAAACTGTCTGAATGTAGATGTTTCACAAGACTTGACATCCCTTAAGGCACGTCCTCTCTGTCATACAATTGCATTTTTGCAGCTTTGGTAGCTTTGGTGAGCAGGCTGCCAGATCAAAGGCATTTATGGGAGATGATGATGATGGAGGTGGAGAATGTGAGAGGCTGATACAGACTGCAGCAGATCTAGGTTATAATAGTGAGAATACGGTAAAATCCAGAAGATATACAGATTTGGACTGATATCCCAAACTCGTCTGACCTTGTTAATCTTCCGCATTTCCACTATCACTTATGATAAAAGGGAGCCATGAATTAGATGGAATAGTTTTACATACCTTTCAGAAGCAAAAGTTACTGTAATTTACAGTGTCTTTTTTTCCTAGATGAACATTGAGCAGTGAGACTATGGGGCTTTGACAGGTTCCATATAACATTAAAGCAAACAGTGAGATAATAGAAATCACATTTAACTGCCAATGAAGAAGAGAAAAGCCCAGCAGTTCTTATCTCAGCTTTATTAGTCCCTGTGCAGTGCTGTTAGCTTTTACTGTTGTTGACGCACCAAATATCCAGTTCCATAATTTGTGCTGCATTACTTATCACACAGATGGGAACGTGAGAGGAATCTAGGTGCATCCAAAGAGCAAAAATTAGAACAATTGCAGAGAGAGAACATCACAGCACAAAAGCCATTCCTTTGCATTAGAGTTACAGTCCTGACCTATGAAGAATACCCCAGAGCTGTATCACAACACCCTCTCCTTGCAAGAAGTCTCCAAGGTTTTGCATTCAACATGCCCTACAAAGTATATGAAAATTATATATAAAAGAAGAAATGAAATGCTCTCCATAAAGAGCTAAATTATCTAACCCAGAGTCAGAAACCATAGCTGAACCATTGGTAGAGTGCTAAATAGTCCTTCTGAGAAATGGGTCTTGTTGGGTTGGGCACAGCACCTCACTAAGCTGGAATCTAAAACTGCTGAATGGCCCAACACATATCAGACCATGCAGTTCTGGTCAAATGTAAAAATTAACCATGCATGAGTAAAAAGAAAGGCAAAAAAAGTCTGAAACCACAAGGTGACATCTTCTTCTCTCACTACAACAGAAGTACCACTACAGCAACTGGAAAAAATATTGAGCCCCCACATAACAGAATCAGTCAAACCCAGCACATCAGAGTGATCAGCACATTACTGAGAATAAAGACAATCCTTCCCAGCTAAGACTGGGCTAGCGCATCTCCAGAAGATCTCCTTTAACCACCAAAGCATCTGGCTTAGTTCAAACAGCAATCTTGCTGATGGTCTCCTGAGGTGTCACAGCTGATGGACTCATTTCCATTTAGATGCCAGAGCAGCAAAGCATCTGTAAACTTCATAATCTCGATCATCTTCAGCCCAGGGAGCCAGAGACAATTGTGTTTCCATTCAAGCAAGAAAAATGCTTGAAATGTCAACATGTGTAAAAACACCTAACTCTTTAAAATCCCAGCTGATGGCAGCTGTCTCAAACATGATCACTCTGTGTTTAGGAATGAGAGGTTGAAAGGTATATTTTTTGATTTAGGAACAACTTGGAAGTGCTTAAACACTGAAACAAGCAGCTTTTAATTTCATACATGCAGGAGATGAAATGGGAAACAAAGACTGTGAAGAGAAAGCTGTGGTCATCTCAAGAAGCTCTGATACCTTCCTGGGGGGTTGGAAGTAGATGATCTTTCAACCCTATGATTCAATGATTTTATGAAATCATTATATTACATCTATATGATATCAATAAATATATTCCTGCATCTCATAAGCAAATACAAAGCAGCTGTGACACTGCATCTTGTGACATGCCGTTATAACTAAGGTGGCTAAAGTTGCTTGAGGCTTAAAAAGACCAGAGCCTCACAGCTAACTAGAGATCCTTCTACACAGTACCCTCAGCTAAACACAATCCCACCAACATCTCTCCTTTACTTAAGAATGAGAACCAAAAGAGCTATATGCATCTAGCAGTGAAAATACAAACTAAGGACAAAGTTTGAACCCTCAGCATGCTGATTCACCATTGGGTCTTCTTGTCTGCCTGACTCTACCTTAACTACAGATGCCAAAACCCGACCAGTTCTGCTGTATTTTGAGACTTGATGCCCCACAGCAGGATCATGGTTAGCAAAAAGTGTAGTGCAAGTCATTACATACATCAGAGTACACCTTGGTGTGTCAACTTTGGGAGCTTTTATAGACTGTCAGAGAAACTCATAGATGGCCAAAGAGTCAATCTGCACAGCATCTACATGCTCATCTTTAGTCTGATTTGCAAAGCAGTAGAGCTGCTCTCATTACTGCTCAAGGTCTTTCTTGCAGGGATGCTCAAATGGCTGATTTCTGTCTCCAAGCTTGCAGTATTGGCTGTTCAGTTTCATAAGTTTGTTTTCAGTAGAGTGTGCTGCATCAACATAAGGCAGCTTTTCCATATCTCACCATCTCTTTATTCTATCACTACAGCTGGGTTAGAGTGCAACTTGCCATTTAGCACTGTGCCAGGGCATTTAGAACAGTTACCTCCAGGTTAGCAGGAGTGTACCAGCTCTGTATCGATCCTTTGTCAAATACCGTGCACATGGATCCAAGGCTGGTTAAGAACCATTTCCTCTAAAAGTCAATATTTATTCATTAACAACCTTTTAGCTGGTTAATTGAAAGTGACAGGATGAGTTTTTTGCCAAACAGATTGCATTTTACTGAGTAATTTCTAATTTACGGTAAATATGATTGAAAATAAAAGTTCATTTCTGGTATCAGTTTAAAAATGGTTTTTGCTTCCAACAATTGTACCATAGGGAACTGCTAGGCTCTGATTGACTTGTATGTCTGTGTGTGTGCATGTTTTCTGAATTGCAGTAACTTAGCTGAGTTTGTCTCTCAATTCTGAGTATCAGAGCAAAGGGACCTTGCAGAGAAGGTGACGGTAAATTGTGTTAAAGACTGATTATTCTGCTATTTCACCTTCTGGCTCTTTTTTAAGCAGGATTAGATGTGTGTTTTTTTTTCTCTCCCTCCCCCTAGCATTGCTTATACGTTTGAAAACCTAAGCACCTAGGGGTTAATATGCTCCAGATAATAGTATAACAGAGATTTAAAAAACAAGTCAGATGCAGAGTGCTCTGAACAACACTACTCGCATTGTGGAAACACTTATAAATGGGCACAAAAAGGAATAATAGGTGCAAAGAGATTTTATTGCCTCAGTAACAAAAGCACTCAGCTTGTTAGCATGCTGAGCTCCTGCCATCCCTTCAGCTCCTCTCACTCTTACAGGTGAAGAGCACGATCTCTTTTGCTTGAAACGTGGATTACGGAGCAGTTGAGAGACTGAAGCTTCTCAAACTGTACTCCTGGCTGAGACAGAGTGTGGGAGCTACTCTGAAGAGTGACACCATAAAGGCAACCCTATTTTATTTTGTCCGCCAAGACTACACCCAATGCACATAAATAAATAGGTACAGGATGGTCTCCCTTCCACCCAGTTTTGAATGTCGACAGGAGTATTTCTCATTTATGTATCAAAGAAAAATGAAGTGTCCTGAGCTCTCACTTGGGAACCAAACCCACAGAGGAAACTGGCACCAGACCTCAGCCTGCTCACTGCCCAGCCCAAGGAGGGGGTAGGCAGGGTGCAGCCCCTCTACCCTAATTTCAATATCCAAAAGTCAGACGTCTGAGACCTGCTCACCCTCAGCCTCTTTTATAACCAATGGGGAGATGGGAAGTGATCTCATCGTAAAATAAGCGTCTGGGAGAGGTCAGGAGAACTGCCCTCTAGAAAGGGCCATTTTTCTCCACTGAGAAAACATAAATGAATCCTGCAGTGATTGTTCCACTGAACATAAAAGAAATGTGTAATCACCATGCTTTAAACTTAAGCACCTCTAAACTTCTCTATTGAAAGCATATCTAAAGCAGAGTGAATGGCTCCCATTTTTAATTGATCATTTATCCCTCTGAAGTTCTTTGAACCTGACCATAAATTCCTCAGACAGCAACCCTACAAGGCTGAGCTGCAGGGGTAGGTGCTGTCCCCAGCTGATTGAGGGGGTGGATGTACCTCTGATTACAGGTAGTCAGAAAAGAAGTGCAACAGGATTATGCTTTTCACTGAGCTGTTACTCAGAGCCATGCTTTGGGATATTCATAGGAATGAATAATGAACTGTGTAGATACCCTAGCTCAACATTTAAATACCAGGCAGAATTGTTTTGCAGTTTAATTAGCGACTACTTAGTGGGTGGAAGGGAGGGTGTAATATAATTATGCTAGCCTTACCACATCAACAGAGATTGCTCAAGAATTGCATTTTGGCCATTTTACCCATGCAGAGATAGAAAGCATGGGCATACCTGGGAATGTGAGGGGGTTAGTCCTTGCCCCCTGCTTTCTGGACAGGTTTGTAGGAGTTTTCTTTCTTCCAAAGAAGAGTACCACAGGTGGAAGTTTGTGCTACACAAATTTTCCCCCCTTACATCCATGCCCACAATGTGACTGTTCATATCAGCAATGTACCACAACTAGCATTTTCTTTAGAACTGTCTTAAAACAAGGTAACATTTATCAAGCAGTTCCTTTTTATTTATCCATTTCCTACTATGTTTCAACAGAAGTTTCTGCGACTTTATGGGGATTTTTTTCAATAAGCAAATCTTTAAAATTCAATATAAGACCTTTGGGACCAGTGCTTGATTTCCTCATTAATTTTTCTTTAAATATATATATATATTTCATTCAAGGTAAATGTTTACCAACCCATTCAGTCCCTTTCAGCAGCAGAAATGAAAAAAAAATCAGCTCTTCAACTCTAACTCACCTGCAACCACAGCTGAGGTTAACTCATGTTCACCCATCATCTGATACAGATATCCACCGACATGATGTAATCAAAGTATGGAGGAAAGAGCCAGGAGCTCCTTTCTTGGTATTTTGGGGCCGTACGGCCACATTTAGAGGCAGAAGTAGGAGATGAAGCACCAGAATGTCATACCTTCAGCACAGCTCTCTCAGGAAATTCAGCAGTGGGCAGGAACTTATCAATGGTGTTTACCAAAAAAAATTGTCATGGACAACACACAGAAATGTCCCTTTTAGGTGTCAAGGGACATATGTCATCTGTGGGGCATGAAAATTATTGTCTTAGCATTGTGTTCATTGTTTGAAACCTGGAGATAAGCAAAGAAATCCTTTTTCATCCCAAGCATCCCACCCCCTCAATTCAACATAAGACACTAGTTGATGAAATACTGGGACAGTAATAGGGATAAATATGAGTGTCCTATAACCAAGTTATAAGTAGGTTTCCACAACACTTGCTTCAGTAATGAGAGGTTTCATTTCAGCGTTTTGCTTCCTGAACAGTCCCCTTGAAATCCTGATAATGCTCACAGTACAAGGTCCTACATGGAGTAATAACCTCATTCAAGGATATTGGTAGCTTAAATATCTCATCTAGTATCTTTTAGGGATCAAGAGACAAGAAATGCCATCGTTCCAGTATGACACAATCGGGAGGAGGGCATTATGTTAAAGCAGCACGTTGGACTCAGCAGAGAGCAGTATCACTGCCAACTATCACAGCTCAGCCTGAAGACAGACCACTTTTGTTTTAAATCTCTCTGGCTATACTTCCTTTGGGATGATGCAATCCTCAAAGCAAATTAACATACATAGGAATCTCCATTGCATTGGAATATGTCATCAGAAATAATTTTTTTTAATAGCGTTCTGCCAGGGCTATGACAGAGTTAGCAAGTCATCTGAATACAGAGATGTTGCTGCTACCCTGCAGTGCCAGAAACCCAGACCCTGTGAACAGTCTTGGGTCTTCATTGTTCTATAATGTCCTCAAAACAAATGTAAAAAAAAAAAAAAATAAAGAAAGAGCATTTTTTAAAAAGTGTTGATTGCAAGCAAATCTGAACTGAAAGTTACTCTTATTTTTCCCCTGCTTGCATTGGTTCTGCAGTACATTTATAGCACAAGAAGGATTTAAGTCCTGGCCTTTAAAGTGGTTTGAAGATGTGATTTTTTGTTCCTGGAAATCCCTGCCTCTCCTCTACTCCGTTGTTACAGAAGAAACCACAGATAATCCTCTGCTTAGGGTTCTGCAGACCAGAGTTCAGTTCTCACACTGCTACACATGTTCTGGGTCACCTTCGGCAAGTCATCTTGACTGTCTCTTAGCAGCTGCTTTCAACAGGAGAATCTCTCTGAAGACCAGATCTGCAGCCAATGAATGCCTCAATAACTCATATCCCAGTGCTTTCATAGAGTCATTGAATCATAGAATGGCTTGAGTTGGAAGGGACCTCAAAGATCATTTAGTTCCAACCCTCTGCTTTCGGTAGGATTACCAAACACTACATCAGATGATAGATTAGGGTTCCCAGGACCCCATCCAACCTGGCCTTGAACACCTCTTGGGCTGGGTCATCCACAACTTCTCTGGGCGGCTTGTGCCAGGGCCTCGTCAACTTCAACTTTCTGTGGCTGCAAAAAGTAGAATTACATCACAACAGGGAAAAAAACAAAGGGAAAAGAATTATGGTGCTCAGTAGGAATCTCAGTGGTCAGGTGAGAAGTAACCCAATGGAGATTATAGTGGCTGATATAGACTTTGGAAACATCAGCATGAAGAAAAAAGCAGACGTGAGTTGTCAGCCCATGCCTCTGGTTTGTGCCTAATAGACTCTCTCCACAATTTCCTCAGACAGGACAAACTACTTCCCAGCAAGTAGCCAAAATGGTTGTTTTTCTTCCTGATACCGGCGACTCTCTCTAGAGTTCGGAGAGGAGTCATCATATCCAAAAGAAATTAGATCAAAGAGGGAATGTGTTGGCAACAGAGCTGTAAGAAATTAGGAAAATCTACCTGGGGAAACACATTGGCTTGTATTTGTTCTTAGAAACGTCATCAAGATTAGGAGCCTTGGGAGAGTTTTGTTAAAGTCAGCAGAAACACATTACAAGTGGGGAAAGTGGGGAAATTAATTTGGGCAGAGAGAAATTAAACATGCATTGAAGTCAGTCAAGAAGGCACTGAGGAGGAGATCCTGGCACGATGTACCCAGGATGCAGGGGTCTAAGAAGTGAAGGTCAGAAGGATCCCCATCATGTGTAATAAAGAGGTGCACCCTCACTGTGGATCAGCAGCCAAAGGAGCACAGCCCTTCCCGATAGTTTGGACCAGGTGTGCATTGCTAGATTGGACATCAAGGGTCAAGAGCAGCTGCAAACAGATCTTGCTAAGATATGAAGCAGTATTTGTGGAGGACAAATCTCTCTCCCAGAGTGGATTGTTTGGAAGCAGAGCTGCAGCAAGTTGGTCAGGATACGAGTCTTAAAAAGGGCAACTCACTGACAAGCAGATGTAGTGAAATCTCCTTTGCTTGAGATGTTCTGACTGGATATTAGGAAAAGTTTTTCCTCCAAAAGAGTGGAAATGCAATAGCACAGGGAGGTGGTGGAGTCATCATCCCCAGAGTTGTTCAAGAACTGTGGAAATGTGGCACTGAGGAACATGTTCAGTGGGCACAGTGGGGTAGGTTGAGGTTGGACTTGGTGATCTCAGTAGTCTTTTCCAACTTTAATTCTTCTATGATTCTGTGACACCTCACAACCCACAGAAGGGTCTTAAATAAAGTTCTTGCACATCTAAGCCAAGTGTCTTACATATATTATTGCTTAGTTGACAGGAGCTGGTATCCACATATCTTCTTATTTTGGAGCATCGGTAGCTTGAGAAACTCACCCTTCCAAAGTTTCACTGATGGGTATCTGTTCTAGGAATAGCATGCTTTTGAAAGATGGGATTTTTTCTGAGTGGAAATTTCTTTGGAAGATTCCCACTCATAACAATAATGGAGAAGAAACTGCAGTTTTATTGTGTAGATCCACTGTGTCTCTTCACAGAGAACCTGTGTAGCACCATTCTTCTCCTAAGTTTTCTCTGCACAAAGTGATCCAGGACTGAAACCTTGGATCAGTGCCCCACTGTGTATTATTAAGGCTCCATTTCAGCTGGATTTCAGCTTTGCTGCCTAAGCCTATGGCAGCTTCATTGTCCTTAGTGGAGCTTAAAGCAGTGAAATATAAGAATAGAAAACGACCTGTTCCTGAGTCTTTGATTTGCTCATGACCATTTCCTTATGGGACTAACAGTTATAAATAGCATTTTCCGACCAGAAAATAACAAAAAGGCCTCTTCTCCCTAAGCAGGACAGGATAAGACTTTCTGCTCATCCTAGGGCAGGAGCAGGGTGGCACAGGGTGACTGACACCAGTCAAGCTGTGACCCATGGCCCTGTTCTGCTCTAACAAAAGGTATAGGTCTCCTCTTTTCCTCTTTGTGATTTCTTGCACAACCTAAAATGAGCTTGACACCAAAGAGGCGTGAGACAGTGCGTCAGAACGAAAGCTAATTTAGAACAATTTGGGTCTGTTTTCTGCATATTCAGAAAAAAAAATAAAATAAAATAAAATAAAATAAAATAAAATAAAATAATAAAATAAGAAGAGGGGCTCATCTTGGCTTGTTAGAGTTTACAATTACTGTAAATCACCTCACCCGTTTCATTACAGGGAAAGCACTGGCATCTCAGTGCCCTCTCCACCACTCAGTGGGATCACAAAGCTTTGCCACTTCGCATTTTGAGATTCACATTGCCAGAAATGAACAGTTGTACAACATGGTGAAGGTGTCCACGTGTGTCTCAGGCTTGATGGCTTCTTCTTAAAGAGATGCCAGCTCTCCATGTGGATAACTCAGTTACCTCTTCAAATGTTTTTTGTACATCTTCACCACCCATATGCATGGAAAATGATGCCTGTAGCGTGCATTAAAACCCCTTCCTTCCAGGGATCTACAAGGACCTAGGGTATCTGCCCTCTGCTTTGCAGGGCACCCTGAAACTCAAGCTGTGCAGTGCTGGGGAGGATGTTTTCCTCCTGGTTCCCTCCTTGCAAAGCAGCTGCATTGCTGCAGGGTGATAAGGGAAAAGAAAGCACAGGTACCTTTGTTTAGAAAAGAGAACAAACAAAGAAAAAATGTTTTCAAAAGTAAACTCAGTCATGAAAGTGGAACATAATTAATGACCCTTTATATGGTGCTGAATATGGAGAGTAAAGCAGCACCCTCTGATCTCCAGACTTTTGTGTTTATTTCTCTGCTTTGCTCTTGCTGGGGGACAAGCAGGCCCTCTCACAATAGCAGGTAATTAGTCAAGGGGCCCGAAGGGATCGAATCTTGTCAAGGGAAACTCATTTATGCAGTCAGGTGATTAAGCCACATGATTGCAGCCGAACACCACGGCGGCCTGTTGAGACACAACTGCACGCTTGTCACATGCCCTCCATAGCACTGGGAAATTGCTATTTTCAGACATCCCACAAGGCATCAGGAAGTGCAGCAAATGAGTTTGGGTACCCAAATGGGCAGCTGGGATAGAGGTGAGTTGGGGGATCCTGCCTGCTGTAGACCCTGCCTGGGAGGGGGGCAGGGCACATGCAGCGATGGCGATGCTGTGATACTTCTCAGAGCAGTCACCGTAACGCATCTCGCCTTGAGAGCCCTTTCCCTGGGAGGATAGCTGGCCTGTTTATAAATATTACCTATAAATAAACCTCTCACTACCCCACATGAGCTACCCGAGTGCTATAATTAGGGCTGTGATGAATCCACATTGTTACAGATGCACTGGACAGCAAATATCAGGCCTTAAATTTCTGACGATGCCAAATGTGAGTGTGGCAGATCAGACACCCTACGCCATTTGTTGAAAATTAATGCCTTATTTATGTTGCCCTGGCTGTATTATCTATCCCCCAGGCTGCTATTATAACTAACACGAGTTTTCTCGGATAGCTGAGCAGGAGACAAAGATCTTCAGGGAGGCAAGAATGTCATGGGAGAGGCAGGATTAGGAGCGTGCTTTATTCAGACAATTATTTTCAAAGCCTGTGATGTTTAGCCCTTTATTATCTTCCCAAGAGTAGCACAGTTTCCCTCTGCTCCTAAGCACTGAGGTACGACCATCTGCTTTTGCAGCATTATTCCCTGTATGCAGAAAGAAGTTCTCTGGAAGTGGAAGAATATTCTACTGTTCACAGTTGCAGATATAATGCTCATTGTCCCATGATGTCTCAGCAGTGCACACCTGGTGGTCCATCTCCACCACCTGTGTCCAGGTTAACCCAGCACTAATACATCCAGAACTGGTTAATCCTAGCTCTGTTGTGGAAGGCTCTGGCAGTGGGAAAGCAAGGACCCCAAGCCCCATCTATGCAGGCTGGATGAAGGCAACCCCAGGCTGCTCCCAAAGAACCATGAAGGTGTTGGACTTAAGCCACCAACTGCATGTGGCAAAGAACAAAGCCAGAAGAGTCAGGAATATTGGTGTGGCTTGCAGATGCCCACAGGTCCAAGCATCATTTCACAATGCAGACACCTGCCTTGAGCTTTCCCCTGTGGCAAAAGTCAGAGTAGTTTTGAGTATTTTCCAGCAGTCACCCTGAGCTTTTACCTGCTGACATCAGGAGCCAAAGCTGCAGCATCCCATGGGGAGTGAGAATTCATGTTGCAGGCACCTTCCCACTGTGTGCTAAGGAGACATTCCTCTGAGGTAATTTAAAACTCAAGGCTGATTATTCATTTCTTTGGGAACCATCCCAATTAAAACAGTCTATCTGAAGCTAAGCCTTGAGCTTAAAGCCTTTCCATCTGGGGCCATGGCATGAGTTCTTCCTTGCAAACACAGGTCCCTGTGAAGCATTCCTGGCCGGGGAAAAGTACTGCTAATACAGTCATAAAGACAGTGAAAGCCAGAGTTGAAGTTGCCTGTGCCTTTGTGTCTGCAAAACATCTAACTGCATGCATAAGCACCTTGTTTGCACAGGCAAATATGGATTTAGCATGCACAGCCTGGCTCTGTGAAGTAATTTTACAGTCAGTATGTACGTGCCAACCTCTGAAGATTTGTCCTCAAACATCCTTTGGATTCCAGAGTTTATCCATTCAGGAGTCAAAGCACCTTCTGCATTCACACTTGTCATGAAGAGCCTTACTGGTAGAAATTAGGCAAGGTAAATGTTGTCGTTTCCTTTTTATTTGGCTGGGCTTGGGAAACCTTAGAACTGGAAATGCTGGGTCATACAGGACCTCCATACAGCCTTTGGGCACTGGGATAAAACATTTCTCCAACACACAGGCAGGCCCAGCAGCTTTTGGGAGCTGAGCTAAAGTCCCACTCACCAGCCTGAGGCTCTGCCGACAGCCTGAGGTATGCAGGTATTCAGTGAGACATGCAGAAACATAGGGGACTGAGAGCCACAGGGAACAGCAGGTCAGGCTGAGGGCATGGGGAAAGCTTTCTCCATCACTCATTTTTAATACCCCTTGTCAAGCATAAGTATCCCCTCACTGCTGTGATAAGTTCCCAGAGGCCAAGAGAGGCCAGGGGATCAGGTGAGTGTTTAAGGTAAACCAATGGTATGTTTTCTTGACTCTTCTGTCCTCTATAATCTCCCTGCTCCTTCCCATTACCTTCCCCTCTCTGTCACCATCCTCTGTCCCATGGGACTCACCAGAAGTGCTGTAAGATGCATTTCTTTACCTCTCTCCCTATTTTCCCAACCACCTCAAAGATTCAGAGACCAAGAACTCCAAATGCAGGTCAAAATAACCTTGCATCAACACTGCCAAGCCAAAGGAGGCTGTTGGGTAACCAAAACCCAGCTCTTGGAGCCAATGTTTAAGCCACTTACTCCTGTGAAAGGAGACAGTGGTCTTCAACATATTATTCAATTATTCAACAGATTATTCAAATACAGCCACTCAAAATACCCCCCATAATGATCTACATTTTCAACTGCTGGAGCCAACGCACTCCAGTCTTGAGGCATTTGGAGATGGTTTTATCTCCAAAAAGGTGCCAAACACCTCTGCTGGGACAGGGCTTCTAACAGCCCATCCTAAAATTCATGTTGCCCCAAAATCACCACCTTTTGTGGACCACATTCTCCATAACTCTCCTTCAATCAACCGCACAATTTGCATCAAATGATCCAGTTCAGGATGAAACCAGCACATTTTTCTCCTTCTCTTGAAGATCATACAGCCTGTGTTCAAACTGCGGCTGGTGGGAGTTTTTGTGTTTAAAAATACATGTCCCCATCCTCTCTCGAGTACATGCATGGCTTGTGCATGACGATCATTTATTAAAACTCCTCACTTGGAGGCGAGAGGCTGCTGCAAACGAATCACTGCAGGAGAACTGTGATGGAGGAGGTGAGCGCGTACCCACACCGTTGTTGGAGAGGCTTTGCCAAGCCAAGCATTGCAGGTGGGCTTTCTCTCTTCCCTGAGCCTTCATTTCTTGGAGCTGCCATGGGAGAAACCACACTGGGCCCCCATCATGGTCCTAATATCCTTCCTTCCAATTGCCCTCTTGTTTACCTGTATTATTTTGCCTCTTAGTTAATGAAAGGTTCTAATGCGGTTAAACACTGAACACAGCCAGTACTACTGACTACAGTGATATATTTTTATTATTTCCTTTGTACAGCACTTCATTACAGTGGTTCATATTATACCAAGAATCTGTTTTAAACACGCTCTGGGGTCTCTTCTTCCTATTCACTGCATCCCATTAATGCATCGTGAAAGGGATTCTCACATACACACACTTTCTGCGGTTGCTATTTTCTGCCCTTTCTTCCCTTTACCAATCTGCATCTCTCCATCCTGCCGGGGGATTAGAGCCATTGTTGCTATTTAAAACAGCTTCTCTTTGGTCTGTGCTCTGAAGGTTGGATGCTGGCCCATCGCTTTCCCACCTGCTTGGATGTCTCTGCTTGGTACTGAAATCCCTCATTATGTCCTTCACTTCAATGACGCAGTTCTGCCAGGGAATCGGGGCCATACACAATGGGCAACCCGAGTGCTCCTGCCTCTGCAAGTGTCGAATCAGGGCAGCCTTTGAAGTGATCCAGTTGGCCCTCTGAAACTGAGAAATGATATCTCTGTCTCTGCCATTGTACAGAGATTGGGCTTGAGTGCTGTTCTGTCTTACGACATCAGTCCTGAAGCACACAGGTACAAACGGTTGTGACTCCATCACATGAGCCACCTCTCCATTGCCAGCTGTGCTCAGCTTGGTGCAAACTCAGGGATGGGGTAAGAAAAGAGCAAACGAGGAAAAATTAGAATCACAGAATTGTAGAACTGTTTGAGTTGGAAGGGACCCTCAAAGGTCATCTATTCCAACCTCCCTGCAATGAACAGGGACACCAACAGCTCCATCAGAAACCCGTCCAGCCTGACCTTGAATGTCTCCAAGGATGGAGTATCCACCACATCTTTGAGCAACTTGTGCCAGTGCCTCACCACTCTTAGTGAACCTTCATATATCAATATGCATTTTTTATACACATATATATGTGTATGTGTGATATATATTTATGTATATATATCTTATGCACAGGGAGGAAACTAGCCTCTGTGCAAGTCCAAAAGAGCAGCCTCCACTGGCTGCAGCTCCCTTCCCACTCGGCTGCCTCCAGCCTGCACACAGAGCAGATGCAAATAGGGGCTGCCTCATCTTTATGCCACCTGAACATTAAGATGACAAGGCAATCTCTGACTGCAAGACTAAAGCAGCTTTCCATCCTCTTAGTGCTGCTGGAGCAATTTAAGAGACAGATCTAGGTGCTTGGGTCCAGCCCATTATGTTCAGTGGAGCTGCATCCATTTGCAGCCGTGCTACATTTGACTCCTGTGAAATGCCTCGACATGAGGGATAAATGAGTTTCTATAGGTCTCGGAGTTCTACGCAAATGCACAATGATCTCAGATCCATCTGCTCCCCAAGGCCTGAAAGTAAAATCTGCTTCCAATCTTATGTTTTATGCTTATTGCTGTCATGCTGTTTATACACCCGAATGCTGCACATTCTCGTTTTGTTTAACATAAACAACAACTATGCACCGTCTGCTGAAACTTTGTCAACTGCCTTTTCCTTCTGTCTCAATAATGAAAAGACACAATCTAGCAAATGCATCTTATTCTAACTGTTTGCTTCCAGACATAATACATCAAGCCCGAACATAAGAGGCAAGGGGAAAAAATTAGATAGATTTGGTTTTGGTAGATGTAACTCGACTCGGCTTCATGGAATTCAGTAGAAAACACTAAGCAAGCAACAGCTGACAACCAAAACCAGTGCTGTATCCACAGTGCTATGTCTGCTATAGAAATACAGTGCACTATGAACCTTTTTGGTATTGGATGCTTGAAGACATGAAAGCACACAGCTGCTGTACCCCATGATAGACGACCCACTGCAGTGGCCAACACCTTTAGGGGAGCAGAAGCTATTGTTTTTCATGGGGTCTCCATTATATCCAAGTGTGCCATGGATTCATCTCCTTGTAATTAGGCTTAGCTGTGGCAGTTTCCCTCCGAAAGTGAATTTTCTTCTAAATGAATGCTCTTATGGGCACAGCCAGGATTTGAGAAGTGATGTGCAGGAAATAAACTATCTGGCTGTCATTTTCTCCTGGACACCAGAAATGCAGGACTGTCAGTCCTGCCCAAAGAAAATGTCATTGCTGTTCCCTCAACAAAATGACATCGAGTTTCTCAGCTGAGGCTGCAAAACTCATATGGAGAACAACAGAAAATACAGAAAAAGGGAGAAAGAAGGAGAGACATTGATAAACTGACTTTAAACTCTCTATGTGCAGTACTGTTATAAAACATACATATTGTCTTTGCTTCTGTTGTGCTAACTGTGCCAAATTCAGGGGAGGGGGGAGAGGGGGAAAATCCACTTCAAAGATCAGCAAAGCCCCATCCAAAACTACAGAGCCTGACAACTTTTAGTTAGTTGGGTTTTTTTTTCCTCTTTCTCAACTCAAATATCAGTGCAGTTGCAACAAAACCAGTTGCCTAGAATGGTTTCTACCCTAAATTCACAAAAGGAATGGAGGTTTATGCAGATTCCATTCTTTCCTGCAGGACTTCTACTGAAGATGCCCTCTGCTACCAACTGCTATCCCTTAGGTCTCAGGTTCTCCTTGCTCAAGCCAACCAATCCCACAATGCTATATTTGCAAGTACCAGCACTCCTCACCCAAAACTTAGAGCATCTCGGTGATATTCACCTAAAGGACCCAGTAATTGAGCATGAACAAAATGCACATCTCCACTGAGGCAGCATAAGAGCAAACTCTGTGCCTCTTTGCAGCATCCCCCGTACCAGAGCTGTGCAGGGATGTGGCCTTCCAGTGCACTGCACAAACTGCTGTGTTTGGCTTCAAAAAACCTCCAGGCAGATTGCAGCATAATTCACAGCATCCCCTCACTGGGTGGAAAACAAACAGGAATGGGCTTTCACAACAAATATTTGCAAATCTCTACATTTGCAAATATAGAAACTCAAAGGAATGATGAGGAAAGCCAGAGCATAAAGAATTGTGGTAATAATAGTTATTGTTATTGATAACTACTAAATAATTGGTTAAAAAATAAAGCATTACGCATAGCCCTAGTCTGATCTGTTTGATCATTCCATTTCTATTTTTGAATAGAGAAAAGCTTGTTTTGCTATTACAGCTTCTGAAGCAATCCAAGACATATGCAGGGATGCCACACACAGAAAATAAAACGCACACACACACATCCACCACCACAGACAGCACGACATTTTCCAAAACTAACACAAAAAAAAAAGTAAAAGAACCGTGAGTTTATCCTGAATGTGGGCGAGTTCTTGTTTCACTGAGACAACTTTCTGGTGAAGATGGTTAAATAACCAGCTGGGAAGTTAAAGCCACTAAAAATCAGCTCCCTGGAGTATTTCTGTTGCCTAGGGTTTTACGTAAAGCACTATCTAGTGGCTGATAACCCTGCCCATGGCAGGGGGTTGGAAATAGATGGTCTTTGAGGTCACTTCCAATCCAAGCCATTCTATGATTCTGTGATTCATCCATGCCATTCACTGCCCAGGTACAGCTCTGCAAGTTACAAGTATAACACTGGGTATTATATCTCAATAACAAGAGTAGCAAGAGTAGTAGCAACAAGGAGTTAAAAAGCCCAAGCAGCTCAGAGAGGATGTAAATCCCATGGCTGGGGGGGATGTGGGGAGATGAAGAAGACAAACTAAGGGTTTTGTGGGATACTTTCACTCTGAGTAAACTATTTTGGAACAGTAAGGCTTTTAGCATGTACCCTAAGGCAGAGAGGAGCAGCAAGGTCATAGGATGGGCATTAGGCTGACTTGATGGATCAGCTGGAAATCCACTTTTCTGCCTTCTGCAAGGAAAGCATATCATTTCAAAAGAGAAATGTTCTTAAATGAGAAATGTGGCTGGAAACCAGGACCCCAACTCTCACTTCTTCCTTCTATTTCCAGGTCGGTGTGATAGTTGATCCTCATTTGGGTTAAACCTGTGTCTGCTGAGGCCACCAGGGCAGCTCAGCAGCCACTGGCACATGGATTTGACTTAGGACAGGTTGCTGGAAGGTGTCCTGCTGGTGTTGTCACCACAGGTGTTGAGCACATACGTTCTCCATGCTCTGTGTTACCAGCTCTAAATTAGGAAACTATGAGGTCAGTTCCTGAGAAGGCTGAAAACAAAGCAGCAGCACAGGAGCTGATGTTATCACAGAAGCTCTTGTTGAGGGCTGTGTTTGCTGGCAGGAACGCAGTTGCATTGCTCATGTCTGGAAGTGTCAGGAGTGACAACAATTCTGTAACAAAAAAAAAGCCATCCTGAGCCAATGAGCAGAAGAAAGGAGCTGCAGGTCACAGTCTGGCTGTGATCCACCTGCAGAAGACCTCAACTCAACTCCAGAACCCACAGAGCAGATCACTGGCTGCAATATCAGGTCCCTCAAAGACAAAATAAACGTATCTGGGGGACTGATGCCCTGAAACAAAGCAGATGTGAGATGCAAAAGCCCAGCTCATCCTTACCCTGGTTTTGGTGCAGAGCATGCTGAGCAGGTGAGTGCGGAGGAAGGGTGGGAATGCATCTCAGGAGCCCTGCTGGAGTGAGCAGGGTGTCTGCTAGCTGGGGTGAAGCAATTGCTGAAAATTCCCCTGTGATTGTGGCATTTTGTCACCATGAATGTTTAATTAGGCCAGTGCGTGCCTGGTAGTTTTGCAGACACATTCTCAGTACCAAGGGGTTTGTATGCCTGAGCATTGCAGGGATTCAGAGACCCGTATTTTGGCTGAAGAAAAGGATGGAGGTGCCCATTTCAGGTGATCAGACAACAGCGTTTCCAGCAGTCATGATCCAAGTTCTGCCTCCAGGACATTAGTGCCAGCTTTTCACATCCATTAGCAGGATCCACTCTTTTCAAACCAGGATCTTGAGGCTCCCATTGTTCTGCTGCTGTCCTGAATTGCATCCAGCCCTGTACCTCCCACAGCAGATCTGGCACTAGGGTGAGCAAACAGGATATACCTGCAAGCAGAAAATCCAGCAGCAGGTAGGCTGAACCCTGTGCCCAAGGACAGCCTGCAGCCCACAGCTTGAGAGTCTCTGCTGAGACTTGACTGAATTACAGAATCATAGAATCATCAAGGTTGGAAAAGGCCTTTAAGGTCCAACTGTCAACTCATCCCACTGTGTCCACTGACCATGTCCCTTCCTATGCCACATCTCCACAGTTCTTGAGCACCTCCAGGGACGGTGACTCCACCACCTCCCTGGGCAGCCTGTTCCAATACACAAAAGCCCAGGCTTCCTCAGGAATTCACCCATAGTAAATCCTTCTCTGGTATTAGAGATGAAGGGAAACATCTTCCTCAGTGAAACAAATATATTAAAAAATAGCCTTGATCTTTTTCTCTTGGGCTCACATCTTTCCCATGAGCACATAAACCTCAATCATCCTGACATTTTCATTGATTCCAATGAAAGGACAAATTAAAAGCTGATCATTAATTCACAGGCTCCCTCTGCCCTTCTCCCACATAGGAACATTGGTTTATTTATGTCAGATATTCACTTGGTGCTCTGTCACCAGATGTGCCATTATGCCCTAGAATTTTAAGAAAACTCTGAATTATGAGGGCTTATCTGGACTACAACAGACCCTTGCCCACTGGAGGTGTCCCTTTAACCACCTCCCCCCCCCCACACACACTTAACCAGCCTTAGGATCCTTGGATTCCAGATTGCCTGCTGTAACCCATTAAAATTTAATTATTTTTCAGTGGACAAGCCATTGCTTTGCATCCACGCTGTGCAAATCAGCTTCCATGTTTCATCTGAATTCAGGGAAGAAAACCAGGCCGAATCACATGCTGACATGCATCCACATGGGAGGACAAGGGGTGTGAGTGGTGGCTGAGGGCCCTGGGTTTGTTGGGAGCAGAGCAGAGGATGCTGAGTTCTCATGGCCATACAGCTCCTCATGGGGAGCGGAGAGGCAACACTGAGCTCTTCTCTCTGGGGACAGCAAGCTCGGGTTTTACAAGCAGAAAACACAGTGTGTGTTTAACACCCCAGAGCTACAGCAGGAGGAGGTCAAATAACTTAGACAAAGTCACAGAAGAAGTCAGCAGAGAAACGAAGAGAGGCCAAGGTCCATCTGAGGCCTCCCAGCCCTGTGCATTAACCACAGTCATCCATTTCCTTACATCTCATTTTATCCTCTAAATGCTGGAAACTGTTTAGTGTCTCTTTTTCTCTTCTTTTTTTTTTCTTTTTCTTTTTCTTTTTTATTTCTTTTTCCTTTTTCTTTTTTTTTTTTTTTTTTTTTCCCTGTTCAAATATTTTACTAGCTGCACAGAAAAAAGGCTACAAACAGTGGGGGAGAATCTCTCATGGCCAGAATACAATGAAGCGCATAAGTGCAAGGGATTGCTCTTTACAATGCTTGAATCAAAGATAAACATGAAAAGAGCCACATCCTTAGAGCATAAAACACAGGAAGGCACCATTCCCAAGGGGAACAGTAATGCCTTTAACAAATAAACTACCAAAAAGGTCATAGCAATGTGGGGAAGGATATTTTTTCATCCTGCAACCTACCTGAATTTCAAATCCTGGCAATTTGCTAGCAAACAGCTCTGGAGAACAACACTGAGATGCGAGATGTGCTGCATACAAAACCCATCTTCCAACAACTGCAAAGCGTTCTGTGGTGTTTCACTAAGGAAACTTTACACATCCCTGTCTGGAAAGCTTTTATCCTCAATGTGACATCAGGCCTATACTGGCCTGATAAAACACTCATGGGCAGTCAGGAATATGGCATGCTCTGTGAACTCCTCCTGAGTTGCAGGCCATCGTATCCCACAGAAGAGGGCAAACTCATTCCCAAAACTAGAGGCTGACTTGAATGCTACTGGGTGCCTCTGAAGGGCAGACAGGAGCAGCATTTTTGTTTGCTTTAGGAAATAAAGAGCTTACAGTACTCAAGATCCCTAAAACAGCAGTGTAGCAGTCACCTCCAGCCCTTGAGTCAGGGTCAAGATGCTCCCCAAGAGCTCAGCTCCAGGAGGGCACTGGTGACTGCTGCTAGAGCTGTGAGAGGCTGAGGACTTAGCTTCACATCAGTTTTCCACCCAGGTTATCCAAGCTGGTATGTGTGAAAATACAAGCAAGCTTGAATTGCCTATCATGGCACATCTTCAAAATGAACCATTCCCTCTTCTGTCCTCCTGCAAGGAAGAAGTAAGAGTATTTCACACAAACTGATAAACACACGCATCCTCCCCAAATTCAGGAGCATGTATTTGGTCACGGAAGAAAAACTGGTGTCATAGGGGTTAAACCTTAGGGGAGATGGAGGGGCACCATGTGAAAACATCAGGGCACATCTGGAACCCACCACAATTCTTGTCAGCTACCCAAGTGAATTGTTTCAATGTCCAGGGGAGACAGAGGGCTGCTGAATATGCATCACACCATGAGGAGAGCTGCCCATCACCAGCGGTCCCATAGAAATTGTGTCAGAGGCTCTGCCACTCTCTGCTGTAGATGTCAAATTATTCTACACTTACACCAAGTGTGCAGCTCTGCATCTGCCCTGCAGCGTGGTCTACGTGCTTGGGCTCTGTAGGTGCTACCAGTAATTTTATTCAACAGATGATGAAAATATAGAGGAATCAGATGGGAAGGGAGGGACGACTGCCAGGATGGATGTTGGGACATGCTGAGCATCTGCAGGCAATGCTGTTGGTGGGAAGGAAGGTGTTCTTTCGAGGGGGAGGGGAGGGGGGTGGAAAGATCAGAGAGGAAGCAATCATGAGAAATAAAAGGAGAATGTAGGAAAAGAAGCAGGGAGCAGCTCCTTTCACTGGTATTCCCCAAGCACCTGGAGGCAACTGAAAAGCCAGGGGGGAAGAGGGTGGTGTTGTCTTTCAGTGTCTAATCCTTTGAGGGAGAAAATCAAATTGATGTATTTCCCAGGGAGAATAGGAGCCCATCACCAGCACCAGAGGAATTCACTTGTAGGAGGTCTAAGTGAAGAAAACGCTTTTATATTTTACTCAATTTGAAGACTTCCTTTTTTTTCTTTTCCAGATAAAGGGGAAAGATCCCATTGTTAAGTTACATCACCGCTCTCCCTGAGTCTCATGAAAATCTTCTGCTGACATTCTCAAGTGTGGGAATGGGCCATGTGGGGTATGGCCCGGCCCAGGAGAGCTCGCCTTGCTGAGCACCACCCAGACAGGGTTGGGTTCCCCATAGGACCCTTGTGCTTTGAGTTTCAGAGAAGACTCAGCTTGCATAGTTTTCTTTTCTGGGGCAATTTGATGCCTTTTTGTGCAAATGGGACCTTCTTGTCTTGCAACTGAGCCAGAGCAGCCTTTAATGTATTCTTGGCCACTTTGGCACTTCTTTCTCAAAGCTCCATCCTTGTGTTTGCTATGATTTACTGCTGATATTTCCTCTGATATGTTATGGCCAAGGTGAATAAAGCTCATGTTTCACTAAGGCATATAACACAGATACTTTAGACAAGAAGAAATCACCTGCATGTTTTCATCTGCCTCAAACTCCAGCTTTTGAAATACAAGGCACAAAGAATAGGGTCAGCTTTAGCTGTCACTGGCACGCTTGAAAACAGCTCAATTTCCACCTGCTCCCAATGGAAAACTGCTTCTGAACCTCCATGGACAGTGACCCCACCACCTTCCTGGGCAGCCTGTGCCACTGCATCACCACTCTTTTGGAACAAAGTTCTTCCTAATATCCAATCTGAACATCTCCTGGCGCAACTTGAAGCCATTCCTCCTTATCCTACCATCAGTGCTTGCGAAGAGCACTGGGGAGTTCAGCCACAGCACCCGCTCTCAAGGATGAGCAGCATTACAAGCGAAGGAGCTCTCAGAAGTGCAGCAAAGGGCTGCTGGAGGGCTCCCGCTTGCGTTACTCCAGGCGGCCACGTTCCCAAGCAAGCACGGGGCTCAGGGAGAAGAAAGGATTTTGCACGGTTCACGTATCAGACACAGCCCAGAAAGGTCAATCGGTTTTGCAGTGGGAGCCAAGGGAGAGGGAAAACTCTTGCTGATTTGGAGGAAAGGGGGAAGGCGAGAATCTGACTGCTCCAAGAGCTCTGTAAACAAATTTCACTGCAATGTTGCAGATGAAAGAGCAGCGCCTGGTGAGCGGGCTCCAGCCCCTGGGCATAAATCAAGTGCTTCTCTCAAACCAAGGAAGTCACACTGGTGTGGGCAGGAGGAGATCACCCCCTCCTGCTCTGAACAATAGCGCTGGGTCCCCAAATGTGCTTCCCTCATCCAAACAGACGGCTCACTTGAGTGGCAGTGGTTGGAAGGAGCTGTAGCCTTGGTGCTATCCGTGTCCTGTTTAGGGTGAGCACTGAAGCACATTTGCCTGCAGGAGAGAAGGTTTCACCTCTCACCTCTGCTGCTGCCTCCCAGCCTCGCTGAGCATCTCTGCATGTCCAGCAGCACGCGGGCACCCACTCTGCCCATGAAGGCAAAGGGCGGCTTTCCCACGAGGAGATGAGCACTGACAATGAGCACGGCTCGCTGACAGCGTGCTGAGCCACGAGCCGCTTTTTACACCCTCTTACAATAAATACGAGCTGGAGGGGGGCTGCGCTTTTCCCACTCTCCCGCCAGCACGGCCTCTCATTGTTTACTCTCCCCCAGCAGTCCAGGCGCTCTTGTTAATGTGCTGTGATTGAGTACTTTGGAGAGGACGGGTTTGGGGTTAGCTCCCGGCTCCCTTTGGAGAGCTGTTTACTCTTCAGTGATGCCTATGGCCCGTTGAAGACAGCGCTCCTCCACCCCTGCTGGGTCCATCTGCTTTGTCTGCCTGTTTTCCTGCTGCCACCGGCAGGCAGCTGGCCTGCGCGTTTCAGCCAGCGCTGCAAACCCCTGGAGGAAAAACATAAAATTAACCCCATCAGGAAGGGGGCTGGGAAAGATGGAGAGGAAGGAGAGAGAGGGGTGGGCACAAAGGACAGGGCCCAGCTGATTTCACAGTGCTGCTGGCACCACAGTGGGGGTTGGATGGGTTTTTTTTTGCTTCACCCATCCCATCCCCCAAAAGCCCAGTACAGCAACACAGCTCTCCGCCATGGCTTCCCCCATGCTTCCACCCCAGCTGTGCCTCCGTCATTGCCCTGCCAGAATGCTGCACTTTGGTGACAGCCATCCATTACTGGAAATCTCCACGTGGTCTTAGGTCTCCAGAAAATATGGTTTGTAGACAGTCAAGACCACAGCTGGCACACATGGAGTTTTAGTGGAACTTTCGGAATGGGTCCAGAGTATGTAGAACATCTCCTGTGAAGACAAGCTGAGGGAGCTGGGGTTGTTCAGCCTCAAAAAGAGAGGGCTCTTGGGAGACCTCACTGAAGCTTGCCAGTACTGGAAGAAAGCTTATGGGCAGGAGAGAGACCAACTTTTTACACTGTCTGATAGTGATGGAACAAGGGGAAACAGCTTTAGACTAAAAGAGGGGATATTTAGATTAGATATTAGAAGGAAATTCATTGCTTAGGGTGGTGAGGCAATGACACAGGCTGCTGAGAGAGCTGTGGATGCCCCATCTCTGGAAGTGCTCAAGGCCAAGTTAGATGGAACCCTGGGCTGCCTGAGCTGGTGGGAGGAAGCCTAGCCCATAGCAGATGCTTGGAACTAGATCTTTATGTCTCTTCCTACTCAAGCCATTCTACAAGTCTACAATTCTAAGTTGTGAGGTCATATACAGAAGAACAGAGATTCTCTCACCAATCCCTTCTGAAATCTCTGCATGCCCTCCTACAAATCAGACCTTTTGCAACTCAAGTTGTCAACAAAAGAATGCAAACGGTAAGTGTGCTACAGCTCCATCCAGGGAACTGTCCCTGACCATATTATAGAACGTTATAGCCACATCTTGGATCCACTTTGTGTCAGCCATTCAGGTGGGATATTAGGAAAAATTTCTTCTCAGAAAGAGAGGTGATGCACTGGCATAGGCTGCCCAGGGAGGTGGTGGAATCACCATCCCTGGAGGTGTTCAGGAACTGTGGAGATGTGGCACTGGGGGACACAGTTTATTGGGCATAGTGGGGATTGGTTTACATTTGGACTTCGTGATTATAGTGGACTTTTCCAGTCTTAATGATTCTGTGATTCGTTGACACTATGATTCACATGCTGGGTGCATGCAGGCTGATGTAAGCACACAGCACACTGCAACCACACACCCACCGTGCAGACAAAGCAACTGTATGCATGAAGGTATGCAGTGCCTGTGCTTCACAAGCATCTCTACACTCTTCAGAACTCACTGAGAGGGAATTATTTATGTGGTGTTTATAACAGAATCATGGAATCATTGAGGTTGGAAAACACCACAAAGATCATCAAGTCCAACTGCCAACCCATCACCCTCATGCCCACTAAACCCCCATGCACATCATTTCCATTGGAGCACTGAGAGTGGCTGGGAACGAGGACATTTCTGCTTTGCCTTTGTCTGCATCTGAGATTTGCAGGCATAAACACGATCTGTGCTCCTTTACACACAGAAATCCTAGATAATGGGAAAAATAAGTGGAACCAGGAGTTAGCTACAGCTGTCAAACCGATATTATATGCTGTGGAAAGCAGCAAGTATCACTCATCTCCAGGGAAGGCAGAAAGCCCTTGTGCACACAAACTCCTGTGGATAAATAGGTGCATAGGATCAAGCATCCCCAAGGGACCTCAGCCTCTGAGCATCTTTTTTCCCCCTCACACTGTTTTCTTAGTCTCACTTCTCTCTTTTTCCAAATAGCTGGCTTTACTGGTGCCAGATTCATACTGCTGCCCATTTGAAAGAGCTCCAGGGGAGGAAGGCTGAGGGTATTCACTTCCCATTCCCAAAGCCTTTTATTCTAGAGAAAAGGGAAGAAAATGCCACCTGCTACCTGTTGGGGACTGATTTCCCACCAGGAAAATTTGTCTGCCCAACATCTGGCCTGACAGCCTAGTGAGATGTTTTCCAGCAGCAATGTGCATGCACTGCATACCCTGGTCACAGCTCAGCAGCACCAGGCTGCCTGCAGAGATAGCAACAACAAGAATCCCTGATTTACCCTAAGTTTCTGCTAGCAGGAAGCACATCTACACCTGTGTGGATGAGAATAGACCACCTCAAGAGTGGAGGCATCTCTCCCTGGTGGGAATCATTCCAGAACAATTACTATTCTGTGCGCATTAGAACCCCAGAAGCCTTGGGGTAGCCTGTTACAATGCTGTTTCACACTCAGAAATGAATTGTGTTGATTTATAAGTTTGTTTGTTTCTTTTTAATAAGGCAAAGGTTGTAAGGAGACAGACTGGAAGAGGGATAACAGAGAACCTCTGGGTGTCACAGCTCAGTTTCCTACCCCTATTTCTTCTTTTAAGGCACAGCATTGTAAAAGAGGATGCAAACTCTGTCCAAATTTCAGAGACAAGGAAATGGATCTGATTTTGCTCTTTTTTTTTGTATTTGGACAAAAATTAACAAGCTTTTCAGCAGTCTGACAACAGAGGCTTGGCAGTGTCACCATGAAGCATGAGAAAAACCATGAGTCAGGTTTGGAAATCGTGAGATTGGCTAAAAAAAAATGTAAGACTTTCTTTTTTCTTGTTATTCATGCATCTGTTTAGAAACAATACGCATTCTTCATGTTTAGCTCCAGTTCTCTGAAATGTCAGGGTCTGCGCTTCTAAGGAAATTTATCTTTTTCAGCCAGAAGGAATAAGATCTTATTTTCTCATCAGTGATTCTTGTGTGGCTGCGTGCTGCAGAGCTGGGGTTCAGGGTGGGGGAAGGAATACAGACTTCCATGGAACTTGCTGTCAGTTGAACAAGCTCCCTGATCTCATACCATGTGGCTACTGGTTGGACTAGGTGATCTTAGTGGTCTTTACCAGTCTTAATGACTCTATGATTCTACTTGTTCACAGCTTGTGTTGAGCAAGGTTATCCCTGAGCACACCATGAATTTCCACCAAAATTTGCCAGGCCTGGGCACTGGGACATAAGGAGACATTGAGTCTCAGTAGAGCCCACCAGGATTCTGTCATGGACAGTGCTCTCAGTCTTGAGGTCTGCATCTCAGCAATCTCATGGGGCCAGAGCTTGCATGCTAAGACTACAGAAATGGACATGAGTGAAGGAGGAAAGAACAACAGAATCATAGAAACATTAAGGTTGGAAAAGCCTACTCAGATCACCCAGTCCAATCATCAGCTCACCCCACCATGCCCACGTTCCTCAGTGCCACATCTCCACGGTTCTGGAGCACCTCCAGGGGACAGTGACCACCACCTCCCTGGACAGCATGTGCCAATGCATCACCACTCTTTGGGAGAATATATTTTCCCTTATATCCAACCTGAACAACAGCCATCAACATACGAGTGTGATCAGGAACATACCATGTGAAAGACAGCTAAAACCTAAAGGTTTTCTGCAAATGTACCTTCACAGGCATTTCTGCTCTTGATTATCCACTGTGCTGGTCTTCCAATAGTATCGAAATTGCAAAGCTAATTGCACTGTAAAAGTAACGGCCTATGAAATTTTTAATGGAGCAGATTGCACTTAGACTTTTTTTTTCTCTGTGGTTCAATATACTTCAGTATCTTTTCCCTCTTGCAGAATTTGATTCAGGGTTACAGTGGATTTATACAATTGCCTTCCTCAGCACCATGAAGGCCGAGTTGCAAGATGGCACTGAACCCAGGCAACTGAGGCTGGACAATCCAGTGCTTTGAGGAGCACCTAAAAATGCATACTGACCCAAATCACTGAATCTACTGCTCTTCCAGGGAAAATACAACTGAGAAAAGGGAAAAGCAGAAGAAAATGAAGGACACAAACAAATCAAAGTAAAAGCCAAAGTCAAGCAGCACTTAAGGTAGGATGAGTGGAGGTCTTAAAAGTCATATGGAGTGCTGATAGGTGGGAGCATATGAATGGCGACCAGTTCTGCACCAAGCACAGCACTTAGAGCTACACAAAGACAATGAACATGGCCAATGGAGGAGGAGAAGGAAAAGAGAATGGCGATGAATCAGAGCTCTGTCTTTGGGATGGAGAGAGCCAAGAACCATGGTGTTCAGCAGATGTTTCTTGTAAGATATCAAAATGAAACATCCTCTCAGCTCTTTCATATCGATATCATGGAATTCCTTTTTTTCCCTGAGAGAACACAATGATCCATCTTCCATGCTGCTTCTGGGAATTCCTGGGAGAGGAATTCCAGCTCATCCAGCCCTACATATCAGCAGAGAGGCTGTGAGGTGCCTACAGATGACAGCCCCACAGGGCTAAACTCCATCAGAAGCAATAGGACCTCCTTGGTGCTGTGTGTCACATGAGATAAAAATCACAGAGAGAGAGCAAATAGAAGAAATGAGGAAATGCCCACACTCCAAAATTAAGTGGCACTCTAAGGTGTTTTCCTCATATAATCCACCTTAAAGATGATCAGTTATGGTCTGAACTAAAATAATCATCAGCAGATGAAGAACAACTATTGCTCTCATGGTAGTGCCACCCGCTTTCACATCTGCAGAGAGCATCAATTGTGAAAGCACTGGTGTGAAGCTTGTGCTGCTAACACAAACATGTGCATGATTTAGATATATTCTAATAGACAGCTCTGGCACATGACATTCCTGCAGTTCAAAATTTAAAGAAAAGGGAGAGATGTGCCATACACCTCTGGTTAGATTCTAGGCTGGCTCAGCACAGAGGCAGCCTGCAGTTAATCAGCCTTCTTTCTCCACTAACTGTCACTGCAAACAAAGGAATTAGCAGAAGGTCTGTAGGGAGCATTGAGATAATTTGGCTGGCTGAAGAAAAGAGAAAGAAAAGAAAAGCAAAACAGAATTACTGAGAAATTTACTTGCACTGACCTCTCCATAAATATTTAGATATAATCATCATTACCTTGGAGTAAATTAAGTTATAAACAGTCTCCACAATTGCACATGATGAATGCGTATCGGCATGAGAGAGCACTTTATTGCAAGTTAATGTGGAAACAGAGCACCTCAATCAATCAGGATGCAGAAATGCTGTCTGATGATATCAGCCTATCTCACCCTATTCATACCAAGCATTGTATACTCACCCACCCACCCCCACTACCCTTAGTCTTCTTATATTAACAAATATGTATTGACCTGTGGTAGACTTAAGTGTATGTACATGGAGGTGGGATAATGAGAGAAGTACACTATGTGTCCTCAAACACATTGGTGGTATTATTTATACTAAAGTAACATCTGCAGCAACCAAGGACATGCCCATGTGCTGAGCACTGCACAAAAACCCATCCAGGAGCCATATGGATAGGATCCATCTGATGACATGGATGTCCACAACAGGGACTACAGCTGAGCTGACCACCATCAGCATCTTTCACAGCCAGCAGAGAAAAAATCGGCACTTTCTGTGCTCAACTTTCCAGACCTATTTTAGACGTGGAGTGGAAGCAGAGATGAATCATGCCCTGGACTCCTTAAGCTGCCTTGGCTCAATCCGTGCAGACTATTCGGGAGCCCTGGGTGACTGCTGCTGAAATCAGCATCTACACTGCAGATGCCAATTTGATGAGACAAGTCACATCCACTCCAATTGAGAGGCTTAGAAAAAGCAGACAGCCGCATGGCATGCAAAAGAGAGTCATCTCTGAACTGCATTTCTCAACTTTAAACCCACGCAGCTTCCCAGGGCTGATGGTTTCCCCAAGAGGTTTTCAGAGCTCAGCCACTGAGGGAGATGCCAGGTGGGAGATGTGTTGTGGAGGCATGGGCTGCTCACACCTCGCCTACCCTTTCACTTCAGTTTTAGAACTGAGATTTCAGAGCTTTGCCTTTCCTTCCAGCCACTCTGCTCCTGCTGGATTCACCTCTATCTCACCTCAACCTCGGGCAGTTGCATGTACATGGCAGGTAAGCTCTGCAATGACGCTGCTTAGAAAATCATAGAATCACAGAATGGCTTGAGTTGTAAGGAACCTCAAAGATCATCTAGCTCCAAACTCCTTGCTATGGGCAAGGACTTCAGAAGAAATGATGGGCACAGGAGTCTAAACTGGGCATGAAGGTGATGGGTTGGCGGTTGGACTTGATGATCTTAGGAGTGTTTTCCAACCTTAATGATTCTGTTATAAACACCACATAAATAATTCCCTCTCAGTGACTTCCGAAGGGTGTAGAGATGCATGTGAAGCACAGGCACTGCTTACCTTCATGCATACAGTTGCTTTGTCTGCACAGTGGGTGTGTGGTTGCAGTGTGCTTGCATCAGCCTGCATGCACCCAGCATGTGAATCATAGTGTCAAAGAATCACAGAATCATTAAGATTGGAAAAGTCCACTATAATCATGAAGCCCAAATGTCAACCAATCCCCACCATGCCCACTAAAATGTGTCCTCCAGTGCCACATCTCCACAGTTCCTGAACACCTCCAGGGATGGTGATTCCACCACTTCCCTGGGCAGCCTGTGCCAGTGCAACTTGCTGAGAAGAAATCTTTCCTAACACCTCCAGAAATGGGGCATCCACTGTTTCTTTAGGCAATCCTCTGAATTAAAACAGGGTTTAGGGGTTGCACACTTCTGAAACCTACCAGTCATCCACACTTTACTATCACCACCGTCAACAGCACCCAAAACTTAGAGACGTTACCCACACAAGGCTAATAAGGGATGTCTGTGCTGCAAAGTATGAAGGAATGTGGTATAATAAGACAAATGATGATTAAAGTGTTTCTAAAAAAAGGAGCTTGATCAGAGATTTTATTATGGCTCATGACTTCAGCATGATAGTGAACCTTGCAAGAGAAAAAAGATTTCTAAATGGGGGGCATATATGGGCCTCAACTCCTTAAGAAATTCCCTGAAATAAGCCTTAATGCTGCAAAGAGATGGACTTATGTCAACTCAAGAGATCTTTGCTTCATGCTGTGCTTATGATCTTAGGATAAAATGTCTTTTTCTAGTCTTTCACTTCAGGGTTTTTTTCTTGCGGAGAAAACTATATTTGAATTTCCCACATAAAACTTATGAAGACCAGTTCCTGGTGATGCTCAGCTTGAATTTACCACTGGAAAACAACAACAGACTCAACAAATGAAAAGTGCCAGACAGATAAAATAATTAGCATGCAAACAAAGTGGGCTGTGAAGAGCCTTCTCACAAGCATGTATTTATAGCAAGAGGTGAAAGAAAGGCAGTGTAGCACTGATGGTCTTTACCCTGTTACAAGGTGAAATACAAAAGCCTTGGATATAGCCCTAATAGAATAAAGTAAAACCTAGCTGGCATCTGCCTCATTCCACAAGCTGTGGGACCTTTCATAAAGAGGCATCATGAATGACTTTGCCACTCTTCCTCTGGCCCTACTGCCTTCTTCTTACAAGACTTTATCTTCAGTCAGTGCCATCCCCCAGCACTACACCACCCACCCTTAATCCAGTAATTACCCAGCCTAGTATATTATTGCAGTTAAGTCCCTTCCCAGCTGCAGCCCAGGACAGCCTTTGCAGCCAGCCCAGTGGAGCACCAAAGCTTGTTTTGTTGACCCGTGTCTCATCCCACTGAGCCTTGGTCTGAAAGTAAAGAAAGAAATTGCTAAATCTTCTAACACAAGGCAGAGATTTTTATGGATACCAAAAACCTATCGGCAGGCTCAGATCAAGGGCTTTTTAATTGAGTGAGCAATGTTAATTAGTAAATCTACTGACTTCTAAATACCACAAGACCTACGGCTACAGATTTCCATTGTCAGAGGACAATGCACCTTTCAAGGTCTAGAGAGCATTTTTTCCCTTGGCTGTTCTGCCCTTAGATACCAAAATGTTTTGCAGCTAATTGTGGAGGCATTTGGATGGGACAATGACAATCAGACATCCCTTCTCTTCAGCTGAGGGAAATGCTCAAAGGGTTCTTCAGGGATGTTTGTCTCTGGGAGGTGAAGAAGTCTGGAAAAAAAAAAACAACACAAGGTGTTTCTCAAAAACAGAAAGATCAAAGGTAAAAGCATTTGGACAGATAAAATGGCTGCAAAGATTATTACTTCTTAACATATAAATTACTCAAATCGCTCCCATCTGTCTGCCTCCACCACCATATGAAAAGGGAGACCAAGGGCTTAGCTCCCAATACATTAAATCCTAATAAATCCACCCGTGTTTTAAGTTGTAATACATGAAACACTTTTCCTGGAAAAACCGTCTGCAGACCAGCAGCAGAGGCTTTACAACATGTTTGTTATGGAATCAGGATAAAAAGCAGGGATCAAACTGCAGCAGCTCAGCAGCAAAGGATCGCTGGAAATATAGAAACTAAAAATGTAGTAACGGGAACTTGAAGACAGGAGGAAGAAGCTTAGCAAAAGGAACGGCCTTGCTGGGGAAAAAGCAGCAGAGTTTATGGCCCCGGTCTTTATTAGCTGAGGAAGTCAGTGCAGGCTTCTGGGGGAAAAAATAGGAAAAGAAATAAAAAGGAGTTTAAGATCATTTTAATGGTTTGAGGCCAGATTCATAGCAGACCTGGGCTGTGTCTGGGGATCTCACCTCTATTTTTAACATTCCTTTAAGTTTTCCCCAGAAATGATGTCCGGGAGGCTGACAATGGCCATATTTCTCCTGCCCTGCCAGCCCCCCAGAGGCACCCAGCAAATCTTCAGACCATTCTCCTCTTCCATAGGTCCTGACCCAATTTTGGAGCTGTCAGCAGCCCTTTCCCCGGTAGGTCACCCAAAATAAGGGCTTCAGCCACCATGTCACAAACATGCACCACCCAGACAGCAGGGAAGAATGTTAAGGACTGGTTTTATCACCCAGAGAAAGCTGCAGTGCACCCACCATCTGCAGGAAGCAAGGTCCAGCTTCCACATTGTGCCCACATCTTTAAGGAAAAGCATAGTATGAGTATCTCGATAGGAACTTATCCACATAAGTAATGTGAATAGGTGGGGGACATATCTCAGCATAACACTGGATGATAAAGGGGAGAGTTCATTGTGGCCTTCCAGTACATAAAGGGAGCTAACGGGCAGGGGAAAAAAAAACAACAACAACATTTTACACAGGTAGACAGTGATAGGACAAGGAGGAATGGTCTTAAACTAAAAGAGAGGAGATTTAGGTGAGATGTCAGGGGACATTTTTCACTGAGAGGGTGGTGAGGCACTGGTACTGCTGCCCAGAGAAGCTGTGGATGCCCCATCCCTGGAGGTGCTCAAGGCCAGGTTGGATGGAGCCCTGGGCAGCCTGGTCTAGAACCAGATATGGAGGTTGGTGGCTCTGCCTGTGGCAAGGGGGTTGTAACTTGGTGATCCCTGGAGCAACTTCTAACCCAAGTAGTTCTATAATTCTATGATGGTAGCCTAAGAATCTTTAGTGGGTTGCCTGAACATCTTTGCATTTCACTTCAAATACCAGAAGCAGAGCCAGGAACTTGACAAGACACTCACTCATATGTCTGTGCATTGCTACAGTCCTTTACACCACCGGTCCCTGCAAGGTCAGCTATTACAGAGTCCATCAAACAACACAACAGCCTCAGGGTTACACCTGTCCCACATGCAGCTCCTTATGGGTAGAAAACCATTTCTGCCTTGGTGAAGTCAAGCTCAAAGTGGAGTCAGGATATCCCCTAAGTCATGGGCAACCTCTAATGGCACGGTGGCTCTTCATCAAGACAAAAAGACATTATTTTATCAAAATTCATTCTACAAGTTTTGTTTTCTTGACAAGAAGAAAAAACACTGGCACAGCAAAAGGTTCTTCTGGCATCTTTAGCATAATTTTGAGTTAAAACACAGAAGCAGCATTTCCTATGTTGGCTCGCTGCTTTGAATCTTACCTGACATCCTGCATCATGTATGAGACATCTGCACTACACGCTGGTGGAACAAATCTGTCAGCAGAACAAACGTGAGGGGACAAATCCATCCCTGTTGCAACAGCAGCAGCATTACCCCAGGGGAGCGCTTTTGGCCTGCTGGAGTCAAATGGGATTCAGAGCAAGTAGGTCCCTCTATGCAACTTGGAAGACAAATGAATGACTAAAATAGCATTAGTGGGAGCAGGAGCGGCTGTGCAGTGTGCTGAGATACAGTGGCTCAGCCGCGGCTGTGGCAGTCACACTGTGTTTGGATGCAAATTACCACCAATCAGTTATGCCCTATACAAATCCGTCCCCTGGTTTGGAAGAAGAAAAAAAAAAAACTTAAAACCTGTCTTGCGTTATGCCTTCAGGGCAAATTTGCTTTTGTGAGCATGAATAATTCATGCGTGTTCATTTATTATTAATTAATATTCCATGAACATGCATGGTTTATTCACCCAAACAAAGCTCTGCACCCCACACGCTCTCCCTACAGCCTGACATCAGCTAATCTCTGCAATCAGGCTGACCAACGCGTTGGATCAAATTATTTTTCTCCTCTTTCTCTCCAGAAGGTACCAAGAACTTTTCGACCATCCTTGCTGGTCACTGACTTTCCCCATTCCTGGGGCTGGAATGGGGCAATTTCACTCTGCTGGGCTTAAACATCAGAGGGAAGTTGAAAATGTGGTTGCAAGAAGGAATCATGATGAGGAGTTGGACTTTCAGTGTGCTGTGCAGGTGCTTCCATTCTGGGGAGCATTTCAAGGCTCCCCACAAATTGTTGCTCCCCAATCACCACATGGGTCCCCTGTTGAAAATGGTTGTTGGGAGATCTATATAATACCTTTAAACACATTGACTCCAGCCTCTGTCCATGCCACAGATGGACATATTTTGCTTCTCACCATGTATCCCTGGAAGAGCCCATGCTCTTGAATCTTTAACTGGGAGGAACAACCTCATCACAGGGCACTCCTAGATGCTCTGTTTATGTCCTGGGTCTCCAAACACCCACCTTGCTTGCATTCTCTTTGCTACAGATGTAGATATGGAAAGCCAAGAGCTAGATTTTCTTTATTTGGGCTGAAACATTGCCATCTCTTTATATGGTCATAAATGAGTCCTGATTTCAAGCACAGGAATGCTGAGAGGAGATAGATAGTAGAAAGCTTCCTGTGTGCTAGACAGTTGAACAGCTTCAAATCAAGAGTGAGCTGAAGAAAACAGAGGAGACACTATTTTGGCATTCAGTCAGGGCTGAAATACAGCACACAGAGAGGTGGAAAGGAAAGAGTCATAGAATAACCTGAGTTGGAAGGGCCCCATAGCAATCAGTGAGTCCAATACCTGACTCTATGCAGCAACACCTAAAAATCAGACCATATGATGGAGAGTGTTGTCCAAACCTTCCTTAAGTTCCCACAGATCAGGGAGGTGCCCACTGCCCTGGGCAGATGGTTCTATGCCCACAGTCTTCTGTGGCAAATCCTTTCCCTTTTGTCCAACCTGAGCATTCCTTACTGGAGTCATTCCCATGGCACTCATCCCAATGGGGTCCCGTATGCCTTAGTACTCCTCAGGTGGCCTATGGTGGAGGAAAGACAACAGTGATCTGTGTAGTATGAATGCTGAGTGCCAGTCACAGGTGTAGAGGCAGATATCGTCATCTAAGAGAACCAGCAGAGGGAATGGAGATGGTCTCTAGAGTAAACGTGAATTGCTTCAATTCTCTTGTTTCTCTGTAATAGCTTAAACCAAAAGCCTGGGTCCAAATTCCCCCAGCCGCCACATGTTTCACAACAAGACCTGAAGTATTCCAGCAAATACCCTGGGCACTCTCTCATTGCTTTGAATTGTTTTACAAATAGAGATAAGTTCTGTAATGCTGAGAGTTACAGACAATTTAACATGCAGGGGCTGTGCTGGGAAAACTTAAAATTGTCATAATTCATCCTCCCCTTTCCCCGGTCCAGAAATGAAAGATTAAACCTTGGAAGATTTATTAAACTGACATTTTAATAGAATTTTTAGGCTTTCCCTGTTAATAGTTTAAATATAATTGAATTCTATGAAAGGGAGGAATATGGGATAGAGTCGGTGTCCCCCAACAACAGGAGCATTTAAAACACTGGGGCATATAGCTAATGCATAATTTAGTCTTATTTGCATGGCCCTTAGAACTGGGAGTAAGGAAAACACAAATCTAATTAACTGAGTGAAAAAGAAATGCCTCCACCAGCAAACTCCATCACAAGCTCCACTACCACACACCCACCCTCCCCAAGTCACAAACACGAAACAGATGGCAAGAGGGAGAAAAAAATAAAAGACATCACACGTCAGCTCTCGGAGAGGAAGAGGGGGGGAGAAGAGAGAGAAAGCAGAAGGGACAGGATGGATACTGTACTACTTGACGATGCAGCAATTAACTTGCTGAGGGTGGAATAATTTTTGTGGTGCCTCTCCCGTCGGAGCACTCTCCCAACTTAGCAAAGGAGGAGATGTATTGCGTGCAGTGGAGAGCAAACCAGTTTTCATAAATCCCAGCAGGACTCAGTTTCGCTTTATGAGATTCATGTGAAAAATTGAAAATTCGGGTTCTTCCAAATGCATCTGTAATCAGCAGCCTGAGCTCTGCGGGTCCCCAGAGGTAACTGATCGCAGACAGCACAAAGTAGGGTTGTGCAATCTCACTCAGCTTCTACACTGCATTTTTAAAGGTTAGACATTAATTCCTGATCAATACAAGGAACAGCAGGCTACCCCCTACCCCCACTCTCAGAACTGTCTTACATGATTAACCGAGCCATGGCTTTGTCCTAGAATTACTTCAGATCGCAACTTGGGGCTGTAAGATGCAAAGTCCCTCCAGATGCCCCTCCAGTCCCTTCTTCTATGTGCAGAAATAAGTCCACCATGTCCAAGCTCTGACTGGCATTTACATTTGCCTCATGCTATTTTTCCCCTCCAATTAGTAATGTCACTAAGAAGGGCTGCTGCATACGAGAAGCCTAAATGGCAGCACCAAGGAACATGTGCTAGGAGAGAAGTGCTGAATACCTATCACTCCATTCAGAGCTACTGAGTGCACTGGGATTCCCAGTAAGGCCAACAAGCTCCAGCATGGTGCTCTCCCACCCTTACAGAACAGAATCCACACTCTGAGATGGGGCTCAGACCATCACCTTGCAGCCTTTGAAAGTTGCCATTGCTTGATGACCTACACTGCAAAGTCAGCCTCCATGTATCTTGCTTCAAACATGAGCATGGATCTCATGTTGTGCTCCCACCTTGTTCCAGCACCCAGCAGAGCATCTCCACAGCAGAGCTGCAAGGAGTTGAATCATACTGATCACTCCCTGTGTCCATTTCAAGAAATATTTGGATTAAACCATAGAATCACAGAATTGTAGAGGTTGGAAGGGACCTCTGGAGATCATCTAGTCCGACTCCCAGCTAAAGCAGGTTCCCCACAGTAAGTCTCCCACACATTAGGCTCTCTGATTCAGTGCCCAGAGTGCATACACATGCATGCACATCCATAGACATAGATTTTACGTTTTGCTGGCTAAAAGAAAAGCCAGAATTTGAAGCTTCTCCACGTCTTAACAGGTCTGGTTGGATGATGTAGAAACAAGTCATTCTAAGCGATTCTTCATGCTTTGAGTATCCCTCCTTTAACAGTGTGCTACACGCATATTTGTTGGGTTCCTCTGTGCCACTGCCATGACAAATGTCATTGACATCCAGACAACTCCCTTGAGCTCTAAAAACAAACTGGGTGTGCCCCAACCATCAAGTTTTCCAGCAGAGTTAAAAAAATTAAACAACAAGCCACTCAACAGACTTTAGGGATCAAAATCTTTCCAGTTTCCTCTACAGATGCATATTTGCCTGATGTTTGCTTTCCATTCATAAAATCATAGAATGGATTAGGTTGGAGGGAACCTCAGAGACCATCCAATTCCAGTCCTTGGTCATGGGCAGAGCTCCCCCAAACCAGCTTGGGCTGCCCAGGGCCTCATCCAGCCTGGCCTTGAGCACCTACAGGGATGGGGCACCCACAGCTCTCTGGGCAGCCTGTTTATGTGATAGGTGATGGCTGCTGCTCTTATTGTGAAGATCTGATGCAGTTTGACATGGTTTAGGTTAAAACAGAGAAGGAGGCAAGCTGGTCAATCAATTAGATTTAGGACCAGAGTGATAGCTATGCTGTTTGCTCCCCTACCATTTTTTCCCCTGTGGTGACACTCCTGAGCCTTTGAAGGCTTCAGCTGCTAATTGGAGGAGTCCTGGACCATTGGCAGCATTCTGGGGAGGTTTTGGAAACACTTAGGCAGCTACATTAGCATGCTCTCATGGTCTCAAATTTTACTGGCTCTCTTCAGGGCTCATTTATTCCACTGAAATCAAACACAAGAATTCCCCCAAGGCATCCTTGTCAGATATGAAGTGTCTGCCCTACATGACACACGCTTTTCAGGTACTGCAACAGGTACAGGAAGGCTGACAATGGTTTTCAGTGTTGTATCAATTCATTATCAAAGGGAAATCGATGAATATCCACTTCTGCTGAATTAGAGAGTCTCCTGACAGTTAACAAGTGTGAATAAAATGTTACTCAAATTAGTGGCTGAGAACAGAATTCTAGAACCAAACTTGAATATGAAACAGGTCATTAATATGACACACGTTTAACATCTTTTGATTGTGTCTAACGCCACGTTTGTGGGGAAAATACCTCTGTTAAGATTCATAGAGAAGAACATAATCACACAATATCCTGAGTTGGAAGCAGCCCATCAAGATCACTGATTTCAACTCTTGGCTCCACAAAGGACCACCCAAAAATCTGGACATATATCTGAGAAAGCTGTCCAAATGTTTATTGAACTCCAACAGCTCAGGGCTCTGCCTGCTGCCCTGGGGAAAATCTTCATGTCCACTGCTCTCATGGTGAAGAACCTTTCCCTGATATCCAAGCTGAAGACACGTCTGCATTCCTGTATGCATCCTTCTGAGCTCCGTGCCTCTCACTGTGTGCAAAAACAGAATGATTATGGAAAAACAAACAGGACCCTTATCCTGTTCAGGAAACAGTATTTGTAGCCTAAATTTCTATTTGTTCACCTGTTCAGCACAGTTATGTGTGTGCCTCGCTGGCTGCACTGAGATTCTCATAAAATATGAATACTTCTTCCAGATACGGTTGGTTTTTAACTGGCATTTACAATATGAACAGTTATTCGTTTCTATTATTATTTATAAGTCTACAGTGTGAGAAGCCCACCTCTAATGCTTATGAAGCTTCTCTTGCCAAGAGCAGACAGACAAGAGGACACTGCAAGATAAAGTGGAACAAATACCAAGAGATGTGTAGACCAGACAAACGAGATTTTCTGTGAGCTGTGCAGTCAGCCTAAGTGTTTAAAAACAACTTTAAATTGGGATTGAATTCGTGCTTTGCAGGCTTGGCAGCATAAGGTACAGTTTGCATCTTATCCTGATGGTGTAACACTGTCTGGTTTCCTTCTCATGGGGTTACGAGTTTTTTCAGGTTGAAGAACAGCAAGTAAAACAGGAAAAACACAGTTTCTTTGAAGGTAATCTCTGGCATTCACAGAAGTCCCCAAAGGGTCCCCAATACATCACATGAAAGGAGTGGCAAGCTGATAGTTGGAGGGAATGCATCAGCGGTCTTTAAAAATGAAAAATGATCACTGTGACTTGAAAACAGCATCAGAGGAACAGAAATGTTTCTTTGTAAGAAGCAGGCATTTGGATACACAGAGGTACCCATGTCCTGCAAATTCCCTGTGGCAGCTCAAGCCCTCCCAGGACGTGTAAGGCTGGGTAGGAAATGGTTAACATTTCAGGTCATTTCAAAAGCTGGTTCTGCAAAGCTGCAACCTCATGATCTTGCAGACATTCAGTGGGGAGAGAGAACAAAGAAGAAGGAAAGGATTGAAATCTCTTTTCTACATTCTCCTTGCTCAGTGGTTATTGAGATGCCCGTATGATGTGAGAGAGGTGCAAGAGGAGAAAAACAATTTATCTACAACATCCAACAAACTGTAAGCATGCAGGAAAGTGCTTTTCAATCTATAGAAGTGACGCAACTTCAGTTTCTCTCTTCTGAGGTGACCACTCAACTCATCCACACTTCAGGTATTTTAGGTAGGGATATTTCCCCCTGGCTGGAAATTCCACCACCCAACACAGTTTCCACCAACTACTTTCTACCATCCTTCCATAAATTTCTACACAAGCTCCGAACAGAACAACCTAGGAGCTCTCATCCAAGCAGGGATCCTTCCTTAGGAGAAAATAAAAAGGGCATTGTTTTCCTATCATTCACATCCATCAGTTATGGAAAGGAAAAGCAAATCAAGTCTCTTGTCAGAAATCAATAAAAGCTGGCACGAGTGGCTCATCCAGCCCATAGTCTGGAGGTTTGGTCAGAATATGAGGAAAGCAAAACACGATGATCATTTCAACTTAAGGCACGTATCCAAGGAAGCACAAAGAAGGGAAAGAAGGCAGGAATGTGGTTCTGCTGAAATGGCAGGATGACAGGAACATTCTACATAATTTAAGGGAAGAGAAAGGAAAAAACAATGGCATTTTGGTGTTTTCCCAGCCAGGCTCTGAGTAGGGTCTACCCTTGATTATTAGGTATGATACCCCAATCACTGCCTGATTCAACCAGTTTTGTTTGAATATCTCACAGCTGAAAAGACATGTCAAAACCTTCTGTCTCACTCAGGTCAGCATCACAAAATACACCTCAAACAGTATTTTTTGGTAAACCAAAGCAACCCAAAGGGCATAAGAATAGTGATGCAAGTATTCAAGTTGTAGAGTTCTCCAAGCAGAGAAGAAATAAGGTTGTAGAGATTCCCTTCAAATACCAGGGTGGTGATTTCAAACCCTTCATTGCAGATCACAGCTACTTCTATAAACAAGAGGCAAGAGAAGACAGCAACAAAGCTTTTCCATCTAAGGCACACTGCAGTCCAAGTTGAAAAAAGGAATAAGTCATGGTGAGGTAACAAAACTTGGAATTAATGCAACTTAACTATGGCTCAGGGATTGGAGGTACCTAGGTTTAGGGCTCCTAGACCACAAGTCACCTAACTTCTTGGAAGAAAACCCAAACTCAAGTATCTCTCATTCATTGTCTGCCAATAATCACATCAGCAGCTTCATCTCCAGCCTGCAAACCACAGTGGTGGCCCTCCTACACTTATTTTCCCATCACAATTAAACACCTCTGATTAGTTCAACTAATTACAGGGTGCTAAGCAATTATTCACTGATGGGCCTTCTCAGTCATTAATGGCCGTTCCCACAAGTGAAGGCCAAAAGAAGAAAGCAGAAAAACTAAACATTTGGGAAATGAGTGTGTGTGGGGGGGGGGGGAGAATGAGAAGTCCCTGAACTGATCCAGGTCCTTTGGGACTCAGAGTAGAAAACAGCCCAGCTATTTACTATACCTGTTTCCAGCATGCATGGAAATTTCCCCTTCAGCCCTTTTTCCTGCAGAATTCTGTGATTTGAGATGCCTCCACAGTACCAATACAAGATAAGATGCATTTGTTCATTCTTGTTTCAGCACTGCCATGCCTCTCATTTATTTGAGCATAATCCAAAACATTGAATCAAGTTTGGGAAATTCTGTGTCAAGGGTAAATTTTGGAGCCTAGGCCTCCAAGTGGAAGGATTATCTTTGCAGCTGGATAAAGGCCTCGGACAATGGGAGGGATTAGGAGAGAATGGAAATGCTGACAAAGGGACAGCCTGAACTGATGAAGAACACCCTTCTTTTGTGGATCTCAGAGACAAAATCCTTAGGAGGATGCTGTACATACTGTAATGGCCACTTACGTTTTCTGTTTCAGATCCTGCTAACAAAATGGAATAGAAAATGAAGTGTTAAAGACGTTCATATAAATGATCTTGATCTGCATAAAATTCTACAGTATATCAGAACGCACTTGTCCATGGTAGCCATGGACACAACAGTTTCATCTTTGTGATGCAGAAATTTATTTCCAAAGGGAACCACTTTCAGCACTGTGACACTTCTGACAAGGAAGGTTGGACATGGGATGGGTTTCTTAAGGAGATGAGCAAAAAGCATAATCCCCTTTGGACAACAAGATGCCTGAGCATGGCCCTTGTCCTTGGGGATGGGTGCCACACTTGGGTATCTGTATGGGGTGCAATGATTCCTATTGAAAGCCAACAAATGCAAACAGGATCACCCCTACACCACAACAGGAGAAACACCAGTTCCAGCTTTAGTGCTCCAAATGCATTCCCTTCTTGAAAGGATGGCTAGTGGTCAGGGGAGCTCACACCTGGCAAACAGCATCACACAGCCCCTTGTGCTTCTTGAGAAAAAAACAGTGGAAAGGGAAAGGGTACAGTTCAAGCTAAATTGTCCCATAAAACATTTTACTACAACACACCGATTAACATTTGACTCTGCTGTAGAACCTGAACAATGCTAAGGGCTGAAAAATGCCTGTCTGAAAAGGCGATGCCAAACAAAGCGGTCACACAAAGAGCCCTTGCAGAGGCAGAGGGGCCCCTATACAGCCCCAGCACCCAGGCCACGGCTGCTTTCATGTTCATGCTAGCTACCCATGCTGAAAAGGCGCAGGAAAGGTGTTTCATTTCAAAGTAAAATCTTTCTGTAGGTAGTGAATGCTGCAGAAAAGTGGGGTACAGGCCCCATCATGATGCCGTTTTGTTTCTACAGGAATGATGAGAGCCCTTTGCTCTTGTTAATCAGAGGAATTCCTGACATCCTGCTTCTGCCATAAAAGCTCTCTCCACCCGTGCATGAACCCCAAAAGGCTGAACCCAGGAGATCCCTCCTATCATGATCACATGGAAAAGAGCACAGGGACCAGGGAAGCAGCCAGGCAGGCATACCCTGCATTTTGTCAAACAGTCCCTAACTCCATTTCTGTATGTACACTCAAGTTCAGAATCACAGAATGGTTGAGATCAGAAGTCAGTTCTGGGTCCATCTGCTCCAACCCCATCTCTGTCAAAGTCATTCAAAGAAGGATGCCCAGACCCACATCCAGGCAGGCCCACAGGCACTGGCACAGGGAGGTGGGTGGTAGAGTTATTGTCCCCATAGTTGTTCAAGTAGCATGGAGATGTGGTACTGAGGGACATGGTTGGTGGGGGTGGGTTGGTGGTTGGACTTGGTGATCGTAGATCCAACCTTAATGATTCTGTGATTCTAGGTGCTGACGTGCTGACATCTCGCTCCCCTTCTGAAGTACAGCAGGTTCAGATGTGCCCAGCGCAAAAACAGGACTGACATCCAGGAGCAGAAAGCCATGGCTTAAGGAAGGTGGAAAAAGGAATTTCTTAGAGTGTCTGCCATTGGAAAATCAGCATTGCCAAGGAGCCTCCTGTGTAAGAAAACATTGGAGCAACTTTGTAGTGGGAGAGCAAAGACTAACGAAGGTCAGTTTCTCATTACATCTCACGAGGCTGTTGGTTTTTTCCTACCCACAAGCAGAAATTCTGGCTCTACCACATTCACAAAGAGATGCCTCTTCCAAAGCATCCCTTTCACCCCAGCAGGCAGTTTAGCAACACTACAGCAGTCAAAGCTGACCTTCCACTCCAGGTCCACCAACACGAACCAGCAGCAGACATTGGCAGGTGAAGCAGCACTGGATGGGGGCTGTTTCCAAGGCTCTGTGCCTGCTCCAGCAGGAAGGGGAAGTGACCAAGGGAAGCCCTACTCTTTCCCTGTACCAGCCCCTAAGTTGCAGTATGAATATCCACACTGATCTGGGATGTTTAATATCAAATGAAGAGGGAATTAAGGTGCTTGCATCTGTGACTGCTTTTACACGTTAACTTTTGACAGGATGAAAACATAACTCGCTGTTTTTGCCTTTATAAGCAATACTTGGCTTTTTCTATTCTTGAGCTTGTCTACTGTGCAGCTTATTTCTTTTGCTGATAAATATTTATGCTCCGTGATTTTGATTTATAAGAAGGGCTTAAATATTGTAAAGCTGGATATAACCAGCGTAAAACAACATAAAACAAAGCACCAGAATCCAGTGGACTTAAAAGGCATGGCTCCAGAGGCAGCCAAATTTTGCCCCAGAAATGACCTCTTCCCTTCAAGAAGTGGCACAAATTGGCAGCTTCCCCCTCTGCATTACAATTGAAATTCCAAAACTGTATGTATCAAACAGGAAAGGTGTTTGCCGTATTGCCAAGGTTACTAGAGTGAAAACATTGCAAATGGCATTTGCATGATTGTACTTTCAAATCCTAACTTGTAGCAACAGTGCATTTTAAATGAAGGTGATTTATAACTCCAACCAGAACACTAATCATATTTTGGAGTAATAGGATTTATTTGTTGGTTGTTTGTTGGTTGTGTTCTTTAAGCTCAGAGACAACAAGCTATGTTCATGAAAAGGGACGTGGCTGAGCTTAAGCCCTACCCCAACAACGTTTTGAAAGGATTAGAAAATAAACACAAATGTACTCTATTTTCAGCACGCAGTTCAGAGCCTGGGTAGTCTTTAATGCTTCTCTGCTATGAGAACATCCTACATTGCTAAGCAAGTTCAAATAATTTCCATTTTAAATGAAAAATTCAGATTAGTACAAAAAAGAAGTCGTCGTCTGGGGATCAAGAATGGATGTTTCACAGCGCCCAGCTGTTCTTCGGCTCTGAAACTCCTTATCCAGAGCAGGCTGGGCACATCATGAAGTTCAGACCACTACCAAGACTAGGATTTACAGCCCAGTATCTTAAAGCTGAAAGCAGCTGCTATGTATTCTGTGACATCCCAGAATTATAGAATCATAGAATGTCTTGGGTTAAAAGGGACCTTAAGGCCCATCCAGTTACAGCTCCCACCATGGGCTGGTTGCCCGCCCCCCCCCCCCAGCTCAGGCTGCCCATGGCCCCATCCAACCTGGCCCTGAGCACCTCCAGGGATGGGGCACACACAGCTTTTCTGGGCAGCAGTGCCAGGGCCTCACCACTCATAGTAAAGAATTTCCTAATCTTACCTAAATTTCCCCTCTTTTAGTTTAAAGCCATTCCTCCTTGCCCTATCACTATCATTCTGTGTAAAAATTAAGTCCACCTCCCTCTTATAAGCTCCTCTCAAGTACTGGAAGGCCACAATGAGATCTCCCCAGAGGAGCCCTCTCCTCCAGATTATTTATTTCTGGGACTGGCCATTAAGTCCCAGGGTACCTAACTTGGAGTCATGCAGTATTTATGGGGAGAAACAGCTCATTTAGGCCACAATTTAGGAGGTGCACTAAATCCCATGGCCCATATCTAAACATGAAAGGAGCTTGACTTTAACCTCCATGCACACCTGACTCACAGAAGGAAAGGTGTTCCACAAGAGACTGAGTGTTATTAGAAATAGTTCCAACAAATTCCTTTTTGTTGTTGGTGGTTTATCTTTTTCTCAAACAGAACATTTTGAACATAATGCTGTAAAAAAACCACACACACGCACACATTCAAGCCGTCTTCCAGGACTTGTTTTAATACAACTACTCAGTGGTGGGCTGTTAAGTTAACCTGGTTGGCATGGGAAACCAAGAGTGATCACACAGCTTGTTACTGCTGCCCAACTGAAGAGATGATAAACTTTATCAGAGTGTTGGGAATGTCATAAAACACACACTAACTTGGTCACCTTAACTATACACCTTCTGGATATTGAGTTTGGGCTCTTTAAAGGGGCATCAAGTTAAACACCTAAGAACACCACCTACAGTCCCAAGTTGTGCTTGGAAATTTTGGCCTTGAGCATGTTCTTGCACACACTGTATTTATACAGTGTAGTTGTATTTGTGTGTGTATATATATATATATATAATTTCACATTCACATTTACATACATCTTTAAATGAAAAAAAATTAATCTAAAATATGTCACCCGGCAATCTGTCAAATAAAACTCATATAATAAATATGTCACTTTATTTAACAACTGATGCTGAAGAGAGCTAGGCAGGAGGAAAGAAATCAAGACAAGGTTTAGTAAAAACACTGAGGAAGGCAGAAATTAAAGCAATCAATCACATTCTCGTGGAACGTCTTCGCCACTTGAAATAATATTTTATTGTCTGCTATTGATTGGATGCCACCGAACAAAATTGCAAACAATGAATCTGGTGTTATAAACAAGAATCACAATAAGAATAACTTATTTCGAAGCCTCGGCCGCACAACAGTTTGTGCTCTGCAGAGCCAAGCGTAGAGAGCTGGACTTCTACTTGTTCTGCCATAACCTCAGAAAATCATAGAATCATGGAATCACAAGGTTGGAAGGGACCTACAAGATCATCTAATCCAACCATCCTCGCATTACCATAGCTACAGCAAACCACTAAACCATATCTTGTAGCTGAAAGTCCCTCTTTATTAACAACTGCAAGGTTCACATGCAGCACTGCCAAAAATTAATCATAGAATCACCAAGGTTGGAAAAGACCTAAAAGATCATCCCGTCCAACCATTCACCTATTACCAATAGCTCCCACTAAAATGAGGCACATTCCCCCCTTTGTATTTCAAATGTGAACTTGCAAACTTTGGTAGAGTTGGAGAAAAGGACAAAAACGTAAGAGAGAAGATGCAAGAGATTGCTTTTTCCAATGGTGAGCTCTCCGTTTAGGAAGGAGAACACCATGAAGGAAAATACACCAAATTAGAGAGCAGAGCACTGTTGTGCTACATTCACTCAGTAGCCACACAGCTCAAACCCAAGCAACTTTGTGTAAAAGAAGGGAAAATTTCCATGGGCCATCCAGCTTCCCAACTCACTTCCCACGTTCTTCACCCTTGCACTCCAGTCTGTAGGAATAACTAAGGAGAAAGTGATGCAAATGATAGAACACAGCATAACAAATGGTTGGCAATAGCTCACTCCCAAATATGTAGGCTTGCCTCAGATCTGGGTCTAGCCAACATTTTTGTTGAGGAGTGGATTGAGGTTATGATTTTGAAGGGTGGAGAATGCCCTTTAAAACTCCGTTTTGGGCCCCATTCTGACAGGGGTGTGCGTGCTCTGGAGGGGAATTCAGACATAATCTGAAAAGCAATGATCTGAGAGAAGCAAGGAGAAAGTCCAGTGAAGAGAGGATATCTCCCACCCTTGGGAGGACAACCACAACACACAGGAGATGTTTGCTCATGATTCTTGGGACCAAGAGCCAGCAATGGGAGCAGCATCCCTGTGAAGTCCCCTCTTGCAGTGTACTGATGGGAAAGGGGACATGGGAGTCACATACATAAACCCACCAAGGCATGGGGGATAACGCCCCAATGTTAGCAGTGTTAGGCTGCAGGCGTCTGCCATCATCATCTATCCAAGACGAGGGATGTTTTCTGTGTACAGAGCAACGAACTGCCTACAATCAACCCAATCTGCTCCTTCTGCACCACCAACTCTCAAGGTGACTGACACCTCTGGCCCAAGCGCACCGTACAGAGGACACCGCACCGCTCTCGGGCAATGCAAGAGGACGGAACGAGAAAGCAAAAATACACGGAGCCCAAAACCTCCAAACCTGGGCAGGGGCTCGTGTGCTGCTGCAAGCGCAGCGAGCGGGCACCCTCTAGCGAGATGCACTGAGAAGCGCCGCTCCCTCCGCACCCACCGCCCTGCCCAGCTCTACTCCCCGCAGTTCAGCCCCATTCAATTGCCACCCCCCATCAGCCACAGCCTCCCATGAATATTTCCCTATTTACAGCTTGGCTCACAAGGCATCGGAAGTTTCTTCCCTTCCTGATCAACTTCACTGTCTTCCAGTGAACATTTGGGTAATGTCTGCTGTGTGCTCTGCTCAGCACTGCTGTGTAAATGGTGAACAGGCTCCTATGTATTTTTCAGGTTGACGTTTCATGTTTAGATGTGGTGGATGCCCCACCACATTCATTTGGGGTCAGCTCATGCAGCCTTGGGATTATGGGTTGTAGCCTGACCACCAGTGCCGGGGAAGGTGCAGGTGACTGCCACCTCTGCAAGCCCTCAGGGACAGAACAGTGCCAAGCCCCTATGAGGGTAAATATTGTTCCTGGTTCTGCAAACACGTTAATGTGAGAGCTCCTGTCAGACCTGGAGAGTTGGCATCTAACCAGGCTTTGAAGGACATCCCTCCTCATCCTATCATCACTGGTGATTTTGTTGGAAGTTCCTGTCACCAGCAGGTAAATAGGACAAGATGTAATGACTTTAAATTGTGCCAGGGGAGGTTCAGGTTGGATATCAGGAAAAAAATAAATCTCAGAAAGAGTGGTGAGGTGGTAGAATCACCATCCCTGGAGTGGTTCAAGAACCATGGACATGTGTCACTGAGGGATATGGTCAGTGGGCCTGGTGGGGGTAGGATGGGGTCAGACTTGGTGATTTTAATGGTCTTTTCCAACCGTAATGATTCTGAATTCTAAGAAATGGGGTTTTTGTGCTCAGTGCAGGGCAAGCCTGTCACCCCCCTAATCCACTTTCCTCATCCTTTCTTCCATGTTCTTTCCTGTCCCAAAACCAAAGGGCTGTTGAGCAGGAAGCAAACCCCTGTATCTCCTGAATTACCCCTGAGCCTCCATTGCCTCCACCAGGTCCTGTCTTCCCCTGCCCCAGCCAGATGCTTCCCATGAAGACCAGCTGACAGCAACACAAGCCAAGGGTCTGCCTCAGCTCTGGTTAAAACTGGATCCAATTTTACAAAACCCAACTCACAAGCAAGTTCGTCTCCTGTAAATAAACATAAAACCTGGGATGTTTGCCTGGTTCCAGAAACAAAAGGACTTATGCTCAATGGATTACAACACAAAAACAAGGACAGAGACAGGCTCTACGCATGCTTCTGAGGGCAGAGCAGCCAGCAAATCCCCTTAATGACCTTTCAAATGCCTCTTGCCTATCATGCTAATTGCACAGCCATTTTTTTGGTGGTGTGGACATGTGTTCACAGAAGAGTCAGCTGAGTCCGTCAATGTGACAGATTGTTCTCAATTTATGCACATATCCTGAAAAGTGCTATTATTGTCTCTTAAAGACACAAGAGTCCTCTTTAAAATCGCCTTATATTTCCATAGACTCACCGCAATGAGTTAATTGAATTGAGTGGAAAAGAGAATAATGTACAAGCAATGGCACGTGTCTGTGTTTGTGCCATTAGGGAAAAAAAAGTGAACACATTATTTCTTGGTTTCAAACAAACAGTGAATCAGAAACAGATTTTCTTCTCAATATCCCCACTACCTTCTTTTTCTTGATGGCTGTTTAACCATTGCTTAGTTGAACCCAAACCTGCTGGTGAATGTACTCACATCAATGAGGTCAACAAAGCACCTGCTTAACTCAAAGCAGATAACTAAGGCACATTCAGGGAAAATCACCCAACTGCCTCACCTGTTTTCTCTGAATAGGGGTCCTCCATCGTTGTAAAAGCTGTATTTCTTTGAGCATAAAGTACTGCAGCAGCAAAAATCAATGTGCTGTGCTCCATCAGCATGCATCTGTCACTCAGCTCCCGACACTGGAAAGGAAGAAACACACAGAGAGAACACTCACCCTGTCCCCTTCCTTTAACAACAGCCAAGAGTAAAAGGATGCATAATTTAGTGGAATGGCTTTATTTGTGTATCGGGTTATATTAAACGTCAGCTAAGGTTATGTTCTTGTCTTCAGTTGCTGCTGGGTGTTGCTTCAAAGTCATTCTGAGTCACTGCTCTCCATCTTTATCTGCTGATGGGCCCCCAGGTAGCGATGGGAACATAACTTCCCCTGACAGGGATAACCTCCAATAAAGGAACGACTTCCCTTTTGTCGTGCTGATTACAATAAACGGGGGGATGTCAGAGGCTTGAAGAAGGGGACCACAGCACTTGAAAAGCAAAGAAAATGGATCACATCCTTCTCTGCTCCTGCAGCAGCAGGCTCACTCCAAGCTATTTGCAAAGCAGCAAGGAAGACATGAGGCTGCAGCTGGGGCTACCAATGGAAATGCAAATCTTTACCTACAGTACTTCATTCTGCAGCAAATGAACAGCAGCCTTATGAACATCCAGAAGGCTGTAGCTTAGGGAACATGAACCTCCCAGTCACAGAATCCAGGAGGATGCAGCATCATCTAGGCCCAAAAAATAACCCCCAGGGTCTGACTTCACTCAGGTTTTCCATTAATTGTGTCAATGTTGACTCTACAGAAATTCCTCCAGGTTTCTGTGAGCCTGAATAAGGTGTGAATCAGAGCCCAAGCATTCAGTAAATCAGCCTCAGCCAGTGATAGGATGAGAGGTGATGGCCTCAAGTTGTGCCAGGGGAGGTTCAGGTTGGATATTAGGAAAATTTCTTCTCAGAAAGAGTAGTAATGCAGTGAGTGGCACAGGCTGCCCAGGGAGGTGGTGGAGTCACCATCCCTGGAGGTGTTCCAGAACTGTGGGGATGTGGCACCAAGGAACATGATTTAGTGGGCAATATTGGTGGTATGTGGATGGTCGGACTAGAATATCTTAGTGGTCTTTTCCAACCTTAGTGATTCTGTGATTCTATGATTCTATGAAAAGGAATGAGCTGTGCCCAGAGGGATGCAGGCTGGCACTTGGCAAGGCCAAGGGAAGTTTCCTCTGGAACAGAACTTTTGTTTCAGCCTGATACGAAGCTTGTCAGAGCCAGTAACTCTTCTCATTCTGTTCAACGAGCTTTGCGTGGGGTTGTTTATAGTGAATTCAGCTTTGGCTGCCCAAAGTAGTAGTTCAGGAGATTATCTTGCTCAGAAATCAGGTGGGAGGTTTCCAGAAAAGGTCCTCCAAAGCACCCTGCTGTGGAAACGAGCCACTCATTGCACTGGTCCCAGTAGCGAGCTGCAATGGGATCACACGGCCAAGGGCTTCCCTCGCTCAGGAGGACCATTAATGCTTCCCACCTCGACCCTTCAACAGGGTCTGCACTCGCTGTCACACACACACTTTCTGCCCAGCACCAAACATTGTCATTTACATCCATAAAAAGCTGAATTCAGCACTCTTTCCATAAAACGGATCGTGAACCCTTACCACCACTTGCCTCTCCTTGGAATAATAAATTATGAGGACAAATGGCAGAATCATTATCAGTTTCAATATCCAGTCATAAATAGTCTTGTAAGAACACTGAAATGATGGTGTTTTATTGCGTTAGATATCACTTGCCATTAATTACAGCATGAAACTTTTGTACTTTGATGAAAAGCATTTTAGCCAGCTCTGTTATAAATTTAAAACAGCCTTAAAACAAAAGTCACCTCAAGTTGTGGGTTTTTTTCCCCCCTCTATAGATCTGAATACAAAATAGCATTGGAAAGACAAAAAAAAAAAAAAAAAAGCCAGGCTTTTAAGAAGCTATTTCATTATGTACACATTTGGTTTTAGTATGGGCAGCAAACTAAGGGTACCAAAGAATGTTCTGTACAGCAGAATCATTGGCAGCTAGATTTCACTGCTACAGATACTTCATAGTTGGTTTGGTTTGATCAGGTTTTGCAGTGCTGTTGTGAGTCAGCGTGCTCTAGTTTACATTTCTCCTCCCTTTTCTTGTTATAACTCTCTCAGGACAGAAATGCAGGTGATTTCAGAGCAAGCCTGAAGCTAATAGGAGCTAGTGGGTTCAGCTCCTTGCCAATTTGAGAGCCACAAGATCTCACAGACTGAAGTTTAACTCCAGTCTAACTTTAGTGTGACAAACCACAGGGGTGAAGCTAAGAACTACGTTTGCAGACATTTGTAGGATCATTTTTCCTCTGACAAATAGGATTTCCACCTGTGCAATTTAAGGTGCTGCTCCTGTGGAACAAGTTATCAACCCACAGCACTGATCCCATTTTGTGTTTGTTTGCAGAAGTGATTATTCCATTCTACTTAGGGCATGGTAATCTTACAACCACTGCTAACAAGTCCCGTACAGACCAGGATCCAGAGCCTCTGCTCAGCTGAACAGCAGGACATCTCACAACAGCATCTCACAACAGCAGGATTGCTCACATCCATATATGAATGTTCAGCATCAAATCCAGACACACGGCACCAGCTCTGCTGGCTCCCATAGGTTTTTGAGTAGACTTGGAGAAGACATTTTACTTTCATTTCCCATCCTTCCAGGAGGGATTATGTACACTCATAATTTAAGTTAGGCCTGTGAAAAGTTTGATTTTTGTCCTACCAAAGGTTTTGTTCCACCCAGGAACATGGCAAAATCATTCACTTTCTTGGAGGTACAGTGGGAGTCAGCTCAACCTTAAGCCAGAAAAGTTTAGGACTCAAACTGCCATGATAGTCAATGGAGATCTGGTCCCTATATTCAGTGGCTCCTTCTTGTCCTTGGAAATGGCTCCCAAGAAGATTTGCTCTGTAACTTTCCTTGAAACAGAAGTGGAGCTGAACAGTGCAGTTCCCTTGGATCTCCTTTTCATTTGGGAATGAGAGTAACATTCAGCTCTTTCCAGTCAATAGGGACTTTTGACTGTCATTAGAGCCATTCAAAGATGATAGAGCAGCCTCACAGTGATATCAGCCAGCTTCCTCAGCACACTCACACATCTCCACCTGGTGCCACACCCATTTGGCTTCACTATCCCCTCGACTTATCTTCTTCTACTATGGGTAGTACCCTTTTTCCCTACACATTAGTTAAACAGAAAGAAGCTTGAGAGCAGAACTTGGCAGTAAAGACGAAAGCAAAGAGCATCACAGCTTTCCCATGCTCTTTCTTTTACTAGATTGGCCAACTCATTCAGCTGCACAGCAAAACACACCTCTGTTTTCCTTCTTCTGACGAATTACCTATAGAAATCCTTATTCTTAACCTCACTCCCTCAACAGCTCCACCTCACTTCTGGCTTTTCTAATTTCATCCTTGTGCCACAACAGAGATCTGAGGACAAGTGTCATTTCCCAGGGCTGATGAGCATCTGTAAAAATAGATGTCATTAAAGCAACTTAACTGTTGCTTGAAATGGTGACCGTTTGCTTTTTGACACAAAAATGAGGAATTTAAGAAAAGCAGTCTAATTGCTCATTTAAGGCAGCCTGTTCTTTCCCTTCTGCTTAGCCTCGTTTGACAATCTGAGAGTTTAGCTCCCAGTGCTCTTGCTTAAAATATAACAGATGGCCTCTAATAAGTAAATTGAAAAGTGCAAATAAGGTTAAAACAATTTTTCTTTATTGAATATCATTAACTTCAAGGCTGTCCACTTTAAAATGCTAATTAAACCTCACTTCCTTTTGCAGGGTTCTAGTGAAGAAAAATTGCCAGGGGGCAAATTCCTCTTGCTTGTAGAGGACTAGCCCAGCAAACTGATAGCAAATCGAGCTATTACGTGTCCCAGTGTTAAGAAGCAGAACTGGAACTTTTCAATTTATTTGTCCCTACCATACTCGTTGCTTCCTACAAATCAAACACAATTAAGAAGGAAATTCAAAAGAGGTCAAGTGTGAAACTGTGTTCTGGCCACGTGGCAAACAACAGTTTCTCTCAAGGTCAGTACTCAATGCAGCTTTCTCAGCGAGCAGAGGATTTCTGACATGGTGCTACAGCCTTGCCACACGTCACGCTGCAAGTACGTGGCTGTTCCTGGCACCGCATGCAGGGGACAGGAGGTCCTTCAGCACCTCCACCTCACTCCTAATTTCCTGTTTAAATTTACTCCCATTCTGTACGTGTCATTTGCTTTCGTGCCAACTTTGTCCTTTGGCTTGAGCAGCTCTTCTCCTGCTCTTTACCCCCAGCCTGAAGGATTTATACTGAGCAATGGTATTACTTCCCAGCTTCCACTTGCTAGGCAAACAAAGCCAAGCTTTTAGTCCGAGGACAGCATTTCTATTCCCCTCACTGATATATCAGCCCTGTTTCTTTATCTGTACCAGTTTAAATTCTGTCTTGACAACAAGAGAGGACATTTGCAAATGTCCTACCTGATGGGGCTCACCAGTGCCTCACAGAAAGCAATGTTCCTGTTTCAACTGGGAAGACACAAAGGGAAGATCAAGGACAACACTGACCATGTCATGACCAAGACATACGTACAGTCTCAGCCTCATCAGAATACCCCATGTTGAACTAATCAGCTCCTTGGACACCAGCCTTGGCATGATGGCACATCATCAGGGGTTCTGGCTGCCACCACTGCCTGATGGGTTTGACCAGATGCCCAATACATCTTCAGTGGGCTGAAGGAGGCTCAGGGAGGGAGCAGTTTCCACATTTCCTGGGGGCCTGGAACACTTTAGAAAGAAAAGTAAGATGCTTCATGCCAGAAAAGGGGAGCTTGAATATCAGGTCTCCTCCCCGAGCAGCTCCCAAGTCTCCCTCTAAATGCACTATTCTCACTCATCTGAGAAATTTAATTTATTTCTTAATTTAAAGATTCAGAGTGTAAACTGCAAAACACAGACTTTGATATATAAAACACAGAACTAGATGTAAATTACCAAGCCAGTCTCAGCTCAGTGATTTCTCATCTAGACAATCTGGCTCACCATCAGCATACAGGCATCCATCCCTTTTGCTCAAAACACTCATGCTATGAACAATCCAACACTGCCCATCTAGTGACTGAGTTACTGCAATGTTTCTGGACCAAGAGGGAAGGGAAAGAGTTTTCTGACATTTCTTCTTGCCTTTAATGTAAACACTTGTACCAGTGCTGTCTCTTCCCTTTCGCTACAGAAAAGCCTCTGAACAATGGGAGCTGACTCCTGAAGGCAGGGGAAGCTGTTAGCAGCAGTTGTTTAATCAGTCCATTTAAGAATCATGCCAAAACCACACACAGTACAGATCAAAGTGGAAAACCTACGTTCATGGGGCTAATAGCAAAATGAGCCTTTGCGGAAAGACCTTGGGGAGAGTCTGCCATGCTGCAAATACAGTGAGAAGGAACTGAATAAAACAACATGGATATATCTCCTGAGCCAAGAGTTACTGAGGGGGAAAAAAAAAATAATCTAAGGCAAATCCTGAAATGTAGTTTATTTGCTTATTCACTCACATGACCTGTCTGATCGAGCAGCAGATGTCCCTGTACATTGCAGAAGAGCTGGACAGATGATCTTGAAACGTCCCTTCCAACTCAAACGATTCTGTGATGACTAAATCTAATGCTGGATGAGCTACTTTCAAAGCCTTCTTTTTCCCTTTGCTGGAGTAGGGGTTTCTGCTAAGAAACAACAACCGCAGGTAGCACAATAATTCTGCTGAGAAACTGAAAATGGGGAAAATGTATCATTGCCTTTTAACGTTACCTTTCTTGATCAAAAAAGTGTTTCTGCTGTAAGCAACTCAAGTTGAGTCATCTAGGGTAGGAATCCAACAAAAGAACACCAGGAGTGTCAGAAGAATGTCCCATCCTAACAAGCTATGGCAGACGTGTGAAGAGATGTTCTTAGGTGGCATAAGCTGAGACACCGAAGCGTGTAAGAATCCTTTACCTCTTACTTGTTTGCTCCAATGTGTCTTATATTAGGATGAAAGCCCTTAGCTAAGAAATAGCTCTGTTTCTGCCCTGTTTCTCTAAGCCCTACTTTTATACAACATGGTTTAGATTATTTTCAAGGAGAATTCCATCTTCCAGCACACCAGTACTTCAACACAGCTGAGGTTTCATGAGGGGAGTGCACACATGTCAGTCAGAGAGTAAATATAGTCTCCCAGCAGCAAGTTGAACAGGCCTTTGTTTTCTTGTGTAATGCTTGCCTAAGTCTTAAGGGAACTGTCTTTCACTATGGCAGAGAACTGAGCTTAGAGGCATAATACAAATGCCTGAAAGAGTCCAGCCTGAAGGAATAAACACAAGCAAGGGCATGCAACAAAAGGACAAAAAGCAGAAATATAACAAAGCTCCTGACCCATGTCTGCTGGATATCTCCACGGAGGTGCACGAAGAGTCCTATCTGAAGGGAGCTGGAGAGGTCAATCACATGGATTTGACAGAAAAACAGAGCAGTGCTGGAACAAGAAAAATTTCTAGTTGTACAATGGACACTGGGGACAGCTCTTGCCTCCAAAGTTGAAATCAGCTGTCAATGAAGTCTTCAAGAGTTTTGGCACACTGTGAAAAATTGACTTTTTCTGTTCTCCTCTCCATACAGCTGCCCTTCTACTCAGCAGGGAGAAAGAGCTCACTCAGGAGATAACTCACCTGCCCTGTTGTAGACAACTGCCACACAATAACATTAGCAGCAGCCAAGAACTCCTTTTCCTTGTGTTCCTTTCTTCATATGATAGGAGACAGATTTCTACACTGGTTGGATGAATCCCACACCGAAGGTAACCAAGGACTTCTGATTGATCAGATGCTGAGTGAGAGAGGATAACCAGATGGACACACTGTAATGTACTAAGACACAGTGTACTCAATAAAAGCAGAGTTGATAGCAGCATCTAAACAAACAAAAACTAGAAAAAATACCTGTCATTCAATAAAGTTCTTAGAGCAAGAAATGCACACACAGCCAATGATATCCTCAGTTGTTCTAACAGGTAGGGCAAAGCATCAAGAGATGAGGAAACCTAGTCAAAACCTGAAAGGAGAGATCACAGCAGAATCCACATGCAACAGTAACTGCTCCTTCATCCTTACCCCTTAGGATCTGTGCTCCAAGAACACTCTGAGAAATCACTGCATTCCCACAATGGCCGAGACATCCCCAAAGGGCTGTGATCACCGCAGCAGTATCCTTCTGTTTGTCAAAACCAACTCAAAGAAGCAGCAGGGGAGCAGACAAACAAGTGAAGAGTCTTGGGGTCAAATTTCAGCAGGAGATACACTCACTCAGGAAAGTATAATGTACAGGAAGTTCTTGGCATCCCACAGAAGTGGAAAAAGCCAACAGGGTGAGCGTGTGAAAGAAAAGGTCGTACCCACACCCAAGATAAAGAAGAAGAAAAGTTGTTGTAGGGAAAGAGTTCTAAAAATCTTACATTCTCATAAGTGTAAGCTTTGAAGGCTGAAAGCTAAGCCACTTGACCAGGCTAACCGAAGAGCCTGGATCTGGGCTGTAATCAAAGCACAGAGAGAGAGCATGGGCTGGAGCTGCACTGAACATCCATGTGAAATTGTGAAAGATATTAAAGATGTCAAAATGTCACATTTGCACCCCTCAGAGCCATCATCAGGGAAAAAAAAAAAAACAAAGAAAAAAAAAAAAACTGGTTTTCTAATTATTTTATCCCAAATTCTTTCTGCTTGAGACATCACATTTTAATTTTGGCCTGCACAAAAGGAACGTGAAGTAACAACAAGATAAGATGCTTTGGCAGGGGTTTATATGTCCACGTGTTTTATGTTTTATGTGTGAACTGTACTAAAATTTCAAGCTATGTAGGATCAGGACTACAGTTGCCTCTAGTGAAGTTCCCAAGGAAACATTCCAGGTGGGACAGTGATTTTCTGGTATCTGATGGAATGGTTACCCAGTTGTGCATCATCCTTGGTCATGCTGTTAACCGTTGGCCAGTTTCCACCCAAAGATATCAACAAAATCCAAATCCAAAAGGTTAGATGAAAAAAATGTCAGTGGCTGAGATAAGGAATAATCAAAATGTGTAGCTCTCTATAGCAATTATGTTTTGCTTCCCCATCTGCTAACCTGCATACAGAAGGCTGGGGATAACAGTAATGGAAATACGGACAAAACAAGTTTTGCATTGGCTTTTTGTAGCTTTAGATACATACCCTTCACTGTGCTGCTGTGATCCGTGGTGGCAGCCACGACTCCAAAGGAAATGGAAGCTGAAAAAAAAACAACTGAAAAAGGTCCCACTGGGATCACACACCGCGGTGTTCAGTTCAATTACTTATTAAAGCACAGTCAGAGCATGGACTTTTTTCAGTACATTATTTATTCACTCAGAGCTCCAGCTCCCTCAGACTGATCCCATAAGAAAAAGCAAACACCTTTTCCTGCTTGTTCCCTGCTGTAACACAAAAGACTTTAAAGACTTTAGACTGCAAAGATAACTGTTTGTCTTTGGATTCTGGAACACTGAGAGCTCATAGGTGAGTCTGTGCAATTCTGATTGACTGGCAAGTGCACAGGGCCATCGAGATAAGGATGCTGCCTGGGTATAATAATAATAATAATAATAATAATAATAATAATAATAATAATAATGATAATTCCACGACTCACATACCACCTCAGGTGGCTTTGCTAATGTAGGATGGGAGCCATGGATCAGACCGCAGTGAACAATTTCCTTGTGACAATCGAGTTTTTTTTCAGGAGACAAGATCAATTTTCCATACAGGTTCCAGCACATTAGTCCGGACTGGGAATAGCTCAGCAAGTCTTCAGATACGAAAGACGACCTTTCCTCTAAACAAGGTGGGGACACTCTGCTGCTAGACCTGGAGCAAGGTCCTAAAGAGGGAAGAGGGAAGTGGAGGTAGAGGATATTGGCTTGCCTTCAGATTTGTGTTAGCTAGGATTTTAATTTGCCGAGTAACATTTTTAAACAGCCAGAACAACATAGGTAGACAAGCCAGCAAAACAAAGCAAAACAACCCAAAAACACTTCAGGAAAAAATACTTTTGGAAACCAAAGTTCACTAGAGCCTTCCATCACTGGATCACTTCCATCCCATTCTTTAAAGGGATGTGCAGATACTTCCTTGGCAGGCTAACAGGCATCCCTAGGAATTACAAAAGAATAAGAGTGGTAGAACTACTACAGCAGCATCTTCTCAAAAGGCTTTTCTAGGAGGAGATTTATTGAGCCTTATTCTATCTGACACTAGTCAGTGAACATGTGCAACTTTGGTGAGCCAGGGAAAAAAAGAGCTTGTCTATAAATTCTTATACACCAGACAGCATTCCTCAGAGGCCAGCCCTAATAAACCCATCACCACAACAATACTATAACTCAGTGGTGCTCAGCTCCTGGCCTTTCAGGGTCTGGCATCTGCATCTTTTCTTAGGGACTCCTGCAGTAAGCACAGAGTGCATCAGCTACTGTGAGGAAGCAGCAGTTAATGTTAACAAGGGACACATCAGAGAGCCCCATCCCAGCCCAACATGACTTAACGTGTCTGGTTGCGGACGCATGTGGTCGCTGTGCAATGCAGCCTTGAACACAAAAAATGCAGGCCCAGAGAGAATTGCTAAACCATGTGGTCTGTACATCACTAAATACACCGTCAAGAGCCAATAATCTATAAAAAAATAATCTTAAAAAATAGAAAAAAGTCCCTGTGTCTTACAGTCTTGTGATACAAGCTTGGGAACATGAGCTTTAAGTTTCTTCCGCTAAGCGGGAGTTGAGCTGAATGCCCCAATTCAAGGGCAAAGCCACAAAGCTGCATGAGGTATCATTCTTCTCACTCCAGTGAGCCAGCTGAAGAAGCTGTTGGGCAAACCCAAAACACCTCTGAATCTTTTCACTCTGAGGTTTAACCCTGATGACAGACTGGTCACCAGGCACGGTTAATGCCTACTGATGACAAACCAGTAGGCATTGCTTAACTCATATTAACACGTTTTTCACAACCTCTCTACAGCTTTGCTCAGTGACAAAGCAACTGCTGAAGGTGGATGTCTGTGAGAAGTGTTATATGCTTTAGCACTGTACCTTAGGACCCAGAAATAATAAGCACATAAAAGAGATGTGTATTTACAATGCCACCTTTTAAAGAAATTGCTTAAAAGAAACTCACTTTAAAAACTCCGAAAGGCAATTCTTCACCTTGCTGAGTAATCTTGCTAATATCAAGAGAAGTTAGAATTATTGAGTCGTGAACAGAAATGGCACCATTAGTACTTCACAATGAAGCACTTTAATATAAAGGGAAACAAAGGAAGAATGTGCCCATTCTGCACCACAGGTGAGGCGAGTCATTGCAAGGAGGTACCACTCACTGCAGCAGCACAGCAGGGACAGGGAGCACTCCTGAACTGCTGTGATGTCAAGAGCAGGAACCTAAGTCACCTGCCTCCAGCAGGGACATAGCCCAGTTCTCAAGTCATAGAATCATAAAGGTTGGAAAGACCACACAGATCACTAAGTCCAACCATCAGCCCATCACCACTATGTCCCTCAAATGCAACGCCTCCCCTTTTCTTGAAAGCCTCCAGGGATGGTGATTCCCCCACCTCACTGCTCAGCCTGTTCCAACACCTCTCCATACTCCATAAACTTTATTCCATACAACACCCTGATTTACTCCCAAAGCACACTACAACTTCCACAAGAACTGAAGAAAGGCTTCAGAAAGACTTTCATTAACCTACTTTATTACTAGAAGAAATTTTATCCTAAGGGAAAAATAGTGGTGCTGTAGAATAGTGCCACAAAGTGTTCCCACATGCACAGGGTGATGCAAGTTTTTCACTTAAAATCTGTGACTTCCATACATCTCTACAGGAAGGTGTCCAGAGCTGTATTTTCCCTAAGATTTTCCTTAGCTAGTTTATACTTAATCTGGACTGAGGAGTAGCATCAGGACAAGACAGCCACCAGTTCTGCTCAGCATCCCCAGGAAAGAAATGATATATTGGTGGTATAAACAGTGACCTTCATGCCCTGTTAGGAGGACAGTCCTATTTCTGCACTCACACTCAGCATGAAACAAACAACTTTATGGCCATGAATCCTGAAAGAAGAAAAGAAAGCAGCTTTTCCCCAAACAAGTGTGCAGTTGGAACAGACTCTTTATGAAATTGAATGAAAATGTGTAAAACATGTAAAATATTCCATGTTTGACCCTTATTTTCATCTTTTCAAAACTAACATCAAATAAAACATTGAGCAACCAGGCCTGCATCTCAAAGGGTAAATTCAATGTGTTACCTTTTCAATTTCCACAATTTATAAAATCCAACATCATGATTTACCACACAGCAGATTTTCCATAGCATCACGTAACAAGAATTTCCCTTCTCTGAGGATCCCAGTGAGTGTTCAGAAACTTTAATCAGATGGAACCGGATATGCTTATGCTTTCTGTTGGTTTTATGTAAGCAAAGATATAAGAGGAGATAAATTATAGATGTGCTGAAAGATAATTTCAAAATACGTTAGGGAATGAGGTCGTGGAATGAAGATAAGGTACTAGGCGGGTATGGAGAGAGCCCGATGCACTGAACACATAAAATCAAAGCTCACAGAGACTATCAGAGTGATTTATATATACAGTGGACTTAATATGGTCATCCAGATATTTCAAAAGAGCAGGTACCATTTGAAAGGTATCAAAAAAACCGGAAGTCACCAACACATAGAACCATGATTATTTTATTTTTAATTAGGTTTTCAATCATAGTGCAATTTTTTCCATCACCATACTGAAACTCAGCTGTTTGGCAATGATTTGTCTACAAAGAGGAACAAAATGATTTAAGGAACTCCACTAAATTCTGAGCAAATCTCTTCTGATCTCTTTGGGAGTCCACTCTGCAGCCAACTCATAAATTTCATTTGCTTGTTATTTTGCGAGACAAGAGGAGGTTGGGTTGTAGATCACCTTCTGTTCAAGCTCCGCATATCTTTTCAGAAGTGGACGATAGAGCTAAAAGGGAAAAAGAAACAAATGTCTAGATTGAAAAATTAGATTTTTAAATCACACTGCAGTTAAAAGCATCTTCAGACCTGAAAAAGTAGCACTGTCACGGGCAACTGCAGGTTTGAGGTTTCTTTTCCCAATTTGCTCAAGAACTGCTGCAGTATCTTCCACCTTCAAATGTCACCGTCCTTTTTACCATCTCCTTTACAGCCTAATTTTATGACACACACAAGTTGTTCTTATTGTGATTGCATTCTTGCTATAAGCACAAGTCATTGCTTCCAGAGGAAGCAGCTCTGCTAAAGTCACCTCTCCAAGTCGGCCATGCCCCCTCAGTAATAGCAGCCCTAACCACCCAGGCAGAACTCCTGTCCTTGCCTCCCTCCTCTACCTCAGGATGGATCACTGCCTCTGTTCCCTCCTCCTCTGCCTTGCTAATGAGACCCTGCCACCCTCTACCACAGTGCAATGCCACTGTCAGAAAGGCCAATATGCAGACCAGGGCATTCAAAAACACACTTCCCACCCCTCTCATAAGCCCATAGCTTATGTCATGACCTCCTTTATCTTCTCTCCCTTGCACTTTCCTACCCCACAACCTTTCCATCTACAACATGCTCCATGGCCTGGTTCCTTGCACTGTAAACCCAGGGACAAACAAAAGATTCAGCTTATTTCCACAGTGACATAGAGCATCTGAGCAGCTTTTTCCTATTTCCTTATCTAGAATCCACCAGGGATTTTTAGATCACAGTTGTTATTGCCATGAAAAGCAGAATCAAGATTCAGATGCATTCAAAACTCCAGACTGAAACATGCCCTGAGCTTTTGGACATGCTGGAATTTGCTTCATTCATTACTTATTGTTTCTTTCCTTTTTTGCCTTCTGTTTCAAATTCATCATTGGACTTATCTTAGAAGATGAACTATTTTGTATCTGACCAGCTTACATGGAAGAAATCCCACATAAAGTCCAGCCCTACTATAGGCTGCAATCTAAAACTATACCCCTTCCAGATCTGGGAAATGCACCTTCCTCTTTACCCTTGTGTCTAATTTTAATAGTCTATCCAATAAAATCAGAAATCAATGCCATGCCAGGATAGCTTCACTCATTTGCTGGCACAAGCACAAAGATGGGACTGTCAGGAGCCAGTGTGGAGCTGGTACAGCCTTGAGCAGTCCTTAGGAGGATGCCATAAGGTCATATCCCTGCTGCAATGAATCCTATGGGCCGCCAAGTCTAGTCTACAAGCCCCCTGCGCTGATGTTATTCATAATAAGGGCAGTCTCACTCCTGGCTCCAGGTTCAGTGAGGTTATAAAGCCATAATGAATCATACCCAGTAAACTGAATTACGACTTTCATCAATAAGGGAAATCCAGCATTTACATGCATTTTATCCTTTTACAGATAAGAGCCACAGCGAACAACTGTACATGCATGAAAAAATCAGGAGGGAGATTTTTCAAGTGCAAATGGTGAGGCTGCAGGGGGAGGCAATGTCATTCTTGTGCATTTTATGTATAGTTCTGCAGTGGCCTCGGAATCTGTACCTGTCATTTCAGAATCATAGAATCATTAAGGTTGGAAAAGACCTCTACGACCATCTAGCGCATCTGTCCACCAATGACCAATATTGCCAATATAGCCAATATTCTTTTGGTTGAAAGAAAAATCCACACCATTTTCTTACCTAGGAAATACAGAATTAGCATGTTTTGTTTTTGTGCTTCAGATGATGGTGAAACATTCAGTTCTTGTTTCCCCCTTCCAAAAGGAAAGCTTTGGTCTGAACAGCAAAACCTGGACTTAATGCTTTGTTCCCACTTCCCCTATGGCTGGTGAATGACTTATGGGTGCATCTTGCAGAACAATTCTGTTCTGATTGACTCCTCCCTTTCACCAACAAGATGTTGCAGCAGTTAAAGTACATTTCTTCAACAAATTAAGCATATCAAGGGGAAAATAAGAAGCACCTACACTAAGCAGAAACAGACACTGTTCACCAGCCAAGACCTCATCAGGACACTGTTCTCAATCCATTTCACAGCAATTAACAGACATGTCACTTGGAAACAGAGAAACCTACACAGTCCTACCTCTGTATCAGACTAACTCAATGATCTTAAGAAGACATTTTATATAAAAGCACGGAATCGTTAACATTGGAAAAGATCTCTAAGGTCAGCCAGCCCAACCTCAGCCCATCCCATCATGCCCACTGATCACATCCCTCAGTGCCACATCTCCATGGTTCTGGAGCACCTCCATGAGCAGTGATGGCACCACCTCCCTTGGCAGCCTGTGCCACTGCATCACCGCTCTATCTGCAAAGTTTTTCCTAATATCCAACCTGAACTTCCCCTGACACAACTTAGGCCATTCCCTCACATCCTATCACTGTTACTTGGGAGGAGAAGCTGACCCCCTCCACTCGCCCCCACCCCCTTTTCTATAGTGCAGTGATACCGAAGTCCATGGGGACTTACACAGATTACTGAGTCAGTAAATAAAAACCAGTACTATTATTAAGTGCTTCATGGCTGAGCATACCATTTCTAACTGACTACATGGGGGCCTTGGGTGTTCAGTGAAGTGTATATGCACATTCTTTTCATGTTCCCAAAGAATATTCTTGCTCCCATTTCTGCTAAATATGCACATCAGAGTAAACAAAATACCAAGCAGGCAACCACCGCTATGCTGGGAGTATCGGTATGTCAAACAAAAATGGCTCTTTTATTCACTGAAGCATTTATAATCAAGCTTTGCTATTTCTTACTTCGCTATTCTGTAAATCTGAAAAACCCTAAGCACTTCTCAACAAAGATTCAGCACAGCAGAGCTGCAATTCTAAGTGTGCTCGGCTCCTGAGAAAGGCGGCTCCTTATTACTTACCCAGCGGTGCTCTCATAGAATACACAACAGCACATTCACTAGAAGGCTGGGAAGTATTATTGTTAATACATCACACTAAATTAAAATGTGTCAAAATAAATGAACAGCCACGTTTACTGATAACAATTCCTTTTCCTGTTTATTGGACTTAAGCACTTAGCTCGCTAATTGACAGAATTCAGGCAATATTTGCAATAACCTTCCCAGCCATTAGTGTAAATGAATGCTGAGTTTTGTACCACCTGAAAAAAAAGAATGCAAACAAACCACAACAACAAAAATCCAAGAGCACTGCTTGTACTCTGTTCAATTCAGGGCAGCAGAGTTCAGAGGGCTAACACGAAGTGTTAAATTCCTCTTCATTAGGGAATTTGGCTGTGACACCATCAACGTATCATGGCTGGTAAGCACAGCAGTGCTTCACGCCTTTCATGCACGGTGCTTTTCATAGCAGTTTTACACCAGCTGAAGTCTGAGGCCAAAGCAACACAGCTCCCAGGAAGCACATACAGAAAACCCAACTGCTTTATGGAGAACCTGGCCTGAACACACACAGCTGTGTTTGTGAAAGATATTTCTCCACATCTGCTGCTGCTGAACTGCCCCTGCAGAACCTCAGCAGCTCCTCCTAAGCCATTTCAGGAGCCTTTTTCCTTAGGCAATTATATAGATTTATTTCTCTAATTGATGTCCAAAGGGAACAAAGAACTCTCAATGATGCATAAAAACTCAAGAACATAAATTCCCCCTCTGTCATAGCCTCAAACCTAATATATCAGACCATGATATTTAGCAAAAGTAATTACATGTATCACAACATGAACCTCATTATTGTCCATAATTTAATTGTCCTTGCTATATTATGGCTTTTTCTCCCACTTAAGTCTATAGCCAACTCTGCAGCATTAGCAGTATTCTGACAGCTTCATTTACAAACACTGAACTTCACTCCTGGGACAACTTGGACACATTCTGACAATCCCACAAATAAATAAGAAGGAAGTAATGACACAGATTACATTATAACAGAGAATAACTTGACTTGCCTTGCCTGGAAAAACTGTGCTGATGAACGTTACCTTGCTCTTAAATCTAAATCAAGTATGTCATCCTCATATTTTATCTCACCATAGTACCAGCCTATGAACTCAACAGAGCTGTTACCCCTTCTTTATACTACGTCCACAAGAATGGGACTTTGTCCCTTCCATTCTCTACAAGTAAAGCCAGCTACAAATGATTACTGCAAGTGACAATCTCACAGATCCTTCTGTCTCCTGCAATGCTGTGTTAGCCAATGATTGGAACAAATCAAAATTTACAAATTACAAAGACGATGCTGATGATTATCTAATTTTAATCTACCCAAGTACATTTAATCTACTCTGCATAGATTAAAATTAATCAGTCCCTTGCAAACACTTGCTACTTTAGAAAGGTTCCTTTTCTATTTTTTTTTCCTTTAAACTTAATTCAAATTACTTCAGTATCAGAGATGTACTTAAGAAATTGAGAGATACAGATATTTTACTTTAAAATCATCACCATAGTTCACTTTTTTTAGCTCAAAAAGAATATGTTCAGGGCAGAAAGAATATGATGGTGTCCAGAAATACCCTGAAGATGACTGCAAGGAACCACACCCCAACTGTTTCTTCATCTATTTCTCATATTCATTCTGTAAGCATATCCAAAACCGTTTAATAGGTTGAAACTTATTGGCTACCCAAATCACTTTAATCAAACTTTCATCAATACCTATTATCATACTTCCATACTTGTATTATTATGATCTGCTTTGCACTAAATTAGTGACCAAAACCAATTTCAGAAAACATCCCACCCCCAAAAATCTAATTCAACAAAGATGTCATTATTTTAAATCAATAGATAAATCATTATAACTTTCCTGGGTAACAGGGTCACTTCTACAAAGCCACATGCTTACAAAGCACATCACCAAAGTCAAGAAAAAACCTGTCAGGCTTCTTTCTTGAATGTTTGTGGAATTGGTACATCTCAATAGGGCCAATTAGACCATATAACCATAGAATGGTTAAGGTTGGGAAAGACCTCTAAGATCATCTAGTCCAACCATCAGCCCACCCCCACCACGCCCACTGAACTGTGTCCCTCAATAGTGCAATCAAAGATTATATATCCAAGGTAGTGAACTGTGTCATGCCTTCTCCCTGCAAAACCCTACAATATAAAGTATTACAGTGAATCTAACACTATGTTATAGGTACCTGGTTTGTATAAACACAAGTGACCAACTCCACATAATCATGTTCCCTCTCATGCTTTTTTGCTTAATTAAACAACAAGCCAACCATCTCCATTTAACAAATTACTAGAATAGAGCAGAATTCTAATGCCATAATAACGGATCCTTTCTGTCTGTTAGCATACATTAATTGCTCTACAATCTCCTGGTCACTTCTGTCATGCTTAGTGTTTCTGATTAATCTATTTCCTTGGGGGAAGAAAAGACTCCAGAGAGGTTAGATGACTTTAGCTTTTGTCATTCTCAAAATATGAAGAAAAGAAAAAGGAATTCATCAGTTTAACCCACAGATGACTAACTTCAACTAGTCCACTTGAGTCGTGACCAAAGGTTACCACCACAGTGGTTACCTCCAGAAGACCTTCTGATCTGTCTGGGTGTCTACAGAATTATAAATAAGCTCAGGGTGCAGAAGCCCCCATACCCTACAGATACACTGTGAAATCATGTTCACCTAAAGCGTCAGCCACAGAAAGGGATTTGTTCTCTTTAGGATGTTCTCTTCCAGGCAGAAGACTTCATTTTACCTGGCTGTCAGCTTAATTGAGCCAGAAGAATTGTTTTTTGTGCCCTCCCCACCCTTTATGAAATCACACTCATTATGACAAATAATCATTTGGCAATCAAAGAAACATTTCTTGCACATTGTGTTCCTGGAAAGTTCTGCTGCGTGCACAGGCCTTGACATCAACGAGGAGGCTACATCACACTGTTGCATCTGACCTCTGTCTATAGGAGGTTTTCCTCCTTCCAAGAATGTAGCACACGTTGCCTCCAACCTACACCAAGAAGAAAGGACAAAACCAGACCAGATTGCTGTGTTATGACCTGTTTTTTCTCCACTCTGCCAAGATTTAGCTGTAGCTGTCCAGAAAATGTAGGGAAGTGGTCCAGGCAATTTCACATTGGTTAGCCAGATTCTTTCAGAAGAGCTCCTCAGTGAGACAGAACCTAACCTCAGGATGACTTTGAAGTTTATAAAAAGAACCGTCATTTAAGTGAAAGCCTCTAAAGCCAACAGAATGAAATTGGACAGACAGGGAGCTGCAGCTCTGTAAGAAACAGAATCAAACTGACTCATCACATTATGAATTTTTACTGCACCGTTCGTGCTAACACACTGTATTACTGACAGGCCCCTCTGGCTTTCTGCAGTTTCACAGCCATGAAACTAGCCAGGGAATCCACCATCAGCTGTAAAATTATAAGACAGGAAGAAAAAAAATTGTGTGGAATATGTAATTGCAAGAAGCAGCTCTTAATGGAATGAAGCTGGCAAGCTAAGCTGAAGCAAAGGAACAGTTATTCCTTCGCATGCTGTTCAGCCACTGCCTTCTCTATCATTCACTTCTATCTACTGGGGCAATAATTCTCTGCCGTACATCATTTAAAACCAATAAAAAGATGTGCTATGAGAGCCAGGTCTAACCAAGTGGAAAAGGAGAAGAAAAGTATCGAGAGGGAGATAATTAACTCTTTTAGCTTCCAGGCCATTTTATGCAGACAGTAAAATAGGAAGAGGCAAATGAATTCCCCACTGTTTTTTCCAGCTAGGCTTGCTGGCCCCTGCAGGGGCACAAGGTGCTTGCTGCTCTTGCAAGTCCTCTGTGAATGACAGCTGTATCCCCTGCCCTTGAGCTTTATAGCTGAAGCAGCACTGGGGGTCACCAGCAGGTCTCAGAGCACTCTGCACCTCCACCAAAGCAGCCTGTCAGCTCTCCAGCAGTGAGCATTTTGGGGGTATGAGGCAGCAACGTGAGGCTGGATCAGACATCAGGGAGCTGCTCCTGAAGCCCCCACAGCAGCCTCCAGCTGCAACAGATGCGACACAGGCCACTGCTGTTAATTATCTTATCTTTCAGAATGAGGGGGGAAAGTTGAGTAAATGAGATCAGATCAATCAAGTTTAAATTATTCAATGTCTTAATATTTCTGAAGGGGACTTCTATTCGATTACTGAGCTCCTCCATCTCAGTTAATAATTAAATAATATGCTGGCAGGCACAATGCAGCATGATCATTTCTATTATTACTCATGATGATATCTGGTGCTCCAGTACATATGTAGCTGGGAGTTAGTAGTTTTGGCAGATCATTAATTTCCCAGTTTAAATAAAAGCTTTAAAACCTTGTTGCCTGTAGTTAGGGCATAACCAAACATCATAAATAGAGAGTGTAAGGCTGTCTTGATACACAGCTAAAGATGGAGGTAGACTCACCTTTGCTTATTTAAACTCATGTTCTCCAGGAATCTTGCAATGTTGCATTTTTAGATTTATTAGCTGACATTACATTGCAGAAGCTGTTGTAAATTAAGGCCTCTGATATTTGGTAGTGATATTTTGGTACAAGGTAGAACTGTAAAGGCCCAATACAACAAATCCTTTGTGGGCAGGAATACAGGCAGAAATGGTGCCGTTAGCAACAATGACCACTTGTCTTGCTTTATTATGTGGCCTAAAAATGCACAAGTTTCACCTTCAGATAAGCAAAGGATGAGCAAAATAGCAAAGACCTGTGAGTACTGAATTCTCCCAGCTGGCATGTTTTCAGCTGTTCCAACTGAGAGCTACAAGAAAAGACAGAATTGCTGCTCACTATTTAAGATCTGGAAAGCACTATCTCCATACCTTTCTCAGTGCTGCAGCCTGCAAGCAAGTAAAGACTGTTTTGTCAATTACTATTAGTTACAGTCCGAAGTGTATCCAAATTCAACTTGTTTAGGAAGTCGCTTTTGCTCTCCAGTAACTCAGACACAGAGAGGGTGATCATGCAGATTACTACATCATTACACCCACCACCTCCCCAGATTAAATCAACTTTTACAATAAGAATTAAGAACTGTGCAACAAAGATATTACTTAAATGAATCCATTTTGCTAGAACAATTAGTTTACTACTACATTTTGAAGCAGACAGGAAACGGAAAGAAAAATAACATTCCCAAGCTTGCTCACCTCCTCAGCCCCAGCAGTTGGTGTAACAGCCAATCTGGGCTCTGGTGCTAATTTCACAACATCAGCCAAGGGCACTTTTGTCTCAGCCACAAGTCCTGCAATGAGAATCACAATCCTGATCAATGCAAAAAGCAAGATGAAGGATGTGCCTTGACTCCCTGGCAAATTAATACCTTATATTGATCTTCCCTGGTCAGGTCAGCATTCAGGATTGAAGGATAAACGGCAAAAAATCTTACATTCCAGCGCAGTAGCCTGGGAAGTGGGGATGCTGTGATTGAGTTTTTGCCAATCACTCAATACATACCCTGGAGAATAGGCAGGCAGCAGAAATGCTATTCAACAATATCAGTAATTATTTATGGTTACAACAGTATAGTAAACAGCGGTGGAAATATGCGGAAGCAAGAGATTCAAGGACAAAATGTGACTAAACTAAAAAGGCAGTGAAAAGAGTGTCAAGAAAGCATGCTACAAATCATTAAACACACTGTTATATAAGGAAGCAGAATAACAGCAGAGTCCTACTGCCACAGCATGTTGCTTTGCAAGTGGATCACAGCATTTCAGGAGTTCCTTGTTACAACTGTAAGTACCCCAGGTGAACTGTGGAAAACCCTACTTGTACCCAGACGTACACCCTAATGCTATTAAGGAGCCACTGCCATCAATATTTTATTTATATTAGGAAGTCTTTGCTTATACTAAATTCCTTTCCCCGGCCAAAAGTGAGTCAGATGAACAAATCAATCAAAAATGCCATTTAGAAACACACAAGTCATGCCCCCAGGGCTCGGCTGGCAGAGCACCTGAGCTAAGGAGTCCCTGTGACAACCTGGCATCTGAAATCCTCCCTCAATTGCTCTGTCAACCAAGTCTCAAGATTCCACATGCCAAACGGGCAGAGTGATTTTATATCTTCCATACATATGAAATAACTGGAAAATAAAAAACTTTAATGATGGTTCTACATTTCACTTGTATTCAGGGACAAAAAGTTTGCTTGTAGCGTTATGCGCTGGAAAGCTTCTGGTGACTGCTGAAGCAGTAGGCAAAGTTTGAGCACAGAGATTGGAGATTTAGCCTCCATGGTGCAAAAATAGTCCCATTATGGCTTCAAACGCGCCAATAACCTCAGTGTACTGCTTACACTGCCCTGCCACGCTTTGCCTGACAGAATCCCTGTGATTTTTCTGGAAGTAAAGTTTGGAGAGCATGCTGTGTGTGTTAAACACACTGACTCAAACTTTTGGCTGTGCTGCTTTCAAATGCAAGAGAGCATGTAGTCTTCAGATGCTATAATGTGACAGCAGAACTTGCTTCTAAAATTACAACTTGGCTGATTTTTCCTGATGACTGATGTTATCTTTTCCATGCTTGCACAATGGCACGGATCTTATTTGGACCTTTTCAGAAGTTATCCATTGAAGTTGAGTGGGCACGGTGGTGGTGATGGGCTGATGGTTGGACTAGATGGTCTCAGTGGTCTTTTCCAACCTTAGTGATTCTATGACTAAGGGCCAAATCCTAAAGCTTCTAATCAGAAAAACTGAGGTTAAGAACAGTTGGCCTAGACAGTGACCTCAGAATTTGATCCTCACTCCTTAAGTTGTTTAGCAAAAAGGTATTAGAAACTTACTTTAAAAAATACTTTAATAAAATGCCCTGAGATTGAACTCATAAACAGCTGAGGGCCTAAACTAAACATAGTTCTGCATGCATTAATAAGTACAAGTTCATTAACACTTTACATCTGAGTCTTGGACTGTTGCATCACACTGAGTGATATGGTGCAATGAACAGAATGACTGGGTAACCTAAAAGCATCCCAGGATTTATGCTTTTACAAGACAAAGTGCTCACAGCTTGAGAGTGAAGCCCAGTATGCTTGTATATTGTGTGTCTTGACATTTAAAAGCTGGAAGATATATATAGGTTTAGAAACATTTACTTGGCCAGCAGTATTCCTGGACTTGTCACCCCTGTTGTCTTGGATCCTCTTTGCTAGGATGGATCCTTAGTTGTTAGACCATTTCAGCCACTCAGATGGCTACACAAAACATAAAGCTCCTATGATCTAATCAGCCAGTCTCAGCAGTTGTCAGTATCCCCTGGTTGAGAAGCAGCCACCAAACTTGAACTATAATGTAAATGTTATTCCTGGGCTTGATCCAAGTGTATTAAAGCAAATTCCTCCTTGCTTTGACCTCAGCGACCTTCCAGTCAGATTCATCCAGTTTTATTCCCCCCTCATTTTCAATAACGTTAATCCCAAGTATTAACCAATTGAAATTAAACATCCAGACCACTCAGAAGTATCTCCTTACAGTCTTACCATGAATTGCTCTGTAAGCACTTCCTAAACAAGCAGAATTGGCGGTATCAATAGTGTATACTGGAGCATTGAACACATCAGCCAGGACCTGGGAAGTATTAGAGCATCAGTTACACCTGTTCATGAAATATAAAGGATAAGTAATCCCTATTACTGCAAGGGGAAACAGACAATTAATATACACACCAGAAGAGCATTTGGGTATCCAGGGAAAAAAATACCAAAGGCAACACTGAGTCTCCTGAACTTGTGACACAATGGAGTATTGGTAAATCTGACCTAGAGATGAAACTGCAGCCAGGAGATAAAGTCCCACTTCTTCCCAGATCTCTTTCTTGCATGTCTAGAGGACTCTGACTTTAAGCATCATCTCCCTAATGAGCCCATGCAATCTGCCTGTGCCAAAGGCCTTTATCAGGGATACCCATTTGGAAACCTGCAGCTGATGCCTTTTTCCTTCATCACGTGTATGGCTGACCCAAGAAGAAAGGAAGGATAGAGGAACCAGACAGGGCTCCCCATTTCTCAACTATGATAACATAAAAGCTACAGTCTGCTAAACCAGTTGTCTTTGCCTACAGCAATCCCATTACATTAGGGCTAACAGAAGAATGAAGCATGACCTGATCTCACAGGCTTTACACATAGCAGGAGTTTTCCTGCATTTGAGTAATCCTTAGCTATGGAGACAAAGCGAGGCTGTGCATTCTCAGCTTGGTTTGGCAGTACAATGAAAATAATACGGGCAAAGAATCTGTTTTGATATCTGACAGATACTAAGTTATTCCACCATGCGCCATTCCACCCACTGCACTGAAATCAACACCAGCATCTCGCATTTACTGTGTGTATGCACTCTTAGTACCTGTGTAGTTTTAAGAAAATAGACACTGTGGAGGGAAAATGAAGACAGATTTGGACAGGGACACAGAAGATTCAAGAGTGTTTTACTGAAAATATTATCAACTTACCCCTTCCAAATGAAACAGATATTTTGGTTTCGTTTCCCCAAGGATTTTAGGTGTCCCTCGGGCCACACGAGAATCAAGCAGCAATTCAAATTTAACTTGCAATATATTCTATTACTTCTACCAAAGTATATCACTTGATTTACATCAGTTTATAAGAATTTAAAATAAGGTCACAGATTTGTGACCAGCAAAACCCAATCCAGGGTTTCACAACCCCACTGATCATAGAATAGAATCATAGAATCACTGAGGTTGGAAAAGATCTCTAAGATCATCCAGTCCATTCATCTACCTATCACCAATATTTCCCACTAAACCATGCTCCTCAGCACAACACTGAAATGTTTCTTGAACATCTACAGGGTTTGTGATTCTACCACCTCCCTGGACAGCCCATTTCAGTGCCTGACCACTCTCTCAGAGAAGTATTTCTTAACATCCAACCTGGTGCAACTTGAGGCCATTCCCTTTATTCCTATTGCTGGTTACATGGGAGAAGAGGCTGACCCCCACCTCACCATAACCTCCCTTCAGTCAGTTGTAGAGAGCAATAAGGTCACCCCTCAGCCTCCTCTTCTCCAAGCTAAACAATCCCAGCTCCCTCAGCCGCTCCTCATGAGGCATGTGCTCCTACACCCCAAAATACTGACTAGGCCTGATCGCCTGGTTGCCCCGCACACATTCTGTGATATCCCTCAAGATGGGGCCCAGGGTTCCTCATGAGCCCCATGGCTCCATAGAAGATGACTAAGGAATTCAATTTATACGCTACAGTAAAAAAGATATACAATATTTTTAAAGGATTTTGTCTCTATCTCTGAAAGTTTGAGGGATATCTGCAAATAAAACCTTAGGTAATCATGAATTTTGGTTATTCAAAACAAAAAAAACCCAAACATTTAGATGCTAATTAGAATCCAATGAAAGCCTGATCTTACATGCTTTTTATGCTCTCTTCTGTTCACACTGCAGTGTCAGTATTGCCTAACTTTTGTTAGTAAGCAAGAACCAGGCAAAAAATGAGCTTCATTGTAAAATTAACCACTGCATCCATTAAAGAGCCCTCTGGAAATAAGGTCAAACAGTGCTAGGTTCAAATGTCTATCCAGTCCTGAATGGTTTTACCACATTCCCCATCTCTCTCAGAGAGCGGTCAGGCACTGGAATGGCTGCCCAGGGAGGTGGTGGAGTTGCCATCCCTGGCAGTGTTTGAGAAGCGTCTGGATGAGGAGCTACAAGATATGGTTTAGTGGCCTCTGATAGGAATGGTTATGGGAGGACGGTTGGACCAAATGATCTTATAAGTCCTTTGCGACACTGTGATTCTATGATTTCTATGATCTGTTTGTTCATCTCTTCATCTCACATAGGTATTCCTTGCCTTATGCTTGAATTTCAAATTCCTTTGGACAACGTAGGTCTTTTGTGTTGCACTTCTCCAGAGCCTTATACAATGCAGTATACTACATTACTCTATTCAGTAATGCTGATAAGTATTGTAATTGTACAAATAATTACTTTTGTGTCACATGATTATAACATTGAAGTTATTAAAAGTTCATGTCTTTAGTACATTACTTGTAACCATGATCTCTCTCATGAATAATTTTAAAAGAAACTGTTAAAGGTTTTACTGTTACAAATATTTCACTGTGTTTCATGATGTCATTACTCAGGCCCCACATATGTTGCAAAAAGCTTCCCAGAACAGTAGAAAAAACTGCTCTGCTATACCTGTATTATGTTGTTTAAGCATATTTGCCTTCTTTGCTATGTAAAATACATGAGTTACTGAATGTTGATTAATTAAATGATATTCTTTGGTAACCCTGGAACAAATTATCCAAAATTGACCATGATAAGGGTGGAAACCGTTATTCTTCATGCAATTGATATGGTTTCTGAGGTTTTGATTAAATTAAAAAGGAGGATCCAATTAACCAGTGATTGAATTAAGTGGACGAAACTGTATTGATCACCTTATTTTAAGACACTTCTAATGAGTTTTAAAAGCAGTTCCATTTCTACACTTTCAGCTATTTTAAATTACAATTTACAAAAAAATTCTGTTCTCAGCCTTCATTCCACAGCAAGGAGACCCTCCTACTATCTAAATACTGCTTTAAAAGATAATATCTATTAATTCTAGTACTTTCTTAACACACTCTTAGTAGAACTATTTCAGTGGGGACCAATATTTTGAGCCATTAATGCACCAGTTAATTTTCAAACATCAGCTTCTTGAGCAAAATAACCAAAGCAGATGAAGTGACATCTGCAAGCAAAACATTCCAAATCTGTTCCTTGCATCCCAGTGAGCTCTATATCCTATGGTTCTACAAACACACATTTTAGATGACTTGGGAGAAAGTGAGCTCTTTGCTTTTCAACCTCCATTTAATCCAACTCATGTTTTGCAGGACAGATCACATTCACTTTGTACAACTGCGACTGCCAAAGAATACCATGTGTGTAGCTGAGGCTGGACTCAAGAGTTTCTATTACTAATGGAAATGGATTGGCATCCAGAGAACACAGTTCACCCTGTGCTGACTAACTCCTGTGCTTTGTGGTGTAGATATCCATCCCCAAGTTCACTAAGCCTCTAGTCAAAGAGAAGCTTGTTGATGCAATCACTGGAGTAAACTATGGATATTCTTGGGACAGAGGGTCTTAACCAGTATTAGGTTTGCAGCAACAGCAGCAGATGAGGAAGATGGGAAGAGGGAGGAGAGACTACACAGAAGAAATGGCACTCAACTAATATGTGACACAATGCCAGTAAGAAACACATGTTCAAAAACAATATTTCTTTATATATATACACGCAAAATAAAATAAATTTAAAGCTCAATGTAAAGTTAACATTGGTCTCCACAATAAACCTGAGGAAAAATCCCAATAACCAGAAGCAGTTTCACAATCCTATACCCACACCTTCCCATTCAGTTGCAGTGATTTGGATTCTGTATGCCAAAATAACAATGTAGACATAATCATGTGTCCAGTTCAACTGATTTAATTTTCTGCTTACCTGTAATATTTTTTTATTATGGGATGCTCCACCTGTAGCCAGAATCCTTGTTTTGGGCACTGCAATGCAAAAGAACACACAGATCAAGCCGAAAGCACATACTGTCCAGATTTGCACTTCTGAACCAAGCAATGAGAATAAGGAGGGGGAGTCAGATGGTCTGCGCTCTCTCCCTGCACCTCTAAATTACAACATGTAGAAAAGAAGGCAAGGCTAACTACCAAGATGCATTAGAACACTTCCTTAAAAGAGGCAGTATAGGTTTTGCACATCTATTTTTATTATTGTGCCATCAAGTCTGAGAGATTTGCAAAAGAGATATTCAATAAGAAAGGCACAGTGTTATTATACAACAGCTCTGGTTTGAGGTCAGATTGGTTTGGCTCACAGCTGTATATATAAAAACTGACAGGTAACCTTTAAAACCAGCAATATTTTCCGAACTTATCTCCTCACAATCAGAGTTCACTGAAACCTGAGCATCCCTATATGCTTGAATGACAAGGAAGTGTGTCAGAAGGTAATTAGAGATGGTCTAAATCAATTCAGCAAAATAAAAAATTATATAAATCTCTATCCAATTAAAAATCATAGATTTGGGGGTAGTGGGGAAAAAAAGATACCCTACACATTTTTCATAAGAAATCTACCCTTCCTCATCGTGTTCCTGACTTTCTGTCCAGTGCCTCATTATTTATTTGTGTACATGCTCCTCTGGAGCATGACATCCAACAAGTCATATATCTATCCACAACCACAATTCAGCAAGGTATTACAAGCTTCAGTAGCTCAAGTATCTCACTGAAATTCTTTAAAGATTTAAAATTAAATGAATGCATAAATACTTCAATATCTTATATTTTAAAAATAAATCTACACACTTAATTACCCTAATCTATCACAATAATAGCAGCGCAGTAATATGATCTATCGCAGTAATACCATTCTGTACATCCTCCTGAAAAGGGAATTCTACTGTGTTATTATTTTGTTTTCTTAACCTCATTTTTATCAAAAGCTAAAAAATAAAAATAAAAATAATAAAAAAAAAATCTTATTTCACACAAAGCAAACTCAGTCAATTTATACCGAGGCAATAAACAACTTGTTGTCATTTGTCCTTTCAATCGCCTTAATGGCAAAATCCCTGAAGACAGAATCAGAAACAGAGAAGATGTGTCTCAAAAAAGGCTCTTCATGACATTTCTTGACCCATAGTGAGGTGCTCAGGTGGAGTCTAAGACCCAGCTACGGCACCTCACGAAGGACCCTATCTTGCTGATAAATTTAATTTTATTTTCCTCTTTGGAGGATATTCAGCGATGCACAAATTGGGTTTTAAAAGCCATTAGGATCTCTGTCAATGTCAGTAAACAAATAAAACAAACAGCAGAGTGATTCCTCGGGGAAAACAAGTTTCAATTATAGCGACGCAGAATGACAGATCCCTGCCAAGATTATCACAACAATGTAATAGCACAGAAACCAGTGAAAAATAACTGGTAAGCCTCCGTTCCTAGAAACCAAGCTGAACTCTAAATGATTTGCTTAGTAGTTGCAATTCTGCCTTGCTAAACCTTGCTGCGAATATAAATTCTTGCAGAAGTATCATATCCAGCATGAAAATACATTTCAAAGACAGCCAGCAGGACGGAATCAGAAACAAGAATACTTGCTACACTTCACAGGAACTGAAAGCAAGGGAGAAGCCGTGCTTACTACCCCCTGCCTCTGGAAAGGGGCTTAATAAGCTGCTGGGCTGTCACCATCAGGAGAGAATGGTGCACAAGACAGAAGGGGCAAAGACAGGAATCAAGGGCTGGACAGAAGTCTTCTACTCATCACTAGGTTGGAAGACTCAGGGTTTTGTTTTGTTATATATCTATGCCATCACTGTAACTTGGGACATTTCTAAGAAAAGCAGTGGTAACATCACAGTGCAGGAGCGTGTGGAAATCATCTGTGAGCCTCTATTCATCCTCCCTTTAGGTGAAGAAGGTACCTAACAAGAAGTGGAGTTAAATCTAAAGGTGTTTTACACCATTATCTTAATCCACACTAATTCTTACATAGCTAAACACTAAGAACTATTTCAGTGTGCAGTGAACACTATGTGACAAAAGAAACTGATGTAGACTGCATGTGACAAAAGAAATTGATGTAGACTGCAAAAGAAACTGATGTAGACTGCATGAAGTTTCAACTGTTGGTTAGATATCTAAATTGAACCAATTTATGAGTACAAGCACATACAGATGCAAGGAAAAGAAAACAAGTCCTACACTGAAGACACATCCTATACATGAAGGGCAAAATCATTAATTTTCCTTAAATAGGGTTTTTTGCTTCACTGAAATACATCCCAGTGGGTACCAGCTTCATGAACTTTAGCCATTGCTATCCTGACAAGATAACCTGACCCACCGTATTGGTGGGACTGGTCCACCCAGACATAAGGAAGAGCGACCTCAGTGCTCTGCATTCCCAGCAGCAGTTCCACATACGGCTGGAGCAGGGACAACAGCTTCCCTGAGTTGAGTTTCATCCACTTATTCCAAGCAAGGAGCAGGTCCCAAATGAACTGATCTGAATTAGCAGAATTTTATGTTTCTCTCTTATTTCAATCTCTCCTCCTGAGAGCGTGGAAAATGCATCGATCGCTGATTTCAGGGATTGCCTTTTTAATGCCAATATTGTGTGCTTTACTGAATGGTGGACATTTGCTCTAAGATGTGTAATTGGATACATCTTATGAATAAATAAAGCCCATCATTTATGTATACAGGGGCATTAAGAAAGACATCATTCATCCATCACTAGTGGTGATCTCAGCCAGCAGTGGGTGAATCTGTCAGGAGCTCCCACCTATCCCCTATGGCACAGAAAGAACTTAAATACAGCATTACTAAAGAAAAAGCAAACCAAAAACAACTGTAGCAAACATAATTCAGGAATTCAATTTTCTGACAGTTGAGAGAATTAGTTTAAACATCTTTTAATTAAAAGCTCCTTGCTTAGTGCCTAACTAACCTGTTTATTTCCTTCCTATTTAAAATTTGATGATTTTTTTAGAGAGCCAGTACAGGATTTTACAGGAGAAATTCTCTTACATAGAAAGATAGTAGAATCACACAATGGCTTGGCTGGAAGGGACCTCAAAGACCATGTAGTTCCAACCCCCTGCCACAGGCTGGGTCACCAACCATTAAATCAGGTGCTAGATCAGGTTGTCCATGGTCCCACCCAGCCTGGCCTTAACCACCTAAAGGAATGGGGCATAGATGGGACTACTTCCCCAAGACTAAAAAGCCAGTCTACAGCCAAAGTTTTTTTCCTGTTCCCACAACAAGCCCCACTCTGTTCTTCAGAGACCCAACAAGAGGAACTAGATGATGTTAAAGTTCATCTCCAGGCTCTTGTTTCAGTCAAGATATTGCTTACTCTGAAAAGCATAAGAGGGAAAAAATCTGTCACTGGGGCGACAGAGAAATTAGTTATTTGTGTTACAGATATTTCAGTGATCCCAGAAAGACTGCAGTTCTACATGGCTGTATATTAAAAAACATAGAACTGATAGCCTTCCAAAAAGCTAGCAGTTCAAGCAGACTAAGATACAAAGTAAAGGATGGACTGGAACAATAATTTAAGAGAGAGATAACTCAAGGAGCCCAGATGGACTCAGCAAGTAAGACAGGCAGTCTCTCCTGAGCAGCCCAATATGCCCTATAATGGCCTTGGCACATAACAGTATCTATTCAGAAAAAAATAATCACATAAGCAATCTCACTTCAATTGTAAGGTTAGTGGTGATGAGTAGCACCAAGGAGGCTGGAGGCAGAAATTCACTCCCCTGTCCTAATAGGACTGGAAGCAGATCAGACTGCTAACAGGTCCAGATGTTAACATCCATGGGAAAACTCCTAACCTTAGGGCTTTTGGGTCTGGCTGTATCTCAACTGGGCAGTAGCAACGTGCCTGTTTTGGTCCTGACTATTGCTAGTGCATACACAAAGTCAGGAAGGAGAACATAAGGATGGAAACTCTTCAACTGTTCCATCTAAATTTCCATTGCTATGCACAGCCCTGGTTTGTACCCCCAACTCCAAGCACTTGCTGACATTCAAAACTCCAAAAACACATTTCCAAGGCTTCATCCAAACAACTTTATAATGTCTTTCTCATCACAAATGAATCCATAAATAAAACAGAACAATGGAACATGCATTCAAAAAGCAGCTGATTACGCACATGAACCCACGCCAGCTATAAGCATGATTGCAAATAACTGCAATTTACAATTTGTAAGCAACAAGAAAAGTGTCAGCCTCTCTGTTATTTCTCTGATTAACTCCAAACACTATAATTTAAACAAAAAATAAAATAAAATTATTTTCTAGCTTTTCATTCAAGAAAAAAACAAAGCAAGAATACATCATTATTTTGCCTCATTTATAAAACAAATGTTCCAAAATTTTCCTCCTTAGATATTAACTCTTTGAAAACTCACGCTAATCATCCTTCTGCAAATACAGTGAAAGTAAGCACCTGCTACAGTAGAAAGCCTTTCTTAACTGTATCTTTGAAACAGGAAAATATGCAAGCTACTGAGTGCCCCTTACATCCCTTCTTACTTGACCTGGAGGGCTGGGTCAAAGGCGCTTGCTTTTCGCCCTCATTATACTATATTACTTCTGACAATTTTCAGGGGAAAACAGTGGCAGCACAACAGACAATATCTACCTGGATTGAGGTAAGAGTAATGTAAATCCAAACTCTGTAGGGTTTTTCTTAATTGTTTGCTTGTTTGTTTTAAATTTGCAGGCCAATACATCTGTCTGAGTGAATAAACTACAAGCTGGAAGCCAAATAATAAAACAAATCCAGCCACCTTTACAGTACTAAAAAGAAGACAGTAATTCGTAAGAGCTATTCAAAACCCATTTTTTAAAAGACCTTGCTTTCACTTTGAAGTGTCAGTTAATTTATTACAGAGAAAAGCAACCCATATTTGCCACATTGGTTGATTATTTCCTTACATACTAGCAAAAAAGTTTTCATATTTCATAACAGCCTTTAATTTCATTAGGGGGTTCAATTGCTCAAACTTATGTCATAAATTTTCCAGACGTAGAATTTATTTTTAGTTTTTTAAATGCATTGTCTGGGGAAGAAAAACAACTTCTAAGGATAGAATTGATCATCTGCCTGTAAGGCTACAGCTCTTATCAAACCTGCTCCAACTCAACAGGGGAAAAAAGCCAAGATTTCCTCTGCAACAATGACAAATATGGCTAATATTCTCAACATTTATGCTACTTACATAGATAAAGTCTCTACAGTGATATAGGGGAGAACAGGCATGATTCTTCTTGCTCACTCTTCTGCAAGGCAAGAATAATACCACTAAAATGAGTGGATGTGCACAAACCTAAGTAAAACTGAGTAGAAGTGGTATCCACAGCCAAGACTCATATGCAACTGCTAGTCTAGGTCACCTTATGTTCTCAGGCTACAGTGTTGATTTCTAATAGAAGAAATCATTCTTCATGAGGATACCAAATTTAGCTTTTATAAGCCCTTGCGCTTCAGTAAAGACAAGCTTTGTATTTCACAACCCAAAGCTTAAAGAGACCAAATCACCAGCTCTGAAACTCCTCACAACCTAACTCACATCAGATATGAACGTGCAAATAACACCAACTCAAAGTCTTTGCCTTTTCAGTGGTTTTCAAGAGAATAAACATAGAAAAATGTGTACATAAATTCTCTTTTAAGGTTCTGTTTTAACGTGTTACTGCAGATTACCCCAAAACACACACAGTCTAAGACGTGCTATAAGAAACAAACCAAAAAGTTAAGATAGAACTCTACTGACAATTCAACTTCATTGACTTCAGCAACATTACACAGCAATGAAAACTTTGGCTCATGAATGTTAAAGACTTATTTGGGAACAAGCTGATCAATAGCCATAACAGTACTATAGCATATACATTGACAAGCTCACAACAAGACCTCTGGAATATTTGCATTTCTTGTAGAAATACTGCAGAGCTGCAATCGTTTTTCAATTTGCTGTGATTTTTTCTTTTTTTGAGACATGGATCTCTATTTGACAGACTATTTTGATGAAGCCTGGGCTAAATTCCAATGGTAACCTATAAAAAAAATCCACAACTCAGCAATAGAACTTACAGGAAGGGGTGAATGAAAGCAGCAGATTTAGATCTGAAGTCTTCGTAGATATAGACTGAATAATTTGGAAAAACCTTTCTGTGAATGCTTTTAAGGGAAGAGGGAAGGCTGACAAGAAGAAACACTTGCAGTTTATTTGGTGAAATCTGAAAATGTGCTTGAGCAAAAGTCCTCCCCTGAAGAAAGTATTAGTTGAAGTCATCCTTGCTATCTCTCTGATTTGCATAAATCCTTGGTTCTAAATTCATTCCTCATAGAAAAAAAAAATAAGTTACCTTGAGTTACTGAGAAGGGAATGAGCATAATCAGAGAGCTGAGCACCTTTACTACAATGAGAAATTGAGAAAACTGGGCTTGTTCAGCCTGAAGAAGAGAAGGCTCCAGGGAGACCTCACTGCAGTCTTCCAGCATACAAAGGGAGCTTATAAACAGGAGGGAGACTAACTTTTTACACAGTTTCATAGTGAAAGGACAAGGGAGAACACTTTTAAACTAAAAGAGGGAATTTAGATTAGATGTTAGGTGGAAATTCTCTACTCAGAGGGCAGTGAGGCACAGAAACATGAAAGCTGGAACCAATGTGACAAATTAACCAATTCTCAAAAAATGTTCTGAGGTAGAACTTAGAGGAAAAGACAAACCGGACAGTTGAAATCTAGCAATGACATCTACCTATTGAAAAACCTACCTACAGAGAGCTCCAAAAGTATTAAAGGTAAGAACAGATCATCTGCTTAAAAGAGGCCACTTAACACAACTATCCCACAATTCAACCCAACACTATTTGTTGAAGACAATAATCTGAAGAGGACAGATTTTCAGATGGAAGACTTGAAGTGACAGAGATGTACTGTGATTACTGGCTGTTTTCATGTTAAATGGCCTTCAACGTTAAATATTGGCAATTTTCCCATAATTTAGGTTTTTATTTTTAAACTCATTTTTGGTTGATCTTTGTGGCTTCAGCCTTCCAATTAAAAAATTACCACAGAATTGGTTTTCCTCTTTGTGTCTTGGCAATTACAGACCATAATTAAACTGCATCTTATCTTTCTTTTTGATAAGTATGTTAAGATACGCTACTCATTAAAAGGTTTATTCCCAAGACCACAAATCACTGACACTTAGAGTCACTAGTACCAGTGCCTTGCAGAAATGTCTTCAACTTTACAACCACTATCAAAAAAGAGAAGAGTCAGTAAGAGGATTAAAAACATTTACTCTGGAATTATATGATGCTGCATGTAGTCAGTTTGCCTGTCCCAAAATTTAGCAGGAAGGTGTCCATGTATAAAATCAGTTCTGCAGAGAGGTTATAGAGTGTCTTCCTTGGAGATCACAAAAAACCGCCTGTACATGGGGCTGGGCACTCTGCTCTGGGTTGGTCTGATGGAGTAGAGTTTGGAGCGGATGAGCTTCAGAGCTCCTTTCCAACCACAGAATGGTTTGGGTTGGGAGGGACCTTTAAAGATCATTAAAGTTCCAACCTTAGCCATTCTGTGAACAACTACTAATGCACCACAGAGAACTTTTTGTCAGAAGTCAGCCATGTTTCTTAACAGCTTATGCAGGCTTTGAAGGCGTACAGCTCTGGAACACACACTATGCGTCCTGTGGGAGGGAATCAGGTGTCCTGCATATCCCATTTCTCAGCACTAAACCATTTATCAGTGCCTACAGGAACACTGGAAATGTAAACTTACAATTCCTGCTTCTCAGTTCCCTGAACTGGAGGAGAGACATTTAGCCAAGGTCAGAACCATGCAGGATATTCCCAGAAATTGGTTAAATAAATAATCACTATCTTAGGCATTTTCTACTAACTACAAATGCTTTTTTCATTCAGCGCGCTGTCTTGCTAGCACTGCAGTGCAGCTCAGCATTTCCTCAAAATATTCTAACACGTGAGAAATCCATGCTTGAACCTGAGCAAAATATACACACCCTCATGCCTGCCCAACTCTGACGTGGGTAATCGCCACATGGCTTTATAGACCATGAAGGAGTGTACAGCACTTGCTGCTGAGTTATTTAGAGACGCAAAAACATCACCTTTTCATTTTTAAGAACTACTTGTTCTCACATACAGCAATAGTCAGCCTAGAAAATCTTCTATGGGTAATAAAAAATTGCACTGGCAAATCAACAGATGACACCACCCAATGAAGGTTAAAATGGGAAAAGCAAGAAGGAGATAAATGAGCTGCCCAAGGTCGCACAAAATCAGTAGAACAACCAAGAATAGAACAAAGGCCCCTTCATTACTTAGATCACAAATGCATTCGATTCTGCATTAGTTAATCTGCACAGACTGTGCATCAGTACAAAGACATGTCCACAGGAGAAAATATAATAATAATCAGCTGCAAATTCAGCGTTACCTAAAGCCACTGAACATAATTAAAAAGTATGGGTGCAAAGATCTGACCTTGAATGCTGCTTGAGGAAAGAGAGGAAAGAATATCCTACCAAGTGTTTTGTTTTTAGAGAAACCCAAAGCACCACAAACTTTGGGCAAAAAACACCTTCAGATAAAGATTTGCAAACCAGATCTCAAATCTGCTTTATGTCTTTCCATGTTATCAAGAAACATTAGTAAAGGACTGCAAACAACAGGAAAGAGTCAAGGTCCCAGCATTATCAAATCATTTTAGTGTTTTATTCACAAAATCTTTCAAAAGAGGTGTTAAATTTTTGGTCATCATGAATGTTGTCCTATAAGACTTTCGTATTTAATTCTGGTGAAGAATTTTTCTTCTTTTTTAATACCTCCTACTCTTCTCAATAGACACGTACATAAGCTACAGGTTATAAAGTACTTTGAAAGAGTAAAACTGATAGGAAGAGTACACCTGTCCATAGAATCATAGAATGGCTTGGGTTGGAAGGGACCATCAAGCTTCAACCACAGGAAGGGCCACCAACCTCCATAACTGGTACTTGACCAGGCCTGGTGTTCTTCATAGAATACCAGGCTGAGAAAACCAGAAAATTTGTTTTATTTTGCTTGCTCAGAAAAGTTACATATGCCAAGAAAGGCAGCAAATAGAGTGAGCTGGAAACACTTGCTCTTTCTTCTCCCTAACAAACAGAAAAAAGAACACCACTGATCCTCCATGTGTGACTCTCATGGGTCCCTCCACTGCCCTGAGCCTCCTTCCCCCTGCACCAATTGCATGCAGCACTGGGGACCCTTGCACCAGCTGATGCTCTGAGCACTGCTAAACTCCACCATTATTAACAAACTTCCCGCTTTCCATGTGGATTATCTATAAATGAATTTTGTGACCTCTGGCAGACCGGAACTAAAGAGAGAACGGAGTTTTTTTCTCCTTTAACTAAGAATATAAAGGCTATATAAAGATGAATTGAGAGAAGCAATTAATATTTCCTAATAAAAGTCATGCTGAATGCGAGAATTGCTGTGTTTCTCGGTGCTTCTGAGCAGAAAGGTTCCAGGTAGCTGTTCATTCAGGGCTGGGCTCATGTAAATTGGCTGCTGTTGCCAAGCAACAATAGGTGCTAAGGAATGAAATACAGGCTGCAGAAACCTAATAGCCTGGAGAGAACAAGAACTACAATCTGAGATTTATGGCAGATATAAAGGGAAAAGAGTCATTCTCCCACACACAAAGAACACAGATACTTTATTATAAATGTCCTTAGCATGTTTTTCCAAGGCATGATTAAGTAATAAAATCCCCACTCCACCCCAAATCAAACAGGTAATTATTTTTTTTAATGTTTTGTTCATTATGCTTTCTAGTAAAAGATCTCAAGAAATTAGCTACCGAGACAAAAGATAAACTTAATTCAAAGAGCTCTTTTGCCCAAGAATAATGTCAGCTATACAGACTGTGCTGCAAACACCAGCCAGCTCTCCGCTTCACTTTGTGTTTTTGTGCCATGCTCATTAACACTGCAACTGATCATCAGAAATTCTCTTTAAGCTTATTAAGATTTTAAAATATTTTTAGCAAGTTAATTAGAATACATTAACAGAGCTCATCTGTGTTCAGCCATCATGCATATTTTATTTTATTCAGGCAAATTGTTTTTAAATGAAATATTAGACCCAGGGAGGGTACACTGTTGGATACTGAACAATACAACTCCTTTGTGCAATGTTTCATCCCCAAACATCCTAAGCATTTCATACTGCTGGACAGGAGGGAAATTTTCTGATGGCAAATTGTGGGATATTCTTAGTGCCTTACCTTATCCCATTCACCAGCAGCTGAGGATGGCTACAAAGACCTGATGGATCCTTGTGGTGCTGAACATCATGTTCCTGCACCATTCTCAGGGCTCAATATAAATTAAAGCCATCAATGGGACTTCTATGGGAACCAGTGGCAATATAGTGGGAACCAAAGGAATAGACGATGTACTGCTATGAGGTTGGAAAGAGTCCCTTCAACCCCTCACTCTATGGTTCAACTGTCCTCACAGATTCATAGCTTTCCTTGTTTCCATTTGAGTGCCTGAAGATATTATTTTACCTTAAGGAAAGGAGCTCGGGCATGATGTGGCACAGGTTCATAACAGGCAAAGGTGCACGTGGATTTGGCAGAACAGCGAGAAAAGCTCACCAAGAACAAGCCTGAAATACACTTTGCTTTAGCTAGAGTTATAAATTCTTTCCTTTAAGATGCACTAAATGTCACCAAATTCAATGACATAAAACTAAATAACAGTTTATGTGGAAAAGGAAAACAGCAAAACCCACCTTGGGGTACTTTGGGTTTGCCGCTTCCAGGATTTTACTCTAGTGAGATAAAATCCATCACCAGACACTGAAAAGTAACTATAATAATACTGTAATAAGGCATTCCTCAAGACCAACTATTCATTCACTCAACTGATTCAGATATGGCATGGTCTATTTCAAATTGTTCCTTCAGACTCCATCTAGCCCCAAACCTTTCTTTCTAAGGATGGATGGAGATCCACACTAATTCTGTCAATAACTCTAAGCAGTTACTTTTAGAAGTCTGCTTATATAAAAGGATGAACAAAGTTTGCCGACCTCACACTCGGTTCAGATTCTACACTCTCACTGCATTTCAATTAATCTAACACAAACTGCAGAGCTGGCATATTTGATTCAGACAGCAAAGAAAACATCCTTTAAAAAGCAACAGGTCTGAAGCTTTTGATGAGCGACCACAGAATTCCTATCAAAACACACACTGCAATCTCAGCCACCACACATTTCAAGATCTTCATCATTAACACTGATTTGAAGGATGTCAATAATCTCTTTCACAATCTATACAAGTTCTTTATCTCCCTGACACTTGCTCTTTTCAACCAATGATCGTTATTTAGATGTGTTTTACTCCTGTTACCTCCCCTGAGATGTTAACCTCTCCAGTTCTACCAGCTGCTCTGTTACAAACCACCCCCCTACTCATCACGCTTTTTCCCACTGAGGAACCCCAAATCTGGATGCACTTCATTCAGTGCTTGGTTGAACACATCAACCACACCAGCACAGGAGAATTTTAATCACAGCTGGGCAATCCTATGGCAAGCTCTTCCAGATGCTGCAACAACCTCATCAGTAGGTGGAGTCCCTTCTCTCTGAAAATATCCCTATTAATTGCAGCAGATACAGATAAAGCTACCCTGTCATAACCTCTTCTTTTTATTTCCTCATTCATTAATCAACTCAAACACCCAAAGCACATGCTCCAGCCTACCCTTTCTCCTCAAGCTTGCCTGGACAGAAGTTTTGCTTTATAAAGGAATTCTCTGCCTTAGAAAGCCAGAAGAGAGATCTCACTTCCCTGCTGCAGAGCTGGCAGCAGGCTGCTACCATGGCCAACACTGCCAGCAACCCATGAGTTGGCATTAACACAAACTGTGTTAGTTTATTTTTTAACATTTAAGCAGAAATACGTCCTGTCCTAGGGAAAGCATCTACCTAGAAATCAATGTGTGTTTCTAACAACAACCTAATTGCAAGAGAGTAAAGAGTAAATGAGCAATGAAGGCAAGCTGACATTTTAATGTCATTTGGAGTGACCAAAGACACTGAAATATGTTTACAATTAAAAGTATTCCCACGGGGGAAAAAAAAGTACAATAAAATGCAATTTAACAAAGCATATGTTCCCTACTGCAGTGAGGGTGCACTGCTCCTAGAATGGAAATCATGGCTCAGCTACCCAGGTCAGCACAACATCAGCAAATCCCTATAATAATCCTCCTAGAGCTGCATCTGTAGTGCAGCCACACTCAAGCATACCAACCGCAGGAATTTAATGAGAACCTGAAATTCTCCAGTGCTTACAGAAATTTCCCTGTTAACACAGCCATGCCCAGAACACTCAGACTGCATTACGCACCCCAACTGCTGCTGGCTTTCCTTCTCCACTAGAGAAATCCCAGCTATCTCTACTGAAGAGCTTCCAAACCGCTGGCTATCTGTGCTCAGAGGATTCATAACCAATCCTTTATGTTTTCTTCTGCCAGAAATGCCACCTAAGCATCTAATTTAACTATGCAAAAAGAAGCTGCTCGCCTCTTCCACTTAGTGACAAAAGGCCAAGGAAATGCTTCCCCAGTCCATTTCTGGTTACCTGAGTTAGTTCACCACATACAGCTAAATAAGTCGTATTCTGAGTCCTATTAAACTCAACCTTTACACAAAACAGCCGTCAAGAAGAAAAGAAATGGACAAGATCTTTTCCCCAGTTCCTCACCTTTAACACACTAAGTGGCAATAAAGGGTGCAATGACTTTCCAAGGGCATGTACCTGCTTAATTATTCATCAGAAAATTGACTCAAGCACCACAGCATTAAGCACTAAAATATTCAAACAAAGTAAATTAAGGGGAAAAGCAACAAAAGAGGAAAAAAAGAGTGATCACAGTGAGAGAAACATGTGGGCATCCATTCCAATCTCCCTGTGTATTTGAGTACCTCTATATATGTTGCTCCAAAAGTAATGCCTCCTATTTATTTTCAGGGAAACTATACCAGATGCCAAGAGTACTATTAAGATAGAGCAAATTTGCAGCTACAAAACACTACTTCTCAATACAGGCACAACCATTAGCTATGCATTTGCCCCAATAATGAACAGGAAACTGCACGCCATGCTTGTAAACTTCTGCACCAGTAGGGGTGTCATTGTTTCACACCTACTATCATTGCAAGGAAAATGTTTCCCACACAGTCTGTCTTTCATTGGCCTGAATTGATGGAAACCAGATGATGCCAAATACAGACTATACAGTGAGTGCAGTAGGACAGTCCAGCCAAGACTGGCAATGTGCTCCTCTATCCTGGATTGAGTTGCTCTTCGTTTCATGGAGTGACAGCTGTACATGTCCATCTGGAACATAGCTTGTCTTTAACATCACTGTCACCGCTGCTGAAATGCACTACCCACTATCTCACTGTGCTCACTTCCACTGTTTGGTCAATATAAAAGTCCAGCAAGCATCAGTGAGTGTTAATGGGAGCCATTTTTTCCCACATGGAATAATTCAATTCTGCACCTTTGTCAGACTGCCCCTCTGCTGCCATCTGTCACACAGCAACAACATGTAGTGGAATACTGTTGGGAAGGCTCAGCCTCTACTGCCATACCAGCAACATCCACCTCTGACATTGTGGGCCAACATCATAAAATAGGAGACGTTACTTTTGGAGCAGCCCTCGTACTTCTATGAAAGAAGAAAAGGTAGTAAATTAACAGAGTGATTTTTATCTATTCCCTTCATCACTGCGACTGGGATCTTGAAACAGTCTAACCATGCCCAGAGCACCCTAACAGTGTTATTTTCACCTGTGCACACAAAGAAACTTCTGAAAAATAAAAGGAAGTTCACATCTTTGTGGACAATCAAATCTTATTGCAGGGAAAACACTCATTGAAAAAGGCCCTTATAGAATGAAAAGGTGCGGAATCTGACCCAGGAAATATTCTTGTTTAGTCTAAATTATGGGCCTGAAATATCTCATTAAAATAATAACAAGTTAACAGAAAGATACTGTAACCCAAATCCTAGTTATTTCCTCATAAAACATGAATATCTCATTAAAATAAAGAGCATCAGATTTTAGTTTGGACCAAAACAAATGCCTTTCCAATCAAGACATCTAGTGGATTGAATGCCTCTTGTAAGCAGGTGCCACTGTGTTATATTTTCATCCCAACTGCTGAGAATAAGCTAGAAGAAAATGACAAAGTAAATTGAACAAGAAAGTGTCTGATCTTGATGAATAATTCAATGAAGCAATGCAACAAATACTGATTTTTTCTGGTCAAGGCAGTTTACAACTGTCCTTTGCTTAGAAAAATGACCTTCTCATTGTAATTACACTTTTGACTTTAGGTACTGAATCACAGTCTTAGTAATACTTAAATTCCAGCTCCCAGTTCTGATGCTGATCTCAAAGCACTCTAATCCTATGTATCTAATCTTTCTTCAACAAAATAACACATAGATTGCTCCAAAAGTAATGCCTCCCACTATTTCCATGGAAAATACAACAGCTGCAAAGAGCACAATAACACTGTTTGATGGAGCAAATTCTCAGCTACTAAACACTGCTTTCCAACATAGTCACCACCATTAGCTATGCATCTTTTCCAGAGATGAATGCCACACTCATAACAACCTGAACCAGCAGAAGTGACCCATTGTTACTTCCACCACTGCTGAAATGCACTACTCATCTCCTTACTGCTCATATCCACTGTTTGTGTCAGCCTCTACAGCCACACCACCAACATCCACCTCTGACGTTGTGGTGCAACATAATAAAGTAGGAGGCATCATTTTCTGAGCAGCCCTCCTAATGATCTTCAGCTGTGTTATCAGGCACTGTGGTCAATGCTCCTTGACAACTATGCTCACTTCTCTTGCACCTTAAAAAGTACGAGGGCATCTTTTAATAGTACTCATAGAGTCACAGCCTGCAAAGAGACTCGAGGCACAGTAACTGCAGCAGGAGGTACTAATCAAGGCAGGAACGATGTCATCTGTCAGGGACAAGGCAGCTGAGTGGACACCTGAATTTTTCTTATTGCAATAACCAGAACTCGGAAGATTTTTCATGATCCACACTGAGGATTATCCAACATTTAACAAAAGTACATTTTATCTACCTTTCTGTCTGTTAAAAAGTATTAGAGTAGGTCCAGTGAGAAAGCAGGATTCAGAGCTGTTGCACTGTATTTCTGCCTTATACCACCACCATCACTGACATCTTGCATTACATCAAGCAACCTTTCTTCTCCCTTGCACGTGTATAAACAAGCAGCATGAACACTAAATCTGGTGGAAATATGATTTTTAAAAGTACCTACATATCAGCAGACTATCCATACAGCCACATAACAGAATTTACTTGGGAAAGGGCTGAGCTGGCTGCCAGCCTGCTGCCTGTTCCCAGTAAAACATCTTTTACTCCTGACAATTAAAACAAAAACACACAGCACAAAGAATTCAGCTGTCAGCAACAGAAGAACTCCATCAGTGGAAAGGAGGGCACAGCTGGATGATCTAATGACCAGAGATCCGGGGAAATCCTACCTAGAGCCGTGGTGTAATACACCGTATTCAGGTACTTGTGTAATTCATACATGGTCTATCAGTATTAGAGCTGTACGCTACAGAATCGTAATTCAAAAAAAGCTCTTTTTGTCTTTTCTCATTTTTTTCTCACCAGTTGTGCTCTGTGTCTACTTCTTGATGTGCAATCTTAGTATAACCAAAATATATAAGAAGAAATTCAGTTTACGGCAGATTACTGATCTGGATGGAACAACAATGAATAAAGAAGAAAGAAACCAACAAATGAACCCCAACTAACTCTGTGATAAAAGACATGGTGAGTTGGACTGGCTCAAATGCAGGTAAGGGCAAAGGCACTCGGGTGCATACTTTCTGTCCTCTGCAATATATCAGTATCTGCCTCTCATGAACACTCTGATTACATTAGGCCAGTTGGCAGCACTTCTTAACACCCAGCAATCTAATAAAAATATATTTTTTCTCTGTGCTAGACAAATCTGCCCACCTTCAACCTCTGCTACCCATAAAACACACAATTTATTCAAGTACCTTTACTCAGAGTATAATTAACCTTTTCAATGTACAAAAGCTTCTGTGCCTCTTAAATGAACAAAGAGCTATTAATGAACAAAAATACTTTACTGATCACATGTTTAATACTGGTTCTGGGAATAGAGAGTATAATATTACCACACACACACTGTATATTATACAGCATATAGTTCACATATCTTCTTCCAAAAGGGTTCTGTTTCCTAAATATAACCACATTACACTGATTTTTATACACCATAAGGATACTTTAAGTCAGGTCACTGTAGATTTACACTGATTATAAAAAACTGCACATCACAAACATGAAAAAGAAAAACCCTATTTGCCCTAGTTTTAAGCCAAGGGATGACTTGTAAGAGGAGAGCAAGATGAATTTGATTTTATTAATTTCAAGGTTAAACTGCAAGAAACCTTAACATAACACATACAGACATAAGTTTTCAGCACATGGCCCATGAGCCCTTGGCAGCCCATAAGGTAAGAGAAACAGGTCTGTTGTCTAGGATACTTGAATTTTCCACATAAGAGGACCAACACTATACTGAAAAATTTATGGAACTCACAAATGTTGAGTCTGAAGAGCAGTGACCAAGAGGAAAGAAGGTATGTGAGTTGTTCTCATCTTCCTTTCCCCAATGCTAATTTCTTACAAGGATGAAAGATCAGAATCAGACTGGAAGGATCAAATTCCCCAGTGCCCCACATCTTGTTCATGTTGTGCACTTTCCATCACAGCAAATGCTTGCTTTAGTTCTGTAATTTTAGCTGTATTTTAAATCAAAAGATGCACTGAATTTTGCAGTAGTACAACTGTTGATCACACTCTGTTTGGTAACAGAAGTCCTGTCAGATATTTAGGCTTAGTTACCAAAAACCACCTTCAGGGAGTACAAACATTTCCCCTCTGGCATCCTGTCAGTCACAGCAATTCTGTAAATAAACTGTCAAACTCCATTCCAATCATTCCTGAATCTGCAAGGGAAAAAGTAGTAAAATTGGTGCAGCTGGTTGTAGTCCCTGTAGAGCAGGGCTGATTTCACAGCTTTAATATGGTTCACTACTTCACAGCAAGTCCGATCTGATATACAGCATGCAGGAATGAGTGACACCTTTGCTAATCATTTTCTTAAACTTATCACATGTGGAGGTAATAATGGATGCAATGACTTTTCAAGGGCACGGACTGGTTAATTTTTCAACAGCAAACTGATTCAAGTTCTGCAAAATTAAAAATCCACTAAGACACATTGTAAAGGTATCTAAATTATGGAGAATCACGAGAAGAAGGAAAAACAAAGCTCCAGTCATGGGAGAGAGCATTAGACTCTCTTCTTATATCAGCATATGGAAAGTAAGAATATGACAGCTGCAAACAAGCCAAAGAACTAACTAGAGAAGCTGACTTTAGCAAAGGCTAATTAAATAAAATGGGAAACTCTATCCATTATTACCTAGAACATATTGACACCCTTGTTTTATAATTCATAACTCATGAAGTAGCTCTGAGAGATCTGGTCAAGAATTTTTCTGCAAGTTGCTTGGGTTTTGTTGTTGATGTTGTTGTTTGGATCATGACAGCTAATCAAAGTATTTTTTCAGAGCCAGAACAGCAAACCAATAAAGAGAGAAAGATCAGGAAAAGAATAGGTAAATATTATCACCCCACTGCCTATGGACTCACCTAGGATGTAAATCACCTAGTGCAGAGCTGGGAAAGATCCTGAACCAGGGTCTGCTTTATTCTACATATTTTCTTTCTCCATCAAGTTGTACAAAGTCATACAGTCTCTCTGGACCACTGAATATTTCATAAGAAGTAGAATAGCCCCAAGCAGAAGACAGACTGACTCTAACCCCAATAGCAAAGGCACTTGCTTGATTTATGTCAAATCCAGGTTCAAGACTCAGTCCTGTTATCAGTCAGAAAAGGGATTTCAGTTGCTATCTCCAGAAGGAGATGCATCTTTCATGATTCTTTCCAGAAGCTCCCTGAAGTGTAATTTTAATTATGAGACAGTTTGAAAACAAATTCTGAAAGCACATAATTTCTTGCGAAATAAAAATACGGGTATTTGAGTGCAAACACTTCCTCATTCTCCCTGTTCCTGGGACAGGCAAGCAAGACTTTTCATGGCAATTGCTGAATACAATAGTGGAAACGATTAGGGTGAGTTGCTAAGGCCAGTATAATTGCAACAGCTATGAAGACAAAAAAAATAACGTCACCCTCTTAATTAGTATTCACATATAATCAGATTACTGCTGAAAAGTTGGAAAGTTGACTGGCTAGAAGGAGTTTAGAATGCATCATGATTTATCATACGTGCCCTGGCTTCCTGTGCACTATGTGTGTCAGATCTGACATATCATAGACATGCCCACCAGGCCTATCTGCTACTACTTCCTTTCATTACTTCCCGTAAGAAACAATGAAAACAATACCCCACATCTTCTACCGCACAGAAGCAGAAACATTTCCTGCCCTCAAGACTGGACATTAGGAAAAATTTCTTATCTGAAAGAGTGGTCAGGCTCTAGAAGGGGCTGTCCAGGGAGGTGGTGGTTCACCATCCCTAGAGGTGCTCAAGAAACATTTAGATGTTGTACTGAGGGAGACGGTTTAGAAGTGAGATATTGGTGTCAGGTGGATTGTTGGACTGGATAATCCTGCAGGTCTTCTCCAACCTCAGTGATTCCAAGAACCACCAGATTGGTTTCTTCTCTCTTTGTGTACCCATATTTCTCATCTATGGCACAAATAAACCATCAGAAGCCTGAAAACATTAGCAGCTCTGGACTAGGACCTTGAACTTGTTGGTGTGCAGAGTCCTTGGAAAGTTAGAGAATTAACTACAAAAAAAAAAAAAAGAAAAGAAAAGAAAAAGAAAAAGAAAGAAAGAAATCTCCAGGCATAAATCTTATTTCCCCTAAAACAACCAAACTAGTTTACAGACCCAACCTGATAATAATCAGTTCATCCTCAGAGCACCCTTAACAGACAGGAATTATCATCCTCTGTATTTTAGAGGTGAGAATCTGAGATAGAATAAAGCCATTCACCTAGGTGAATTAGGACTGTACACCAAGTCTCCAGAGCACAAAAGCATCTCCTAAATCACATCACCTGTTCATTGCGAACCATAGTCAATCCTTTGCTTTAAAATCAATGGGACATCAATATTCAGCCTGTGCACTTCTTTCCATCCAAAAAAAGCAGCACTGTTTCAACTTCCAATATGAAACAAAATGGTTTATTGGATTGTCCTTCCAGTATAAGAAAAAATTTACTTTGTATACAGCAATTTTAGCCCTAAAGTCTGCATTGAAATACAATGCTTTGGCAGTAAGCACAGCAAAGCGCAACTTGTGACATGACATGAACCCAAAGATAACAGCTGACAGAAGGGGGACTTAGGTAAAATAATGCAATTATCCCAATGGGAGTTGCACCAGGGCACCTGTGTTAACTCTCCTGCCAAAAAAACATTTTCTACACTTTAACAACTTCAAATGATAAGAAAATCTATGTTGAAAGAAAGTCCACAAGGCTGCACCTGCAAAGTGAAGTATTATTAAGAAAAATACTCCAGATATAGAGACGGAAGCAATTAAAAACAAAAGAAAAATGTGTACTGCTGTCTTTGTTTTCACCCAAGCTGAACTTCCCCTGCAATTGAATTGCTGGCTCACTGGGCAGCTGGCTGATATCCCGAGTCATGAACAGGAAGAGCTTGTCTGGGAAATCAGCGCAAACCTCAGGCTTGTTTGTTTGGAAATGAGCCCACGCAAACACTTGCCCACACATACAGACCAAAGTCTCCAGCATATTGTGACAATGTGGACATGGTGATGAAGAATTGAAGCTCTGGATGCCTTCTTCATCTCAGTCTTGGAAAGATGGTGGAGAAAACACTTCTAGAAAACACTTCTTAACATGATGGATAAAAAGGTTAGTGGGATTAGTAAGTACACCTTCTCAGATGAGGAGACTGCAGTGAATGTTGTTTATCTCAGCTTTAGCAAGGACTTCAGGACTGTCTTCCACAATATCCTCAGTGACAAACAGAGATAGTACGCATTAGTTGTCAGTGAGGTGAACTGAAATGAGGTTGACCTGCTGGCCTCAAAGGCTGAGGTGACCAGCACAAAGTCCAGCCAGAAGTAACTCACTAGTGGTGTGTCCCAGGGGTCAATACTGGGAGACTGATAACGTTCAGTACTCTCAACTCCAGGTGACAGGACAGTGCATCATCAGCAAGGTGGCAGACCATACAAACCTGGAAGTGGTTGATAAGCAAGAAGAGCTTACTGCTGTCAGAGGAACTTCAACAGGCTGAAGCAGTGGGTCAACAGGAACCTCATGAAGTTCAACAAACAAAAACACAAAGTCCTACACTCAGGGAGGAACAACCCCTTGCATCAGAACAGGCTGAGAGCCAACTGACTGGAGGCTACCAACTGGAAAGCTGATGAAGATAATCTGAGGATAGAAGTGTCCAAGAAGATAAATACGGTCCAGATATGTGTTCCTGCAGCAAAGAAGGCCAAGAACATCCTGGTTTGCATTAAGAAATGTTACCAGCATGTCAAGAGAGCACTGCACAGCACAGATGAGGCACTTGGAATGCTTGGTCCAGTCCTGTGGAAGAGCACAAGAGAGACATGGACAAGAGACATACTGAGCAAGTCCAGCAAAGTGCCATGAAGACCACTAAGGGTCTGGAACATCTGACATACAAGGAAAAACTGAGAGGGTTGGCAGTGTTTAGCCTGGGGAAGAGAAGGCTCTTGGGGGATCTTATTCATTGGATCAGTTCTTTTGGAGGATGGGGGATGGCATATGTCAAGATGACAAAGCAAGATTCTTCTCAATTCTGCCCAATGATAGGACAAATGGAAACAGCCACAAATTTAAACACAAGACATTCCTTTTAAGCATATAATGTGTTTTTATGAGAGGTAAATAAACTCTTGAGAACAAGATAAAGCTTGTGATGGTAGCCATCTCAGTTTGTAGGAACCTGGTCCCAAGTGAGACATCTGATTTCAGTGGTAATTAGATGAAACTCGTGCATCTTTGCAACTTGTAAAAATCTAGTCATAAAGATTTAAACAAACAACTGCTCTGCCTAAAGCTTCAGATCCCAATATTGGCTAATTTGTAATTACAGAATTAAAACAGTTTTATATTCCCTACTAGACTCTATCCTTTTCAAGTTTTCCAAATACCATTTCATTAGAAAACAGCACATCCTAGCAAGCATAATGGCATGTTTCTTCAGAAAGGCAAAGAAGGACAGAATACACAGCCAGGACATGACTAAATTAATTTTGAGAATCTCCTGAATTTAAAGTGCCTGGTATTTAACACTCTGATAACTGCAGGGAGGAGAGGTGTCCATACCCTTGTAAGGAGGAAAGCAAAGGAAGCACTGGGCTACTGCTGAGAAACAGACAGACGGACAGATTTACTTGACATGCTCCCTAGAAGCCCTGCAGGCTTCATCAGCAGTGCTTGTAAGGCCTTTGAAGTGTAGCTGTTGCACAGCTTGTAAGTCCCTTCCTCTGGAGCTACCGACATTGTGGCGTTATAAGCTACTTAAGCTCCTTACTCCAGATCTAAGCAAACAGCTTGACGCACTTACAAGCTTCGCTCCCTCTTATTCTGAAGATTTTAAGCTGCTTAGCTTACCGTCTTCAACTTTCAAATTCCTACAACCAAATCCTACCCAGGCACCATGCATCCACTGTTATTAGCCCAATTCTCCTCTTTGCTCAGGATTTTGACTCTCTTATTCCAAGTCAACAGTAGAACAAAATGTACTTTTACCAACTTTGCCCTTATGAAGTCACAGCCAACATGTGAATGCCTATTGTTGGGCAACTGTCACTTTGCATTTCCAGTATCCACGGCCTTACTGTAAACCAATCAGGTTTTCTATCCTAACAAAGCTTTCTGTCAAGGAAGTCTATTAAATATTTTTTGTTACGAGTTTCAAAAAAATACGTACAGGCAGAACTTTGTTCTCATAAATGCGAGCTTTTACTGTTTATTTTAGATTTAGAAGGACCTGCAGAAGCTGTGGAAGAAAGGCTGCCTATAAAGCAAAGATGAATATCATCTAAATCAAGCTGGTAGCAGACTACTGGCATTTACAGTTAATAATGTTACAGGAGAGCCTTTAAACTAAGGAGTGCGGTAAGGCTGGCACGAATGGACATGACACATTTTCTAAGCCTGAAGTCATTATAACTTTGTATCCATAAATAAAAGATAGGACAGATATTAATAAATCTGAATAAGAAGCCACAAAAAAGTAATTCCATTTTAAGTGCCACTGTGCAGACACTAGAAATCAGAAAAAATAAAATAGAAAACCTTTAAGTATCTAGTTTTCAATGAGGATATGGACAGCAGTGTCAAGGTAGGGAAAGACATACAATCATTACAATGGCATAAAATAAAAGAGCAATTTATACTGCAATTTATATTGCAAAGATACAGAAAAATTGCAGAAGTTGGAGTGTTGCTATAAATTAATGAAAATTCAAAGTCAGAGCAGATGAACAATTGTACTAACTTGTAACATAATCATAGAGAGACTACAGTTAGTCCTGCATGAGTTTGGGCAAACTTCACGTTCAGATATACGTGATATGTGTGCTTTACATTATGGGATGTATGTTATACATGCTACAACTACTCAGAATCTAAAAGAAAAGGAGCAACTCTTGACCTGTCTCATCTTCAGCAAAAAACACACAGGTTCAGAAAGTTACTACTGATGAACACTACAATAGTTAACGCAGAGCACTTAGATACCTTGGTCTAGAAAGAACCAATAAATGAAAATAAGCAAATAAATAAAATAAAAATCTACAATAGGATTACAGTATTTCAGTGAAGTGGCATAATGCAAGACGGAGAATGAGTGTTAAGAATAAATTAAAGGCAGCAGCCAAAAGCCTGAAGGGATCACAAAGCAACACAGACTATTTAAGGATAACATATGAGGAAGCTCTCCATCTGAGATGCTGGAGGACCTGTCCTGTATTGAGATGGCAACAGAGGAGGCGTAAAAACAATCCAACTAAATGAAGGAGAAATAGATAAGACCTGATGCTATCCATGTAAAAGTTGCATAGGAATCAAGTGTAAACATGTTAACATGCTACCTGTAGTAAAAGAACCTATTACTTAAACCCTAGTACTTTAGCAGCAAAGGCATTTGCTGATGACAAGCATGATGCCAATCGTTAAAAAGTTCTCCAGGTTGGACACCGTGTGCTTTCAATAATGGAAATCTATACTATGCAAAACAAGAATCATTAGACACCTAAATGAATGTGATGTAAAGGAGAAGATTTAGGGTCTGTAACAGAAAGCCAAGCTAAACTGATTACATGAACACCAAACAGGCTCTTCAGTACAACCTTTGAGCAAAGAATGGTAAACTGTAACAGTGCCATGAAGAGATTAGACCAATACCCTAAAATTTAAAAAGCAAGTGCAATACTGATGTTTTTATAAAAGACATAAAGCCAACAGAAAACAATATTGTGCCTTCTCTTAAATGCAAGATTAACTTTTGTTTGAATCATTAGTGCAGTTGCTGGTCCTAACATCTCAAAGAGAACATAATGAAAATGTAAACTATAGAGAGGGGAGCAAAGAAGTGGATTGAAGGCATGGGAAAGGCGTGAGTAAACCCTGACTGCAATGCTTCAGTCAAGAAAAGAGATGGTTAAAAGGATATCATAGGGAGGCCAGAAAAGCAAAGCATTCAAGGAGATAAATAGGGAATAAATAACTATTCAGTGTTTCTCGTAGTAGAAATTTACGGAGAAGCAAATGAAATTATCAGGTAAATTGTTGAATACAAACAAAAAAATTGGGACTTCTCACACAATGCACAGCTCAGCTGAAGTGCTCCGTGCTACAGGATACCATGTCTGCCAGAAATCTACATGCTTTTAAAAAGCAATTAGAGAAGTTCATGGGAAAAAGTATGTCAACAACCGTTAAATGAAAAACCTCAGGCTCAGGAAGCTGCTGAACTGAAGAGCGGTGGAAGCTGGGAGGATACAATAGCTGTTGAAGCCTTCCTCACGTGTTAGAGATTGCCTCTGCCAGAGGACTCCAGCCTTGCTGTTCTTTTGGCCTGACCCAGGATAGCCTTTCTTAAACTTCACCAACAGCAGCAAAACCATTTCAGTGTTGAGCACCCGAGTCTCCCCTCAGATTTCTGCCACTTTAGAATGAAAGTATGAAAATCAGTTCAAGTCAGAGCTGGTCTAAATTCAGTCTCAATGGAGAAAACAAGTTTGGCACATTTTTCCTTTCACCATCACAGAATGCATGAAAGTATTTTATATTGGGTGTTTGAAAACTCCACCATCAAGCCAACAAGTAAGGTTGGCTCCAAGTTTGCAAAGATATTTGACTGCACCATTCTAAATTTCAAAGTACAGACCTTTTCCTCTCGAACATTTTTCTTTTAAAAGTTATGAGAAAGCAAGACTTACAACCTTTATTATATTTATCATAATTCTAGAGAACGCAACAAACTTTACCTTTTTTTTTTTTCCACATGCTAATGCAATTTCAGATTAATCTTCTCTGACTAACTAGAGTTATCAAATACCACACAGCATTTTGATTACTGAGAAACCATCTGTTTGCAAAACATTATTTGGGTATGTACTTGGGTGTTGCTGACCTCACAGGTACCAAAGCACTTCCTTGCATTAGGTGTTTCTAACCTAGACAGCACCAAAAGTCAATGTGAACTAAAAGCCTGTACTTCAGCCCTGGGGCTTTCAGTCCATAATATCCTACTCAAAGGGCAGCTGGTCAAGATGCAGCTTTGCCTTTTTCCACAATCATGAAGGGCAGAACACAATAAAGCCAAAAGAGAAAGCATTCTCTATTTGTCAGAAGTAATTAAGCATGTCACTGACTTTCTGTAAAACTCGGGAGCCATCTGGGAAAAGAGCAGTATGTTTCCTCATCCATCTGAGTGACAAGGTCAGAGCATCCCTCACTTTCTTGGTTGCATCTCCATCACTGACTCTGTTCATCACACTGTAAATTAATCTGTAAAAATTTGGATAGAGTACCTACAGTAATTAGCTCTATCTGTCCAAATGAGGCAAAATGAGATGGGGTGGCAGCTGAGGGCTCCAAACGGCTCATGGATGCTGAATGACAGAACTAGGTCAATATACCAACTTGATTTAGAAGGAGAACAACATAAATTTAGCCTCGTATTAAACTACACTTCTGAGACAAGATTTCAAGACCTTCAGTTATCAGAAGGCCAGTATTGAAATGCTTTATGCTTTTATTCCTCTTTGGGAAAATCTAGGTTTGTATGGCAACTGGAAACCCTCACCTACTGACGTATGGACATCATCTCACATTCTCCTGTCAGCAAACAAGTCTGCAATCAGGTCTCCCTTAGGTTAGATATTAGAACGAATTATTTACTTAGAGAGTGGTGAAGCAGTAGAACAGGTAGCCCAGATAAATTGTGGATGCTCAATCACTGGAGGCATTCAAAGACAGGTTGGATGGAACCCTGGGCAGCCTGATCTAGTGTATGGCAACCATGCCCGTGGCAAAGGGTTGGAACCAGTTGGGCTTTTAAGCCCCTTCTATGATAAGCCATCCTATGATTCCCTGGTGCTTCCTCTTCTCCAAGCTAATCAGCCTCACCATCTTCTCTGCTCAGGGAATCTCCCTCTAGCTCTCAACCACATTGGTAGTCCTATGCTGCACTTGCTACAGTTTATCAGGGCTTTTCTTGGATTAAGTGTCCCAAAAGCGAGTGTAGTACTCCAAACATAATCTAACACACACTGAATTAAAAAAACATGAATCACCATCAACAGGATGGCTGTGATGCTGCTTACTATCCACAAGCTACCAGCCTTCATTGCTGCAAAGAGACATTGCTGGCTCATTTTTGTCTAGACTGTCCAGGTTCCTTTCAGCAGTTTCCCCCAGGCCTCTTATCAACACAGGGAGTTCAGGAGCCCCAAGTGCATTTTTCTCTGTTGAATTTGCTGAGGCTCCTGACAAACCATTCCTCTGTTTAACACGCAACTTACATGATTTATTCAAGTCACAAGCATGAGCTTCTCATCATCGTATCAGAAGATAATCTTGGAGATAGAGCTGAATGTGTAAAACAGGATTAAGTGTAGATAGGATGAAGTTGTGTGATGCACAGCTCGCTTCTATGGTCTTTTCTCATTATATCATTAAGACCTTTCTAAACATTCGTATTCACAGCAACCAGCACTGTGGGGGTCTCTACACAAACATCTCTAATTTCGGAGACACTTTGCCCAAGCTACATGCCTCTGTTTAAGGGACTGGGGCAAAGAATTGCAGAGCAGGCACGGGGTCAAAAATGACATGACTCAGGTTTCTTGGTGGTTTTTGTGGTTTTCATTTGGATTTCTTTTTTTTTAGGGTTGTTGGTTTGGGTTTTGTGGTTTTATTTTTGAGCCTAGAAGTCATATATTAGTAAGTATGAAGACGGAGTTGCTGGGGGTACTTTTATTTATTATATTGGTATATGGATATGAACCATGCATGGCCCAAGGTACAATAATCTCTGCTTCTAGGATCAGAATGGCAGAAAACCTAAGCAGCACCAAAAAAAAAAGAAAACAACCTGAGAACCTTTAAAAATAGCCTTCTTGCTTAAAAATAAATATTTAATAATAATAATAATAATAAAATCCTGAACAGTTTCCCCAAGGTTATTTATTAAAATTATTACCAACGTTCAGAAACTTATGCGTTTTCCTTTGAGACTTTGTCAGTACCTGTATAGTACACAACTGCAATGCTTGTCTTCTTGAACCACTTGCGATTTTCATGTATAAGTAGCACCATAAAGTCAGGAAGACGTTAATGTATAGACATACAAAATGGATTTGGCAAGAAAGAGGAAGAAACACTGCATTTCAACCGAAGAATATGACTTTCAGTATGTGATCATGATAGAACAGCAGCTATTTTTTTTTCTAGGCAGCAAGGGAAGTACACATCTAGATGCTCCTTATCTTGGCAAACCAAGCATTATAACTATGAGAAAACAAAGGAATCATTTGTCAGTACAGAGTGGGATTTGGTAAAGGATGAGTTGGTGTCCTCTAGGGATCTGGACATGCTTCCTTTCCCTCTCCATTAGAAAAGAATTTTAAACATGCCGGGAAGGAAACAGTTATTCCATCCTGTTCTGTAGCTGAACCATGAATCAAGATCTGAGGTATCAATTTACCCTCAGGAATCTTTTGTTGCACAAGTTAATTTACCTTTCCTCCTATGTAAACCTGGTGTCACCTTACTGTTTAATATTGAAAGTTATTGACAAAGGAAATGCTGATTCATGAAATAAAGATTTTGTTCTAACGTATTCATGTGAAAACAAATGAGCCTGTGCCATTGCATGGTTCTTCCTCTTGCTCACATTTCATTTCAGCCCTGACAGAATTTCCAATGGGGTGAGTGAATCCTGAACAAATTCTGCAGTGAGTTCTCAGTCATGGGCCAATGAATTAGATTTTAAAGAAAAGCTTCATCCCTAGTGCAATAAGAACTGCCCTTGGTGTGCAAAAGGACACTAACACTCACAGAGTGCAGCAAAGCTCCCTCTGAAACTGTAGAATCAGAGGGCAGTGGGCATGGAAAAGGCTGCTCAGTGCTCATGGAGTGCTAAGATACCACTCTCCAATACAGGGTGTGATTTCTGGGAGCTCCTGTGTGAAGCCAGGGGTTGGACTCAAGGGACCCTGTGAGTCCCTTCCAGCTCAGGGTATTCTGTGGTTTTGTGATATGGCACGTCCTGCTCTACATTTCCTGCATCAAAATCCTGATGGAGATTTATATTCTAATTCAGCGCTACTTATCTTCACTATTCTTACATCTGTAGCAGCTCGATTGCCCAGGCTGCCCCCCCCTGAAACCAATCAGCTCCTGCAATATGGTGCTATGTGGGCAGAGGATTATTCTAGAAGTCTGGTTATTCCCTAATGGCAAGAAGGCACAAGTTTTCAGATGCTTCTTCCAAACATCTGTGTAAAAGCATATTCAAAAACCTCTCATGAGCAAAGGCCTAGAAGTGCCAGCCTCTAAACCACAGCACATTTCCTGTCAGGTAAAGATCATTATAGCCTCCCCCAGAAACTGCTCATCCACTGCAAGCAGGCACACTGAGCATCACCCAAGGATCCCAGCAGGATATATTCAGTGTTATGGGTACAGCTCAGCCCCAGCTCTGCAACGTGACACTGCCACGTGTGCTTGCCTTACTCAGAGCTGCAGAGGCCAGCTCACAGTGTCCCATGAGGGACTGCCACAGAGTATATGAAAGAGCATAGGGAACAACCTGGAATAATCTACTTCTGGTACTAGAAGATACACTTCAATTATTTTGGACGTTTTAATTCCACAGGGAGATAAATCATCTGAAACTGGCATTCTCCTCACTAGCTACTAGTATTTTAAGTTAGCATTACAGAAGCCACTGAGCATTTATTCAGGTGAACTCATGTATGTAATGGAGTTGCCTTAAGCAACTCTCCCCCGCTTCTGGGTCTCCTGTGACTACGCTGCCTAAAGTTCACTTTTATCCTTGTCTGATGATCACAGCTGGGCAGGAGTTGTAAAATTTCAGACTAGAAGGCCTTGCAGCCTCCACCAGACAGTGCTGGCAGGCCAAACAAAGAGGAAAAGCAGCAAGAGGTTTATTGTAGGACTGGTATTTTCCTAGCTCTTATTGAGCAAAGCATTTAATCTGATGTATTACATTTAATGAAGAGTCAGGAACTTGCACTGCAAGTAACAGATCAGATATAATTGGAATTTGTTCCACACCACCGGCCTCCATATATCAATAAAAACAATAACCACATTGGATTTCGGGCTCACTTCATTTGCATTCCTTAATTTAGTGTTTAACTAATTTAACAGTAGTAATGATTTAATTCAAATTAAAACCTAAGGAAAATAAAACAATTTTTAAAAGCCATTAAAGATTTCATTAAGTTCTATCTAAATTAATATTAACTTTCCTAGCATTTTCTATGTTTTTTTTTCTCACCATTGAAACAAACATGAAGTTCCCTATCTGCAGTCAAGCTTTAGACAAACCTTGTTAGATTTATGGGTATTATTTTAAGTAATTAATTAGTATACATTAGAGTTATATAGAGGAAAAGCACAAAAAAGGCAAGAAAATGGATGAAGTTGTTTTTCAAAACACAGCACTCTGCTTAAATAACTGTTCTTTGAGCCTTTTACATGGAGCTCTTAGGTATACACCATCCATTAGATCACATTTCCCACACATTTGTGGTATTGCTGCTAAGCATCAGATGCACAGGAGTTACAGAAGCCACGCTGCTTTTACAAGACATCTTTCTGCATCTCACATGTAGCAGTCATTTGCACATGAGTGGCTTTTCAGACAAAAGAATTCCTTTCTTACTAAAAGGTTGAAGATCCTTACATCTCCAATCCTGCCTCCCAGCCTCTATGTGATATAGGAAAGTATATAAAAGAGGTGCTACTACTATAGAAAGATCAATATAGCATATAAGCGTTCCTGTTTTAACCAGCAGAATGCAATCTTCTTCAGCCCTCAACATATTTTTGCTCTTGCAGTCTCCAGGAACCTGTAGCTGACTCTGCTGGGCACAAGCCAATGAGCTACCAGGAAGGATGAATGGAGAAGGTAGGTACAAGAACTTCAGCCAAGGTCTCTTTAAACTGGAGCTGCTCACTATCTCAGATTAGTCCCTTGGTGAAAGCAGAAATAAACAGTTAAATATTCAGGCCTCCAACGAGCTTTCTAGTTGATTTCTAAACACAGAGAAGGGTTAGAAGTTGGAGTCCTGCATGTCTTGTTTCCAATGAATAACCCTTATTGACACCAATAGCAACACTGAAATCAACAGGAATGCTCCAGCAGTGATGTTCACATGGAACAGTTTAGCTAGCATTTAACATTTACACTGAACTCTATTGCAGCTCATAGCAGCAACTGCAGATGAAAGAATTTATGAATACCTTTAATGTGTGAATAAAATAGAAGGTTAAAGCAAAAATGAGAAGACATTGGGTCCTTGGTACTTCCAATTTATTTAAGAGCCACAATTCTACCTTTCCAAGTAGATATTCCAGCAGTTTTTTTATTCTAATGTGCCGAGCTTTGAAAACAATGGCTTCAGATACTCACCTGCATTTCAGGTACCAGATGGCTTTTGCATTGGAAGACAAAATTCAGTCTGAAGTACAAACCTTTTTATCATTTACTCTGAGGCCTAAGTGTTCACTTGCAGGTAAACTTAAGTCATCTAACTGGAAGTGCACTTAATTTGAAGAGATTACTCAAGTAGCTCTCCACTTGTACACTTGTATTACTGTTATAATTAGAACTACTTCAAAACAACAAAAAGTTCAATTTTGACCACAATAAACACAGAGGAAAAAGATCAAGAGCACCTCAGCTGAAGAGGGTGAATGCTTTTAAAGGGAAAAAAAAAATCCTTTAAAATCCTTATAGCTCTGTGACCAATGACCACCTTCATTCTGATGCTACTTACAGGGCTGCAAGTACACAGACTAATATATGATTTTATTTCCTGCTATTTTTAATGTTTTAACTAGCCATTGAGAGGAGTGAAATACGTTACTGATTTGTAACAATGCTGAGTGCCCTCCAGCTTTCCGTAATTACCACTTCCTGAGTTGCAAGCATGAAAATTGCTACGTACAGATAAATATTGACATTTACCTGTTAGCTAACATGCTAATAATGGAGAGGGAAGGAAATGAGTAACCCTATGCTGGAAAAAGAAATGAGGAGAAGAGCAGAGATGTGCTAGAATAGAGCCTCCAGAGCCTTCCTCCAGCACATGGATACGTATTTGTAGCAGCCCTGAAAAACAGACCATTGGGTACATAGCAAGCAATGCTGTGAAGAACACAGAACTACAGGCTTCATGTAGAAGGAAACATCACCTTCTCAACCTGCCTAGAAGTCAAATTTCATGCTGTTTTCAGCCACAGTCTCTCCCTGCCCATTGATCAAAGGTGTAGGCCTCATTTTAGCTTGTGTTTTAGCCAACCAAACACAGACTCTCCTTTTTGCATTAAGTAAGCTGAGAATAGTGCCTAGTATGAGCAAAATATGACCCTAAACCTTCTATCAACAAACCCCATACCTGAACTGTAATGAGAGTCTGCTAAAAACAGAACACAACATGAGAGCCTCCTGAAGAAAGGTACTATGAACGTCAGCATACTTAGATAAGTACACCAAAGTTACCAAATTTAGGCTAACAAAATCCAGTGTACGTACAAGTTCAGTTCTTTTGCTGTCCAAAAATACTGCTGTCATCTGATACTACATAATGAGTACGTACTATCCCCTTGAATAGTAACTGATGTACAATGCTCAGTAGGTACTCCTGACTTTAAACATACATAAAACTAGAACTAATGTTGTACATCAGTACATTATAAGTGCAGTAGGATAGAGAACTTTTTTTAATACTATTTTACCTATTCTTTAGATTTTCCAGGTAGGAAAAGCATAGCACTGCTGAGCTGAAGGACAAAGAGAAATGATATCACTGTCCAGAAGATGGGAACAGGGATTACGTGTAACTTGGCATATCGTTAACGGTCTCAACACCATGGATGCTCTGATCTCACCCTTTCCACACATCCAGTCTTTCTACTTTGAGTAAGTCCAGTTACTGATCCCAAATTCCAGTCTCCAAGTGTAAGCTAAAAACTGTTCTGCTGTTACTTTTTATAAGTTCTTTCTTTGACACGAGTAAGTGCTGCACTCGAAGCCTGTTTTAATGAACCTCCCATCCTTTGCCATCCTTACACTTGAACTAAACTGACACAGTAAAAGCCTTGGGGCTGAGATGTGTCATTTTATGTATGCTATGCATACCTTTGCCAGCGCATAGATAAGACATAACATATACAGGCTAAAAAATGTTGTAATTTAAAGGTGGAAAAAGAAAACCTTTCAAATGCATCCTTAGGAACCTCAGCCCAAATTAATTCCTTCCTACATAAAGAGAATTAGTTACCCAATAGGCTACAAAATTCCACCTGTCCAAAGGAACGTGAACTTCTATTTGTTTTTACTTGCACAATAAATATGAAGGGTTGTGTTTCCTTATTCTTGAAACAATTTCAATAAGCACTGAGTAGCTGTCATCCAGAAATCAAAGCCTGGATGGAACTAAAGCTTTAGACAGCCAAAGCAGTTTCAAAAGCAGGTTAAACCTGTCTTACCTAATCTCATACAACAAACAATCTCACAGCTAAAAATCACAGTACATACAGGCAAATAGAGTACATAGGGAAAGAACGACTTATCTAGGGGAACCCCTTTTAACACTGAAACACTCAAGTGTGGGTTGATGCAGCTGAAAGCAGTGGGACACTTAGTGTTCAGAACTGATGCATAATGTGAGCTAGAGAAGTTGAATCGCCTTAAACCAGAAAAAAAAGTTAAAAGACAGCTGGAGGGTCTGTGGAACCTTGGGGGAGATGATTAGAGTTCACTAACAGGCCTGTCACATTTGAGCAAGACAAATGAAAATCCAGAAAGACTGGGAGATTTAAAGAGGAAGAGAGTTTTAAAATGATAAGTTACTGATATATGACTAAGTGTTAACTAAGGTAAGATTTTACAAGCAGAGTCATCATCAAAACAGGAGATCACTGCTGTTGGTATAAATACATATCAAGCTATATGTATGCACACTTACAAATCAGATAAGCTCCATAACAATGGCATCTTCTACAGATTCACATTTCTGAGACATAGTAGATGATTCTGATCCCTCAAGTTAATTCTTCAATAACATAAGTGACCCCTTTATTATAAAACAAAACAAGTATTTTTAGAAGGAATTTTTTTACTTATTTTCATTATTATCTTGTTCTTAAAACTATCAGCCCTAACAAATCCACTACACAAATGCTGCATTGTTTGATTTCATTCTCTGTTAACAATCTGCACCTTGCTCATCATTTGAGGTTTCCCTACCTTCAAATTCTAGTTACTAAACCATAACATTACTGCCTGTAAGACTCTAGAGAGTCCTATACAGTCAGGTTTCCTTTCCAAAAGAAGGTAGTTACAGACTGCAATCGTATCATTTCTTTGCTAATCTAAACAGATTTAAAACTATGCATCGGTCTCAAAAACAAGTGATAGAAGGAGATTTATCAGATAACCCAACTGATCCCTAAATCCCTGGCTTCCAGAGATCCATAAGCTCTAACAAAACCAGGCAACTGACAGCCTATTTTTCTGAATACTGCTTGAATAGCACATCTACTGAAACAGCTATAAAGTCTCTCCTAACATCAGGGCACAGGAATTGAGCCATTTAAATAGTTGGTCTTTTGCTGACCAAACGTTAAAAGTGATTGTTCAAACAATGACAACATTTTATCATTGTGTCAAGAAAGAAAGGCAGATAGCACCCCTTCCAACCTTTTTATTAACTCTTCAGATTTTCTATCTTCACTGTGTTTCCTGTATATGTATAACAACAATAAAACAAAATAAAAGCAAGACAATAGCCGCTGCATGAAAAAGCTGAGAGCACGTAAGCAGCTTCCTTATAGCACATTAGGTCATTTCCTTCAGAGACATTTTATCTAATCCTTTTAAAAATCAGTTATACTAATACTGTACTCTCCTGAGCCAAGTAATAATAAAAAGGTCCTCTTGTAAAATACTTGGTCAGGGAATTGGTAATGAGCTAACCAACCTCCCACTCCAGACCACTGGCTTAAAACCAAGCCTTGCTTGATCATGTCTAAAAGGCTCTGCTACGTGATACAAGTCTGATATGTGGGAAATAAAAGGGGCTGCTAGAAAGTTCTTGGCAAGGTCATGCCCATCTTATGCTGGCACTCTTATCAGTCTGAAGTTTCATCAGAAAATACAAATATCCTCCACAGCAGAATCACTGACTTATCTGGCAGGAAGGTCCTGCCTTTGATGAATGTGAAAGCACTTCAAGACAATACTCCTTCCCCAAAACATACAGGCTAAAGATACAGTGGTGTGGGTATTTGTGTTCTGTTTGCCTCACATATTTCACAGTTTTTCTGCACGTTCCAATGCAAGCATTACCACCACTAGCTATTACTTTAAACTTCATTCTTCTCTTATTTTTCAACAGTTTTCACTCACTTTCTGGAGCAAAAAAGCTCTAACAATGCCGTCACCCTCGTGCTGCTGAAACACCACCAGCACTCTTAGCAGCAAACAGCAAGAGACAAGTGTAAAGCCAACACAACATTTTAGTATTGATTTCTCTAGGAAATTTAAATCCCGCAGGGCATAAACATCAATTTAATCTGTATGCAACTACAAAATGGCTTCGCTCGCACTGTTCCTTGTTTCAGCCAAAACACTGTTACAACTCGAGTAGAAACATACTCAGCTGTGAGGACAGGCAGAACAAACGAGTATCCCAGAGTTGCTGATAATTAGCAACAGAGATGGAGGCTACAATCATAGAATCCAGGCAAAGACATCACCAGCCTAACACAAAGCTATCACTGAGTATCTCAACAATCAGTGGCATCTCACCTTGCCAAACTGTAGAGCCACCTACCATCAAGACAACCACTACTGTGCTGCAAAGTGACAGCATGACAACCCAACATGATAACATGAACAATGAAATACAACAGCTCCATGTTGTACTTGCTGTTTTCTGAGCTCCCCTCACTCCTCCAGGCTGCTTTCCTTGCAGACAAAGAGCCACACATTATTGCCACCCTCACCCTGCTGCAATGAACACCAGATGAAACCACCTCCTAAAAAGAAAGAAATCTAGCAACGTGGAAATTACCTTTATGTAATGTTAGGCTGAGTTCTTTAAAGTGAAAACACCTGTTTTCTAATTACTGAAAACTCAGGCCCAGCGTGCTCTGAGATTTCCTCATTTTCCCAGTACTCTTAACTGCTGTTTAAAGATGCATCCTGTTGTACATTCAGTGAGAAAGATGCATTTTCACACTTGACACACCAGTAACATATGGCTCTTAAGGAAAAAAAGAAGGCTGCTTCTTAGCACACTGCAAAAACACAGGCACATCTATGTCACCCCAGCCAGTACATAAGCACCAAGTAGTGTCAGCAGAATTCAGGGCACCAACATTATTTGCAAGCGATAGATTTATGTACATAACAAACTGTAAATTACTTAACACACACAGATGCAGGATTCTACGGACAATGCTTTTGCTTGTAAAACTTGGCGCCTTCTATCCATCTCCCCCTGCTGATGGCAGGTGGCAGAATCAGATTGCTAAAGGTATAAAAGTGTGATACAATCAGCACAGTGGGCAGCTACAGTGTTAAGAAGCCACTAACAGGTAAAACAACATGAACACTGAGCTCCGGACTAAAGCTAATAGCTTCAAGACAACCCCCTACCCCAGATAATTACCATACTTACTAGGCAGGGTTCATTAATTGCTGCTGCAGCCCAACAGCTCTAGCACATCTGACCTCATACGTACACAAACTGCTCAGATTGCCATCAACATGTCAGCACATCATTTAAATATCTGTTGGTTACATGTGCAAACTATGCCTGAACCTCAAGTTTTGTACTGTTTTCCTTCAGCATGCATCACATATGCTTCTGTAGTATTTACTTCTCCCCTAATCACCAGTTAGTGAAGATTTTCTCCCAAGAATCATTAGTTTTGAAGTTGTTCACCAGAACAACTTCACTGGGTACAAACAAGGACCATCATAATGTTCCCCAGCTCAGCATCAATATGAATTTTCAGGAGTCAGGAGTAGAATCAACACTGAAGTGATCGTGAAGATTATTAAAGTATACAGTGGGAGATCACTGAGCTACTGACAGTTTTATAGCTGCTGAGATCACCTGTGACACTGATCTGCAGACACCATCATCTCTCTATGAAGTTGCCATGGTTTAGATGAAATAAATGTGTATGTTCCTTATTACAAAAGGTTCCCAAAGCAGGCAGCAAGCACAGCTATATGATCAGCATCTGAACTCCAGTTGTGAGCTTGGCTTTCAAAAAGGGGGTGGCTGCAAGCAGAAAAAAAGGATGTGACAAAACAGAAAGTGTTTATGATATAATCAGAATCCAGGAAAATAAAAGCATAACAGCAAACCTTCAGCTTATCTGCATGGATCTCTGAATAAGAGGATGTAAACAACAGGCACAGACCAAACTTCACTTGTTTGTTTCTAGACCACAACACTCCATCCAACCCTTAAGCAAAACAGGATACAGGGTGTTACTGAATGATTTCCCCTGAAGTCTGATTGAGAAAGATTAGAGCAATTAGAGCAAAGTGACACACACTTTTAAACCCCTCAAATCACAACTAATGTAGGGTCTAACTTTTCCCTCAAAGATCATCCAGTGACTCCCTGCCGTTTTCAGAACAAGGCAGAAACTCACACCCCAGTCTCAAAGGGAAAAATCATGAGGCAGAATCCCCTGCCCTCTACTGGCAGACAAGCTGCACTGAAGGCTGTGTATATACACACACAGCAGCTGAAAAGCTATTTTAAGGCTTAGTGCATTATTCTTTGTAGTTTGTGAAAGATATATAATCATAGAATCATAGAATTACCCAGGTTGGAAAAGACCTTGAAGATCATCAAGTCCAACCGCAGCCTAACCATAGTACCCTAACTCTAAAAACCCTACACTAAATCATATCCCTAAGTACCACATCCAAACGGCTCTTAAACACAACCAGGAATGGCGATTCAACCACCTCCCTGGGGAGCCTATTCCAGTACCTAACTACCCTTTCTGTAAAGAAGTTCTTCCTAATATCCAACCTAAACTTGCCCTGGTGCAACTTGAGGCCAATAATGTACTGGACACTTCAAACTTGCTGCATAACCTCACATGTAAAACAACACTTCAACATCATCGCACCTATTCCTGCAGAGCCAGGTAGAATGAGAAGCTTTAAAGTAATTCTACTAGAAAGATAACACATTCATTAACTGAAAATAAACTCTAAGAAATTATCTAACACATGTTATGTTCGTGTCACATATCCAAGAATTCTGAAAGACAGAAGTATTCTCTACAAAACTCTCTTCCACAAACTGCTTTCTGGCATACCTGCAGCTTCCATCATTACAGTCAGCCAAAGTGCACTTGGCCCAGGAATGGAGAAGCAGGTTCACAACCCTGCAAAAATGACTTTGCAGCACCTTGATGCCAGATCTGTAGAAATCCGCAGCCAGGTTTCTGGCTCATTTGACATGCTGCCATATACAACTCAGGAGGGAAAGTGCTTGTTGTAAATGACCATATCACTTCCATCTTCTGTTGCAGAAAGATTTAGAAGGGTCATCACTTAACCTTCTGGATTTTGTGAGTAGTTATTATTGTATTCTCTTACTGATGTAAAAAACAAACAGATTTATACTGCTGTAATTGCATCTGTGAATGCAATTCTTGATTCCCGGAAAAATGAAAGTAAATTCCCCATGTAGAATAGGCCTAAAAAGATTTGAGTAAACACAAGGATTCTGACTGCATCTTTTATACAAAAAGTAAATGAGGTTTAATCACATTAAAGCCAAAAAAAGCAGCCTGAAAAGCAGCAGCTATAGCTGTGAAACAAGAGAAAGCCTGATAGTATCAGACTAACTCCCACAGAGCTCATCCATACCCTGAAACGTGTTCAGAACACACCCTGTTTTCAGAGCTGTCACACAACAAATGCAGATGCGAGCTTGCCATCACCACACAAACAACAGAAGATGACATTTAAATAATACCACTAAGGAAAAGTAGGAGATGCATACAGCCTACACTATGTTACAGCAGCTCTTTCTCAAAGCAGCTCATCTGTTAGTTACCAAATAGCTAGACCCTTGGGATGAAACAAAGCAAAAGCACACAAGGTTCCAAGAAACCTACAGGAAAACAATGTAATCACGCATCTCCTTTTAACTATAGATCCTACAATGTTAAAACTAAAAGAAGCGTGTGTGCTTCTAAAGCTTATGAAATCCCTCCAACTAGTGAAGTTTTCATGTGCCCTACTTATCCTAAACATACATAGAGATGACTCCTACCTACCCATTTCTGTGTCAGAGTTGCCTGACATCTTAACTAGTTCTTCTCTGACTCTGTGTTTATCTGAACTCTGACATTTATGAAGTATAAATGTATCCTCTTCAACCATGAGCTTTCTAGCTGCATAAGCCCATCACTTGGTAGAGCTGAATCTAGGAACGGATGAGAAATATTTTATACACAGTCTATTTGAATCTGTATGCATAAATAACCTCCACAATTTAATACTGTTTCAAGTACAGAAGAAAAACAAAATCACAACAGTATCCCTCATGACTGTGGATAAAAGCATAAAGGCTAGAGAAAGTAAAAGGCTTGTGAAGAAAGAGGTCAGGATTTGCTTTAAAGTGTATAAATAACTAACATTTTATTTTGCAAAATCATTACAAAATCACAGAATGACCTGGGTTGGAAGGGACCTCAAGGATCATGAAGTTCCAACCCCCCTGCCTGGCAGGGCCACCAAACATACACCTTTACTAGATCAGGTTGCCCAGGGCCCCATCCAGCCTGGCCTTGAACCAAGGATGGGGGCATTATTGTAGAAAACCCTCAAGAAGAGTTAATTCAGTGTTTTTAAGATGCTATCGGATGATGTACTGGAAGAAAAAACATCAAATTCCTTGTGTTCTTCCCCTTGAATTACACAGGTAGCAGTGATCTGCTCCCACCTCTGTAAGTAAAATATCAACTGATTTTGCTGTGCTAAAAATTCTGGAGTGCAAGATCTTTTCCCTTCTAAATCACAAGACAGGAAAAGGACTTCTGATTCATTAACAGAAAACTCTGAAGTTAAGTGAGCATCTTATGGCAGGTCCAGGAACTGAACATAGATTTCAGATTCTCTGAGTTACAGCCTTGTGCCTTAGGCAGAAGCCTAGGCACTTTTTCACTTAACATGCTATCAAAGTCCAAGCTCTCATGTAAAAATTGACAGTGCAGCTTAGTAACAAATAGCAAGAATACTTGAAAAGAAGTAATCAAAGTTAAATTGTTGCTGCTTCTGAAGTTAACATCTGCAAAAACTTGTCCCCAGAATGCTGTCAAAAATGTTTCCAGCAGGCTCAGTTAGAAGCCATACCAGTTTCTGTATCTTTTAGGGCACCATTCACAATACTGACACTACTGTCAGAGCTCCATCTTTGCATTTGGCCTGTACTGCCATTAGTTCTGCAGCTTTTTCAGCATACTTACTGACTTTATACCCCAGCTTTTCAGCATGAATCCTCTTGGCCATGAACTGCCCTTCAATCAAGGCTCGAATTTCCACCTCCTTTGGAAAGTTCAAAACCTGTATCAAAAGAATGAATGCATTCAGTTAACCAGCATCTCACACAGTATACAAAGCCAGGCTGGTGACAGGTTAAAAGCACAAGATAGATTTACAGTTCATTATCCTTGTCTTCTCTCTGAAGTCAGCTTTCAGCTAGGCCAGTTCTCTATTCGCATGCATGATGCACGTAAAGACTCAAAAACACAACCCATAACCTTGGAACTGTTGGCAAATCCATCAGTCCTGAAATCAATGCAGAATGGGAAGAGGTACTAGTGTGAATTGTAAACTATTAGTATTTCTCAACAGCAAAGGCTGCTAAGGATCAATACCTCAAAAACTGAGAAATTAAAGTATATAAAACTCAAACACTTTAAGCAATGCCAGAGAGTTTAAATCTATGTATTTCTGTCTGCACAAAAATGAAACAAGCTTTCTGTTAGTTGTTACGAGTAGCATCTTTCAGTCCTATGTTAACCAGATGAAAGCTAACAGAAGAGAAAAAACAGTGAACTACAAAAACAAAGAACATTCCATGAAAAAAAGTTGAGTTTTTCCATGTACTACAACTGGTGCCTACAAACTTGTGTAACAGCAAGAAGTAACTAAGCATTCATTTAAACAGTAGGAACTTGGAACATGGAAGTGTGCATCTCAGGCAAGAAAAGAGATAACAGCAAACATTTCAAGCTTTGGCAGCACACCTTCAAGGTTTTAGGCAATAACCAGATTATTACTACCTTTTGGTTGTCACTGTTGAATCTGTGAATCCCAACTGCTTCAGGAGTGATTTCCATCACGTCAAAGTAGAAACCTGCATCAGTTAACATTGAAGACTGTCATGTTTTCTCCTAGCTCAAAGCTGTAATCTTATATCAGCACAAGTTGACACAATAAGTACATATCATTGTGTTTAGAAAGACTTCTGATATACCACACAATTTGTTTCTTAACTAATTTCAGTCCATATTTAATAAGTTTAATTACTTTTGGCTTTACAAAAGAGGCTGGCTCTAGGCCTCTAACACTTCATTAGAAATCCAAGCAACACAATAAAAAATAAGTCTACCAAGAAAGCTCTCATCCACCAAATCACATACACATGCAAGCAGCATAATACTAAGATGATATATAATAGAAATGGTTTCAGTGAAGTTTGTACAAAGTTGAAAGGGAAAAAAATAATGAAAAAGTGAGAGGTTCATAAGTGTGTAGGAATAGCAGAACATTTCATGCACTGGATTAGATTTCATGAATTTATTAGAGAGCATCAGATATGTTAAGTCACAAAGCAGAGCTGGTCTCTGAAGAGTTCTCTTTATAAGATCTGAAGAAATACAGTAATGCTTTGCAGACACTGAGACAAAAAGTGTGGGAAAAGATTTCCTTTGTGTTGATGAGAAGTTGGTGGGGAGAAAAATATTCAGAAAAGGAGACAAAAAAGAAAATGAGAACTGGAAAACTGATCGGAGCAACTAGGAAACTAAGAACAGTCTGTAAGGCTCAGTTCTTTATAATGGGGATATGCTGCACTAGGAGACAAGTGAGCATTGCCCCCCAAGGACACTTCACCCTAGCGGTTGCCTCTGCTCATCTTCACATCTCCAAAGCCTCCAAGTCTTTAATCAAACTCAGAAAATCCCAACCCTGCTGAGGCTCATACCCAAGTTTCCATTGTTTCCAGTAACAGTAGATGATAAGGCTTTGGAGAATTCATCCCAGGAGCCCGAAGCACACTCATTTCGGATCCTCTCTCTCATCAGAGAGCCATTCTTAAAGCTGAAACACATAAACATACCATATGCATTCTTCAAACCATTTGGCTCCAGACTTTTAAAGTAAATTGCTGTTTTATGTAATATTGCTGCTTATTACACCAACCTAAGACAGCTGGGCAATCAAAAATACACAACCCTCTCTTCATTAAGGAAAGAGATGGAGAAGGAAGAAACTAGAGTAAGAAATTAGAACTATCAGAACAACTATTAGAAGACATGTTGATAAATACAATGCAGAGATGCTCTTCTACATCTCCCTAATGAGCTGGCTTACATCTAGGCTAGCAGGTGGTGCCATACTCAGTCTAGCTCTGAACAGCTACCACACCTCAGAGCACCAAGCACAGGAGTTACAAACCAGCATATGGCTTATTATTGCACTGAAGAACACACATCAGCTCTGCCCATGCTGGCCATGGAGTAGGACTTGTGGAGCTGTGTTTTCGTACTGAGAAATGGCCTGAGTTGTGGGTGCAGAGGTAGCACTACTGACATAGTAATAAAAGGCTCACTGTGAGATTACCGTAAGGAGGAAGAAGAGCATCTATTTCCTGCATCACATCATTCATGATTTCAGGAATGTTGTACTGGTATGGAGCCAGCTTGGGTCTAGTAAGACTTACAAGGCTTATCTCCATGCCAGTATTGGCAAAGGAAGTAAAAATAGAGGGAAAAAAAATAGGAAAAAATAGAAACTTGAATTTGAAGCTTCAAAAATAGCCAACTGTTGAGAAATCATCTTATGAAAAATCAGTAACTTGCAATCAGCATTAACCTTTTAAACTCAGCTTCACAACCCTGTTCCCGCTGTCATCTACAGCATCCTATCCCTGTACAGATAAAGTCAACATCGCAATTAAAAGGCAGATGTGAGCTCTGCTGAAGCACCTACAGCTTGATTTTGTGATATTAGAAAAAAAAAGAGGTAATCTCAAGATCCACAGGGAACAGGTTGCATTAGACAGGAAGGCCATCAAATCTCCACTTAAGAAAATGCCATTTATACCCCTGCTAATTTGTAATTGAAGCAACGTTACTACTATGACACATAAGAATCAGCCCAAGTAGGGGAGAAAAGAATTCTTTAAGAGGACTGTATCTGTACACTCATAACTAATGGGTCCGTTACACCTTTCTGAAGTTCTTCCCAAGCAATAGCCCCATTCATTCCCACCAATTAATTCTGTGCTGTGCTCTGTGCAATCCTGAGGATTTAGACTTCAAATATATCTGTAAATATTTGTATCTTTAAATATTTGCCAAAAAACTTCTGACTTGTAAGATTTTCCCCTGAATGCAGAACAGCTTCAGGTCCTCTTTCCACCTACTTGGTTGGATAATAGCCAAAACATTCCCAATCACAGCAACCAAAAGCCACCACGAGGATCATTCTCTCATCTCCGTTTCTTGAGATCTCAGTATTCTCCACATGTGCAGTCTAATCTATCCCTGAACAGCACTGATTATACCTCCATGAAAAGAGACTCTTCACCTGCCCCATTATGTCCCCTCTGGACCACTAGAATAGCACAGAAGTTGTACAGTCTGGTCAAGCTTCCGGCATTCCAGATTATTATATTACAAAGGGCTGTTATTCCTATACATTAAATATACTATCTTAAACTCATAGTGACCTGGCTCTGTGAATATATAAAAATGATTTTGTCTTTTTATTGCTATGAAAATCTATCCATCATAACGCTGCAGTCGCAGTTACCTGCGCTAAACAATGAGAACACTGATGCAAATGTTTCAGCAATAGATTGCCATGGACTATACAGAATGCTGAATGTTCTATTCATGATCATTTTGCAAAGGAAATAAAACGCTAACAGAGAAATATGCTATTGATCCCAAATGTAAGAAAAAAATAGAGAATATTACCATAAAAGTGCCATGTATGTTTGAGAATCAACAGGATTGCAGAGGATATGACCTTCTAAGGCTGGTGTTGGCTCCTGGATCCACAGAAACAATGTGTCACTTGTGCCAAGGCTAATCTAGAGGGGGGTGGGGGGAAAGTAATTGAAGTGTTATCACAACGTGCATGGAAAGCAATACAGAAATTAAATTAAAACCATTTGTTATCACCACTAATTGTTTTTAAATTACACATTAAGTCAATTGGATTCATACTGAAGCTAGCTCTGACTTTCAGGTTCTCACATTAGTGAGATACATACTAGACAGAGACTTGGGCCTCAGTGACTGGAGCATTAGTTAAAAATAGTTACAGAGTTTACTTAAAGTATTTCAGACAGCTTGCAGATTGATACAAATAAAACAAGCATGAAGCCAATAAACAGAAAATCAACACCAGCAGATTAATTTGACTGATAACCTATAGCTATTGTCCTTGTTACTACTTCACATTTCATACACTATTTATTCAGTGACACGAACGTTTTGACTTACTGCAATATCTCCTTCTTGAAGCCTCATCCCTGCCAACGATGCTGAAAGCAGAAGTCAGATAAAAAGTTACTTGTGTGACTCCATTATAGCATACTGCATGAGATGTCATAGTACATTGAATTCACCACCTCAAAGTAGAATATAAATTGCAACCATGCTTGTGACAGCCTTGGCCTATACATTGTGAAAGTTTAGGTTATTTTTGACACTGAATCAAAAGCGTTCAGGACAAAGAGCTACAGAGCTGCAGGATTCTCTAGAGTTTTATATGTTCAAGTTTTAAATACCATGGAGCCTTATTTAAGGTGCAAAGGCTTCCACTTACATGAGATTACTTAAGTATCTGTTGGATTAAACTGAATTTGAATCTCAAGAAAAATCTATTCAGTTTTCAAGATATTCATCTCTCATACTGTTCATGGGAAACATTCCAGGATGAAGCCCATATCTCAAAATAAACAACCTGGACATGGCCCTGTAATACAGTAAGCATTTTCATAGTCTTGAGAAACAGATGGCTTTGCTCTGCACTGGAGCAGTCTTGAGGATTACAAGAACTGACCTTAAATTAACATCTTCCTTTATATTGAGATCTACCACTCTGACAAAAGTTCAGTCCTAACTCCTGAAGCTGTGACATCTATCTCCAGGCCCTTGATTCAAACGATACAACAGCAGGCTTTGAATTCATGTTCTTTAAGTTAAAGATGGAAGCAATTCATGTTAAGAATAGACTGTTAGGTGGAGAAAAACAAAAACTGAAGTTATCAAGAAGCTAATGAAGTCACCGCCAATTACTAGGCTAAGTGGAAGTCATTTGCTTATCCAAAAGGTCTATGTCTCAGAAGAATCAGTGATGGATGGCTGTCAGAAAAAGCTAATAATACCAAGAAATGTGATATTCTTTCTCTATATAATGGAGCATCTGAGAATTAATGGTACTGATCTAGAATTTTAGTACGTACATAAACATATTCACTGAATCTTATACACTCAACCATCTCACCTGGATTGTCTCCTGTAAAGGCTACTATTTTACAGTCCGGGCTAAACTCATAACGCTGAACGTAATAAGGAGAAATAGATCCCTAAGGAAAGAAATACAGAGTGAGGGAAAAAAAGCACAACATTGGAAAATAAACTCACAGTGTATGACACAACGTTGTAACATAGTCCCAAAAATCCCTAGAGCAGCTGCAAAAATGCAAATGCAACAGGGATCAGGTGACAGATATCTGTACTGTTTTCATTGTGCACCATCTAAAGCAATGGCTCTTTTTTGTGTTAGATACTAAGAATAAATTCATTTACTCTAAGAGATGTGAGCCTCGATTTGATTTTGCCATTATGCTACGTGAACTGAGGAGCTCTAAACATCTGAAACTATTCACAAAGATTAACTCATTAATTCTACAATTTAAAATAAGGCTCCTGTTAAGTAATGCAAATGTTGGGTTCTGTTCCTGCAGCAATAAAAGCCATACATGGTTCTGCAGCAGCCAGCTGCCTGGGGTCATATGGGAGTGGGAAGGAAGAACCCCAGAAACTCTCATGAGTGAAGCACCACCAAATTATTGGTCTTCATAGAACAGAGCATGCCAGAATCCAAGGTGATCCACAGTGAAAACTATGACAGATACCTGCTACCAGTTTCCAAAAGTGTCCACTTTTGCTCTGACACATGAACATTCTGCATATGAACAGCATACACAGAAGTATTAAGTCAACCAACGTAGCTCTGAGGATAATTGTGCACAGACGCACATTCAAATATACTCCAAGAAAGAACCATCAGCAGAACTCTCCTTTAGACAGGCACATACCAGAACTGAATGGGATGGCACAGGGTTTCCCAATTTCTCCGCTAATCCTGGTGCACAAGCATCAAGGCAGGATGCTGACCACACCTTTTCCCAAATTTGCAGCAGATTCATACCAGAACCTGGAAGATATAGATCAAAACTAACATAGATCATTAAATGCAAAACTAGGGTAAAGAAAACAGATGGTATTGCATCAGAAAATTCCACCTCATTACTGGCAGCAGAGAGCTTACAAAAATGTATTTTACATTTAAATAGAATGGCTTCGGCACATCTAAGTATAATTGATACTGATGATTCAACCTAACTGCCTTTCATCTGTAAGGCTGTGGAAAATACATCAGTTATTTCCAAACAAACAAACAGGAAAAAAGAAAACTGATACCTCCCCACTGATTCCTCCTCAACCCTTCTGCTTTATACAAATAATTCACTGATATCTAGAGGTGATGCAGCAACGTCACTTGAAGGCAAGTTGTCCTCATCTGAGACTTAACAGTGAAGTAATTCTATCCTAGGCAGCTTGGCTATACACTGCTATCTTGGAGTATCAAACCAGCACCTATATCCACTGCCCATACTGACTCACCTTCCTCCATATCAATGCTTCCTTCTTCAAAGATGATAAAATAAAATAGCAGATGAAAAAAATCCAGCTCAGAATCATAAAGGTTGGAAAAGCCCACTAAGATCATCTAGTCCAACCATCAGGCCATCACCGCCATGTCCACTAAGCTGTGTACCTCAGTGCCACATCTCCACGTTTCTTGAAAACTTCCAGATATAGCAGTTCTACCACCTTCCTGGGCAGCCTATGTCCACATCATTTTCTGTTTCACTTCTCATTGCTTTTTTCTCACTATTTTATTTGCATCGTCCTGATTTATATAAAGTTACCTGAAGTTAGTTAGTGATCAAATCTAAGCAACCTACTAAGCACTCCACATCCCTTGCTTATATTTCTAGGATGTCTTTAATTGCACATTTCATTAGACTTGAAAAATCTGTAAGCACTACTGGTTAGTGCTGTTCAGGGACATATTAGTCTTACACTGGATTAACAGCATTTTCATTTCAAAGATTGTTGAGGCTGTGACTTATTTATCTCAGAAACACAGCCACATTCTCAGCCAAGCACTGTGGAATACCTGAAGCTTACTTCAATTCAATACATCTTGAAACTGTGGCAGTTAAGTTCACCCAACAGGCACTGTCTGTGGAATAAGGTGACACTCAAAGTACTGAGACACAAAGAAAAGGTTTGTTACCACATCTCAGCCAACATATCACAAGGCTCTTACTCTGAACAAATGCACAAGCCTGCCATACTCCCTCTGCGCACCCCACTGCTGGTTAATCATGCACAAATAAGTTGACATTATCAATTCCCAGCAGCTTTTTTCCACAGATTAAAGACGTTTATTTATAAAGTATCTATTCATACAGTTCAATCCTAAGCATCACCAACAAGGTTTGGACTTAGTGCTTTGCACTGCACAGACACCTGAATAAACCAAGCCAAACAGCAGGAAATTTGGACTATATTTAGTAATGTTTAAAATAGAATGAAATTTGTTAAATTCAATTCATCTCATTTCATGCAAATTAAACACACTTAAATTATGCACCAGTAAGTTTCCGTCTCCACTGTTAGAGTCACTTCCACCAAGAAGGAAAGATGATGACTCAGTCCAGCTGTTCTTAGTTCTCTTAAATCTAGCCATCCCTCCTGCCTAGGAAACCTGAGTCCAGCATCACCATCTGCACTTCCAGGGCATGGAGGCAGTGAGCAGTCTCTTCCCAAGCTTTCAAGCATACAAGGCTGTCTATAAAGAAACATGCAAAGCTTGAACTTTTCCTTGAAAAACTCCTAACCAGTGAGCAAGGAAGTCTTTAAATAAAAATGAACTTCATTAGAGAAAGGTTAGCTGTTGTTTCCTCAGGGTTTAAATCCTTCACCCCCATACACTGCAAGCATATAGAAACTCTTAACCAGTATCTTCCAAAGCAGTTTTTGAAAGACATAAGGAGTGCTTCCAATCTTTCCTCCATAAAATAGGGAAAACACTAACATTTATGACTGAAAAGGTCTAAGCTTATATATAAACTGAAACAGCACTTCAGTTTTATTGACTGGTAGACACAGCTGCGCAGAGATTCTGTTATGCCTTGATAGAAGAAAGATGAACTAATTTACCTCAGCCTCAAAAACTCATTTAAAAGACATGAAACAATTACTTGACAAGAACAATTTGCCTATTGGCCCAGATCACCCTATCCAACTATAGACACTTGAAAGCGAAACTAGAGAGCTGGATGCTCCCTGGAACTGCTTCTTTCTTCAATTACATGTGGAGCAATGCAATGAGCTCCTAACTCCAGCACCTCTGGTTATGATCAATGCCACTTCTAGAAATAAAAGTTATTAAAAAAAAAAAAAAGTAGTACTTAAGTAATAACATTAAAAACAAGAAAGAAAAAAACAACAACATGCAACCCTTCAACTTGCTGCTCCAGATGTCACCCCATCAGCTATGATGAAGGTCAACAGTCAAGTCCACAGTCTGGTAAGAATGGAGGAAAGGGTCAACACAGAAGAGAGCAGAATTCATTATCCGACTTCACGCATTACTGACTTAACATGAAGTGTTCAGGAGCAGAACTGGAACTTGCTAACATTCACTGCTTATACAAAAATACAAAGTTCCATCAGAACACCAAGGTCCCTTTCCATCAGGCAGCTTTCCAGCCATTCCTTCCCAAGCCTGTAGGGTTGCCTGGGGTTGTTGTGACCGCAGTGCAGAACCCGACACTTGGCCCTATTGAAACTCATGCCATTAACCTTGGCCCATCAATCTAGTCTATCCAGGTCTCTCTGTAGTGCCCTTCTCCACTCAGGCAGATCAACACTCCCTCCCAACTTGGTGTCGTCTGCAGACTTAGTGAGGATGCACTCAATCCCCTCATTAAGATTGTTAATAAAAATGTTAAATAGAAGCATCCCCAATACCAAGCCCAGGGGGACACAATTGGATCTTGAAGAAAAATTCCTAAAACTGACAAGCACATTCGCTACAATAACAGGAAATTTTGAAGAGAGAATTTTGCAGAGCTAAACAATTTGACAAGGTCTCTTAAAGGCAATATGACCTGAAGTTAAACCTACAGAAACGAAGACTACGTCTATTATATAAGCATTATTGAGAGATGCGTTCCAAACTACAGCACACAGATGCAATGTAAAAGATCAAGTGAACAGCAAATCGTATGTGACAAGCAAACAAGATTTTCAGATGGATCCAAATAACTTCTGCATACATTATATTTTAGTACTGGAATTAGAATTCTCTTGTTACATTAACAGAAGAACATACAAGACAAAATAGAGCTTACATCACCAAAAAGTCTTTTGTGTTGTAAAGAGAATTGTAACATCCTGCTTAGTTTCCTTATCTTTTTTTCACAGAGAGATTTAATAATCTTACATGCCCTGAACAGTAGATAACATTGATTCAAGTTACGTAAATATCCAGAGGTACAGCAGATAGGCTCTATTTAGAGCTGTGCAAAAAATGCAACGCATGTTCTATGGAAGTTTTCTAATGAAGCAACATTGTCCTTTGTCAGAAAAAAAAAACGCATCCTAAAGCTCTCGCTGTCTCTATTTGAATCACTGGACATGGAGCTAGCTTTGTGAAGTGGTTGAAATGCTCAGTACTTGGGCCTACTGAGGAGCAAAGTAGCAATACTGTGGGCAGTAATATACACACACAAATTTATCTGTGAAAACACATGGCTAACAGTACAAGACAAGATGACAGATGCAGTAATCACACAATTGCTTCAGAATTAGAATGGACTGTCTTGCAGTTTTTAAGGTCTCAAATATAAATGGGAGATCTGGTATTGAGTAAGTTGACCGTTGGCTAAAATTGAGTTGTCTTGCTTTTTCTATGAGCTTTGATGGAACAACAGAGGAGAAAAAAAAATAATCATCTGGTCTTCACATATGGCTCTCACCTACAGCTCTATAATGCAAAATTTCCTTAGAGAATCTTTTTATCTAACCTTTCAGCTCTGAAGTATATCTTCTCTTATTTTCAGAGAAGGAATCAAAAATGCTATTTAGAAATAATAGCACAGCTCCCAGGAAGGAGGCATTGCTTGTAACTGCCATTTAAAATTGCCATTTAAAAGCTGGATAACTGAGATAACACACAACAGAAAGGAGAGACACCGGCCTAGTCACTTTTCTCTTTGTTATGATGAATAGAGCAATACAGAAGGTTACATTACGTTTGGGTTTATTTCTTTTTTCAAATTGAACTTGGTTTTTCTTTTCTAGGGGGGAAGGGATTTGGTTTTGCTTTTCCTCCAGTTCATTCCAAAAGAATATTCCTGCTAACTCTACTTAGATGGTGGGTACAGAGGGAGAGAAATAATCACAGTATACATCTAGTTTGCATCCTTGTGCAGCTCTGAGCCAAGCCAAAAAAAGCCAAAAAAAAATCAAAACAAAGTCAGAAGCTTTCAGATGTCAGAAGCTGAGCTGACATCATCATCATCATCAACAGTAGCAACAGAGAGGATAACAGGCATGAAATGGAATGCGGGAAGTTACGTACTAATGCAAAGAAGAATTTCTTTAATGTCATAGTGACAGAGCACTGGAACAGGATGCCCAGAGAAGCTGTAGAATCTCCTACTCTGGAGATATTCAAGACCTGCTGGGATGCCTACCAGCGTGACCTGCAGGGAATCTGCTTTAGCAGGATTTGATGATCTCTAGAGGTTCCTTCCAACCCTTACAAGCTCTATGAGTAACTTAGCTTATAAACTAATACACTTGCCATTAAAGTTTAAAGACTGAAAATAAATGGTAGAGACTTCATCCCACTTTTATATAAATGGGAACCATCCCACTTTTATATAAATGGGAACAGAGAGGAAATTTCCTTGCTAAATTGTCACTACCAGAAAACCCCATACATACTTACCATCACTGTAATCAATGGGTGCATAAGCTCCTAGGAAAAGGGAAGCTGCGAAACTGCTAACTAAAGAGATCCTCTGAAAGAAAAAAAATAATGCGAGATAGTGATTCTCATCAGTACCAACTTCAAAGAAAGAAAATAACTTATGTAATTGGAAGCAGCAAATGTTAATGGATATTTGATGTTATACGCAGTTCTATATTCCTGCTGAAGCAACATGGCAGAAATCAGTTTAAAGGTAACCCTATGATAAACACTGTTAATAGTTTTACATTCTGAAACATGCAAAATGCACCTAGAATATTAGGGTACTCGATGTTATCGTGAATTAATTCACAATTGCAGTATATTCCAGGACCTCACTTCAAGGAAGAACACTCACAAGAAAAAAAAACAGTGATGTCTGGATGACCGGGGAAACAGCCACACACACTGGTCAACCTGGAGTGTAGGTGTACAAGGCAAGGCTCTGACAGCACCTCCATCCAAACTCTTACCATCCCTCTGACAGTGGAAATGACAGAGCTTCCTAGATTTGCTTCCAGGAGTTTGTAATCTGAACTAAACCTGTATCTCCTGCTCTCCCTCAAGTTACGTTCCAACAACGCATTAGATGCTGCAGGGCTTCTAGCACCAGCTCTAAAATGCCCTGGTCACATAACACAAAGCACTGAGGCAATATGATCTCACCTCCATTTCAAGTCTGCTAGAGAAATTACTAAGTTAATCAGCTACTGCTGAGTTTTCTGCAGGATCAAGTATCATCTGCCCCCAGAAGCTGGCATAAAAACTGACAAATTCTTTATTGTGCTCTCTAATTCAAAAGAGTTATAATTGTCACCCAACAGCTAATCAGAATCAAATCTCTACTGGTGGAATGAGCCAGCAGTGACAGGGTTTTGTTATTAATGACCATGAAACCACTGCTTCACGTGGCATTCAGAGATGTACTACAGCCAGAGCTCAAAAAGGTAGTTATAATGGCCAGGAAACTTAATGATGCACTTGCTCTTCATGCATCTCTCCCCAAAAATATATCACATTGTGCTTAGATAACAAAGGCCTACCTTCTGCGGTGCCCCAATGGGCACAAGCTGCCTGAAATGGAAGGAAAAGGATGAAATTAAACTGTGAATCAGCCAGTTTATCAAGCTGACCTAGAGGAGGAAGGTATCCACCTTCCACATGCGACTGAAACTATCAAGCCACTGCTAAGTGTTTCATGTGAGTTTCCAAGAGCAACTCCAATACAGGGATACTTGTGCTACAACACAGCTTCTTGCACATCCTCTATTGGCAAAAAGGTGGCATTAGTGCCACCAGCCCTCAGTCTTAGCTTAGACTGAGCAGTTCTCAGTTCCCAGGGACTCACTACCCCCCACCCCCACCCTGCCCCACACATCTTTCTCTAAACTTAATCTTAAGCTTACAATCATGTAATGGAATTATATGTAGATTTCTAAATGACGGGAAACTAAACCATGTGATTCATTTGTAATAACAACCAAAGTAGCTCTGCAAGGGAAAAGTTTATGGGAAAAAAAAAACCACCTAGAATTGATTGCGGTTGTTTCCTACGCACGTCTGCATGGATGCCAGCTTTGTATGGTGGAACAACCACATTTCTGTATGCATACAGACAGTTCTCACTATCAAAACTCCATTCTTGTTCTTAGTTAACCACTCTCATTTGATCTGTTGTATGTACCAGTCTATTGCCACCCAAATGAAAGCCTGTTCTGAAACTTACTCCATAAAGACTAGCATCCAATGGAGACCACTGAGCTACACCAGTGTTCTAGAATTGATGCCTGATTTTTATCTAATGATTAACAAAAAGTAGAAAAAAACCACAGAATTTTTTCTTAAAGCAAACACAAAAGTAAAAATACTTTCACAAAACTCCACTTAAAAAGATTTTCAACTGTGATTTCCAATAAGTACATTGAAGTTGAGCCAACCTCAGTTTGTGCGTAGACCTCAGGATTCTGGTTATAAATCTTTGCTATCTGGTTTCCTGTAAAACGCTGAGAAAGAAATGCAAATGCTTAGAAACACAAACCTCAAATGGAGACAATAATCATTAACTCTGTGTAATGAGTTCAGTACATTGCACTTTGGATATTTAATTTGTCTGATGCATGATGAAAGTCAGCGCATAGCAGGCAATCTGCACTAAACAGGCTATAACACATAGTCTCATTATGAGAATTTTGCTCACCTTTAAAAAAAACTGAGAAAAAAACATTACTTCTCACAACTTACATTTTAGAAATGACAGTTCAGTGGACTGAATCACTCTTACTACGTGCCCGGGAACTAATACTATTCAAATGCTGCCTTCATCTTCTTAAAAAGGTTTAGGCTATCCAACCTATGCGCCTCTCTGTGAGGAAGGTAAATGGGAGCAGTCAGGAAGTTTCATACTCAATATCTTGTACTGATGTTGCTTCTTTAACGGTTGTGAGAAGAATTATTTTTCCTCCATATATTATATCAAATAACAAAAAAATGTAACACTGACCTTCCAAAATCCTAACCTTTAGTAGGTTAAAAATGAACTGTTAGTAGTATATAAAGCCTGATTTCAAGTACTGGCTATAAAGCTTGCATGATTCAAAATCAGAATGAGCAATTTGGGAGGTTAGAGCCTTATTTTATTGAACTAACAGTTAGAGCAGACAGGTGCCAAGAGGACTGCAGGGCAGCCCTACTCCAACTCTGTAATTCCTTGTCATGGTTATAAGACAGGACAGTGCTGGAAATATAAGTGACAGAGTACCCCCTGAAAGGGTTCCAAACTTCTGAAGCTCACTTTTCGTATGCTAAGAGCTGCTTGTTAGCCTTCAGGGAACATCAAAAGGCCAACCTAAATTGCAGAAGCATCCTAGAGCACTGATCCCAAAACACTGAGTCATTAACCCCAAGTAAGTCTGTAACACAAACTGAATTGGGATCCCAATGGAAACCTGGCTGTACAGGAGCTCCCAATAGAGAGCTGGGCCCTGAGATTATAAGTATGGATACCAAACATCACATCTGGGGGCCACTGGCCATGAGCAACAGCTTAATCCAGCTTACTCCTGCGCTGCTTCTTGAAGTAAAACTTCCAGTGTTTGGCTTAATTTTACTGGAGAATTTTCACAGAATAGGATTTCTACATCTTTCTTCATGAGCAAAGCATAATACTGTTGGAGTTTCTTCAGAAACACTGAATAAAACTGCCTCTTTTATAATTAACGGCTGATCATTATCTGCTGCGATGTGACAGAATTGTTTTTGTCACAAGACTCTGCTGAGGACTTTTATTGTTATTGCTTCTTACCTCATAGGCTCGAGAACCAGTAATGTTTGCTAACTGCTGTGCTCCTCCCACAGCATTCTCCAGAGCACTGCACTGCAATGATGTGCTAGAATCCATCCATATGGGGCTGTTACTGACAGCAAAACAAGCCTGGAACAAACAATATTCTTTAAGAATAACATCTGATCTCTAAGTCCCTACAGGAACAATAACGATACAGCAGACAGGTGTCAGCTCACAGATCAGATCTCTGATGTCCTCTTAGTAACTACAGGAAAATAGTATTGGACAATATGATGGCCAGCAGTGGAACACCTAACCCAAATGTTACACATATCCTGCAGCTGAATGTGCTGTGGCAATGTTTCAGTGCATTCCTTTGGTGGCCAAAGCCCCAGGATGTTTTATACAACTTAGACTCACTTTGACAGCTCTCTCAACAGATCTTTCCAGAGCTCTACTAACAGATTTCTCTTCAGTGATTGGCATAATGGTTAAGCAACACAAGTGAGGCCTAGTACATCACCAGATAGCATTTTAATTTCCTTTCTAAGATTTCTGCATAACTGAGGTATCTCCAAAATTAATCGTTTACTAGATCAGCTTACATAAATGCCTCTCTTTCAATATACAACTGTCGTTTCTGATCTGAGATTCACAGAATATCTCAAGTTGAAAGAAATCCTCGTGGGTCATCGAGTCCACCTCCCAGCTCCCCACAGACGAAGCAAAATCCAAACCCTATCTCTGAGAGTGATGTCCAAAGGCTCCTTGAGCTCTGGCAGCTCAGGGTTGTGCCCACTGCCCTAAGTGAAGAACATCTGCCTAACACAAGCCCTACCCTCTCATGCCTGGTATTGCTGGGCCTGATTCCGTTTTACACAGATTAAAAAACATACAGTATTTACAGGTTGTTTACAAAAATGTTATGTTTAAAGAACAAACAGGCTGTAACTCTGACATAAGAAGATTCTGGGACGCCTATAAGCTTTTAAAACAGTATATAGTTTCACTCAAGAGAACAGGAAACGTCAGGAGCCCTGGAGCTGAAGAAATAACCTGTACACTTCAGTTTATGCTGCAGGGGAGTGCAACCAGAGTAAATCCTTCCAGGGGGAAAAAAAAAGTAACACGTGAAGACCAGGAAAAGGGCAACATAGTTCTCCTTTCAAAGCTCTTCCACGAGCGTTACCTTCAGTGACTGATGTAAAGGCAGCTTGGGTGATATATTCTTTAAGATTTGGTTGCTTCCTTTCTTCCAGTATACACTTCCATGTTGCTGTAAGAAGTGCAAAAATACAAGTTGGAGATAGCCTCCCAGGATATGAACTTTGCAGCTTGATCTGAATTTGAAGCTCTTAGGGACAGAGAACTCTCTCCAAACTATGAGTTAAAAAAACCATACCTTCTCAAATCACGTTACTCATATTAAAGGTCTATTTGGGACTGAGCAAACCAGAAAACATAGGAATTGAGACAAATTTGACCTTAAACTACAGCAGCTTTTAGCAGAAGCTGTTACCACATAAACTGGCAGACTGGTACACCTCAGCTATCTGTTTGTCAACACAGAGACAAGACTCTTAATAGAAAAGGAAGACAGACAACATGAGTTGGAATGTGGCAGTTAAGTAAAATCTATTCTACCTGAAAGAATTTGAATGTAGCGACCCCACGTTATAAAACCATAGAATGGTTTTAAGCTGAAGAAGAAAACTGAAGCAAATGAACGCTGGCAGCTTGGAAAACCAATTCCTACTTCCACTTGAGAGATCTGAGCTTACCTTCCAGCCACTAACTTCTATTTTGCCAAGGAATTCCTAATAAAGCCTTGATGCAGGTTATTATTTTCAGACAATTTGTTCCAGCAAACAATGAATGGAGATCAAAGCAACAATTTAGATTAATTAGACCCAGATCTATTTAATGAATAACCCAGCCCTCATGTGCCAGAATTAGCTATGACTTTGGTGGTGTCCTCACTTTGAATACGATTTTAAAGACTGTGGAAGGCCTCAAAGCATCCTTGTTTCACTATTAGAGTATTAGGAGACAAACAAATTAACTAATTATCAGGATGGGTTTAATGAATCTGAAAAAAAATAAATACATTAAAAATAGCAGAATAAAACATGGCCAAGGCAGAATTTTTGTCTTTATTGCATCAAAGGCAAATCTCTGTTCTAATAAAAAAACCATATTCAACAAAACTTTACTATTCCTTCAGCAACCCCAGCTAATCACTGTTTTTCTACCCTGTTTCTACTAACACCTAGATATGCTCAAATTCAAAGTTATCCCAATCACTTCAGATCTGCATACATAAAGAATTTCAACAATAAGAAGCCAGCTATTTATGCGCTAAACTGACCTAAACAATTGCACTGTAAGGTCTTATCCTCCATTCCCATTACCTTCTATTGATTGCTTTGTATGCTTCAGGTTTTAGCCTCCCTTGAGTAACACGTGTCTTTTGATGGCTGCTTATATGGAAACTTTGATATTACTTGGTGTCTTTAAGATCTTCTATAATATAACTATTAAAAAGGAATGTATGACTAGATGGTATGCCTTCAATAGAGTATATGGAAAGAGTGATTTATCTCGTTATGAACTAACCTGGCCAGCACCAGACAAAGCTCTGACTTGAGAGAAGTTAAATCCTGAAGTCTTCATCTTTTCCAAAATCATATCCAGAGCCTATAAGAACAAAGAGAATAAGGAATGACTGTAACAGGATATCAAAATATGCATCCTCACAGTCTCTGGGATTAAAGAGTAAACTCACGTCATCACTTGCAAGAGTTCATTGGCATGTAACAAAAAATTAGCTAATGACTACGGACTTCTCAAGAAGTCCCATAAATTAATTTACTAAGAGTCTGTAAAAGAAAAGTTGAATCACAAAGAGGAAAAAATAAATCTTTACCCAAGATGAATCACAAAGAATCATTCTTTGAAATCTAAATAAAAGATTCAAGAAATCCCAATTCATTCAAAAGCAATTATTAAGACTGCCAGATACAAAACGTGATTAACTTTTTCTGTTTTTACTTTTGGAAATCCATAACATTTTTGATGGTGTGCAACCTACAAGTTACCCTACAAGATGCTAAAAATGCTAAAAATCAGCCTCAATACCACCAACTCCAGCATCTCTTGAGAGTACATTTTTGTATTGTTTTTATTTAGTCTAATTTAGATCTGCATTTCTCAGACTTTCTTGATAGATGGACCACTATAATGCTCCAAAATTACCCAAGAAGCCATATATCATTATCATATAATAACTGAATAAATAAACAGCTTATTATGGTTCTACAGACCACCTGCAGCCGATTTACCAAACCTTCATGTGTTATCAGATAGAAGTACTGTGGATCACCAACTGGGGATTCTGTGACCTTTTAAATGTCTTTAACTATTCAAATCACAGTAGCACCATGCAAGAGCAAGAGTTGCAGAAACTGCTTTCAAAAAAGCAGACAATGTTATCTGTATTTCAAAATAAATGCCGGTCAAGATGACTGGGAATTACTAAATAAACTGCTCTTCAACCACATGCCATTTAAGACATGAATTACTTAGCAAAGTTCATTCAAAAAAAGACAGTGTGAGTAACTTAGATTCTGCAAAACCACAGTAAAGCTAGAGAAAGCTTCCTATAACATAAAAGGAAGAAGCTGAACCATATACTACAAATATTTCCAGAATGCTGACATAGTAGCTTGTCCATACCTTGATCCACATTAGCACAGGAGAAGTGACTGTCAGTCGATCGCTGTGAACATGGACTCCTCCTTGAGTTCTAGAGAAAAATGTTATTTTCTTAATCAATTCAGTACATTTTTCCCCATCAAGCAAAGTTTTTCAAGTTTATTAATGACCAAAGAGAGCGTGTAATATTGATTTGGGTTTGTTTGTTTTGTTAGGAGAAAAGATCAGTTTGGAACCTGAAAAAGGCCAGCTCTCAGGAAACAGCAATAGAGAGATACCCCATGGTAAAGGAAATAATTTGCAAGGAAGGACTCTGGCTCTGTGACAGACTCTAGTGCTGACACTGCTCATTGGTTCCACGCAAGTCATAGTTATCTCTAAGCTTCTGAACTGTCACCATTAGTGACTTAAATCTAGAAGATGAAATTCCATTTTTTGCTGTAAGCAAATGTACCTTACTGACACTTGTGATCATACAGGATGGAATTAGTAAATTCTCATCTATGAATCAGAGTCAATACGTTCTAATGTGCCATTTGGAGCCACTGAATCTGTCTTCAGAAGCTTTTTACAAGTTCCTCTCATGCAATTTATTTGCTGTTAACACAGCATTCCATCCTGACACAAAGATGGTGCTTACTTCTGCATCCCAAAAAGAAACAGCCACGTGCAAAAGTTTGAAGTCCCAAAAGAAAAAACATACATTGGTTAGTTTACATGTAACAACACCTTAGGGTGAGAGGGCCTTTTTACTTCCTCTTTCGCCTCTTAGGAGTTCTTGCCATACTAATGTACCAAGCAAGGTAAGAGTACAAACTCCCCTTGTGAGGTATGAAACACAAACACAGCATGAACTACTTTCATGCCTCCACACATATCAATGAGAGCAAAGTGGGCAACAGATCCATCTCAGTACTTAAAGTTCTAAATGAGATCATCCAAGTAAAACACAGAAAAAACTTACTTAAATTCTGGAAGGTCTTTATCAAAATTAACATTATCCTCATAAATGACTCTCAGACGTTCATCAATAGCAATGACTTTCAGCTAGAAGAAATAGAACAGGATGTTAACAAAAACCATCCAGCAACATAATTATGTAGCACTGATAATTCATTTATGGTCACTCAATTCTCATAGAGGAATAGGGAAAGAAGTTCACCCCAGTCTGTACAGAAGACTACAAGTATGACCACAGTTTTACATGAAACAAACCACCATGTGAATTTACAGCATGCCAGTTATCCAGAATTATGTATATTTGCTTGCGTTTCCCCTTGCACTTTAATTACACTAGAATAATATACAAGCAAAAAGGAAGAACAAAACAGTAAATGAGTTACACCATCCCAGCTTGTACCACAGTAACCAATGTGCTCAGGGAATTCAGGATCTTAGGTTAAACAGGCTGCCCAGAGAGGCTGCGGATGCCCCATCTCATGAGGTGTTTAAGGCCAGGTTGGATGGGGCCCTGGACAGCCTGGTTTAGTATTAAATGTGGAGGTTGATGGCCCTGCCTGTGGTGGGAGAGTTGGAGCTTCACGATCCTTGAAGTCCTTTCTAACCCAGACTGTTCTGTGATCTTACCCAAGAACTTTGTATACCTTTAGAACACCTTGAGGATCTTCTCTCACCCCTGAACAGGGAGTAAGCTGAACTCCATCTGCCAAAGCTCAGAAGACATTACACAGCAGCATGCTTAGATTCTGCAGCCTATGGATAACAACATGCCAATCTCAAGTCCATTAGGCTGAGCTTTGCTACAAGCACTGGCTAGGAGGTACTGCAGACATTCCCAATCTAGCTTTTCTCAAGTCCAGCTAGTAATGAAGAAAAGCATTAACAGCCTCAAATAAAAAGGAAGGATGTAGCTCACATCTGGCGTACATTTTAATGAAGGAAAGAACGCTGCTTTGAACAGACTGAAAAAACCTACAAAGATCAAATCATCTCAAAGAGCCATATTCAAGTAACAAAGCCACCACATTCTGGGGGTGGGTTATATAACTTTTAGCCATACTAACATAGGGCCTCATTTATGTTCTTCCACAACTCATTACCAAGTTGGTACACTGTGCTGGTTAAACATGACTCTGACCAACTGCAGCTTAATTGGCTTTCTGCTGGCTATGTACTCCCCTAAAAATATTCAGCCAGTTTGATATGAGTAACCTGCACATGTCTTTTCAGCACAGCTATAATGAAGTGATTGCTTGTACACCTGCTGGTTAAACAAATTTGGGCTAATATGCAGCAAGGAGGACATTTCTCTCTGCAGAATGGTTGACAACAGTCTATGCTGACAACTCCAAAGTTTCACCCTGGGCATTAAGGTGCACGGTTCAGCCAACGCTGATTTGACCACCTGGGCCAAAGGACAAGAGGCAAGTGGGCACAAATCGGAGCACAGGAGGTTCCCCTGAGCACTATCACAGAGCCCAGATGCCAGAGGGGCTGTAGGGGTCTCCTTGGAGATCTCTAAAGCCTCCGGGCACCCTGCTGGGAAAGAGTTCCTTCCAGGAGCCGGCTTGAGGTGTGCAGCCCGGTTCGGATGCGCAGCTTCAGACGAACAGCAGCAGCACATCGCTAGAAGAAGTGGTCCAAGCATGTATTTATGCTGGCTGGTGGAGGGATGCGGAATGCTGGGCGGATACACAGCAGCCCGTGCTCTACAGCTGCCACCGAGAGGCGGTGCTCCTGACCTGGGAAGAGGAAACGCGGAGCTCCCCGGGGAGCAGCGCGGCGTGGCGGCTGGCACGGCACGGCACGGCACGGCTCCTTATTATAGCACTGGCAGCCGGCCCAGCCCGCAGGAAGTGGAACCGCATAAGGAAGGAGAAAAGGGATGGGGGAAAGCAGCCGCGGTACCTGCTGCGTGCTGAAATCCCATCCTAAGAAGCAGGGAGCGGCCATGTCGAGCCCCACCGGGCAGGGAAGAGGCGGCCGCAAGCTCGGCCTTCCCCCGGAACGGAGCTCCGTGGGGCTGATGGTGGGTGAGGTTCCGCGTAATGCGCAGCGACGGCTTAAAGGTGATCCCGAGTTAATAAGTGCTCAGCAGCGGCTGGGTGAGCAGCGTCGGGTTCTGTGAATCTGCGGTCAGGAAAGGTCCAGATTAAGAAAGCAGAAGCGCCGATCCATCTGAAAGTGAAGGCGTGTCGTATGGTCACCCGGCTTGTAGTAACGCTTCTTTAAATCAGAGCATTGCAGTGGTTTGGTGCTGCTGGGATTCCCCTGTCCACGAGGAGCTCGTGCTGGATGGACCTTGCTGCATGTTTCCTATAAATAAGGAACAGGTATGGAATTGGAAGGCTTGAAATGCTGCCGTTTTCAATGTACAGCTGAAGAATATAAGAAAGAAGAAGGATGTAAAATAAAATTGAAGTCAGCCCTAAAGAAAACCACAGGAATGATAAATCGCTTTGGAAAGAGGCAGCTGTACAACCTTTAAAAGGTGTTAGTTCTGAAAAAAGGAAACAGTAGTTAATAAATACATAAAGCAATCCTGTGAGAATCAGTTCTATCCTTCAGCAATGAGATTGTCCTGTGGTCAGACTGCGGTCACTGCTGTAACCTCTAAAGTTGTTTCTTGAAAGCAAACAAGGATTAGAGCTGTTCAATTATCAGTGAATTCACATGCATGTACAGCTGATGTCTTTGTACTGACGAGTCCAAAATTTCCAGAGAGCGTGGATTAAATGTCTCCATCACACATTAACAGCTTGAGGCACATATACTACAGTAAAGGGGAAAGTGGGCTTCTTCCCTGTTTCCTATCAACCAGTTTTGCACAGACCTGGTATGACAAAGGAGCAATACTACTATGTTTCACTAGGCCTCTAGCTAAATTTTAACTATTAAGCTAACTAATGATATTGATTTCCCTCCCAACCTAAGTACTGTGCTTCAGTACTATCCTGTCATCTGAGAGGTGCCAACAAATGAGTGAACAGGGAGACCAGACCTTTGCTTGATACTAATTAACATTACCACACTGACTGTAGCACAGTCCTGAGGTATGTGGGTTACATAATTAAATGGTAGGTGAAAATACTCACACCTTAAGAGAAGTCCACAAGCAGTTTCAATCCTATCCATCCTTTTGCTTCCAGCAGATTTTGGGCCTCTACCTGCTTGAGTATCTGGACAGCCAAATATTCTCCATCCAAAACAAGTACTTCATATTTGTACATCAGCAGAGGCTGGCACAGCACAAACAAGGCAGCACTGCACGTAGTGCATGTACACAGCTGATATCTCTACAACCAAGACAGCCCATGTTAGACCTGGCACTCTTAGACTTGGTGGCACAACTGTGCTTTTTCCCATAAGAAATCTTGTGGGTCTTTAATTAGCCTCAGAAATATCAAAGTGAACTAAGTTGGGTCAGATAAACTTCTGCCCGCTTGCCAGCTAGTTTGACAGCCATATGCAATGCTGCTAATTAAGAGGGAGAATGTTTACAGTGTTAAGCTCTGTGCAATGTAATATTCCACCTTAAGAAAAATAACCTCGGCGTGAGCACTAGAGCTGCCTTTTGGATACCTGAGCAACAATAATTCTCTAAAGGTCATCCTTTTTCCTACTTAGCACTGCTGGTATTCTGTTATCACTGTTTTCAGCAATGTTCAACCAAGCGCTGATAACTCAAAATACCACAGGACCATAAATTAAAATACAAAGTTGCTGTTCTTTGTAATGAGATGACACTGTAACATCTAAACTGTTTTCCTCTCTGTGAAGGGAAAGTTACTTTTGCACTTCATGGTAACAATTGTGTTTGTTCATACCTCCAAACCTTGCAGAGAACCTCGTCTTTCACTCTGCAAGAATAAAGACTTATTGTTTAAAAGTAATGTATTAAGACTGTCGTTATCCAGTATTTTTACTGATTGCACTGTGAAGGGGCAAAAGTTTATAATTTATAAGTTAAAAAGTTTATAAAGACAAAGTTTATCCAGCAGAAGCCCCTCATGAGTTCCACTACAGGAAGACCAAACCACAGTTGTTATGTTGGGACTGAAGGCATATCGTATTTAGGTGTAGAAATTATTCCACGGTCTTATTGGAAGATTTAGTTCTTGGCATGTGTATACTCAAAGTCACAGGTGTTGGACTGTATTAACTAATTAAGGCCCATTAAGAAGCCACCCCTTATGAAGAACTGGCACAGGGTTTCGCATCATAGCCTATGAAAGCACAGGCACAATGGGTACATGCAAAGAATTTAAATGATGGCTCAGCTGCCCAGTCTGTTGGTTATACTTTCAGTACTAAATCATGTACTTAAAATCATCCAGTTTCATTTCTACTAATTTCAATAGAAATCTATTGAAACCTGTTGACTTCAGTAAGCACTGAATCAGGCCCTGTGGAATTGCTTCTGGTTTTACGTATTCTAGTATTATAGATGTCATTACATTGACTTCAATTAGGTTATTAGTGATTACGAAGTGCAGAACAAACTCCTCATGAGATCTCTGCATGGAAGTGAAGGATGTTTTTGAATAGCAAATTAAGGACACTTTCCTCCCATGTACAGATTCGAAGTCCACATTCACTCCATGATAGTGGTAGCACTCTACCATCCTCTTTGGTCTATCTTAACCACAGTCATTTGCAAGGCTTATTAAATCTTACCCACCTGGCAGATTTCCTTCAAGAGGAATACTGAAGTGGTTTGTGTCCTAAAGCCCAAAAGCAAGATGTTGTCATCCTGATAAAACTTTTCATTAACAACAGATTAACTAGTTCTTTCATGCTGTATCTGATTCTTATCACACTCCACTTACAGATAAGTACATTTTATTGATTAAAAACAATCAAGGGTAAATTAATTCCTACTCAAACAATGCCTTACGTGGAAAAACAGAAGAGCTGAGCCTTGTACTTTTTAGCACTATCCAGCAAGAATGAAAAATTATTTTACAGTCAAGAATAAATCAAATCCATGTAGTTTTTTAGACCTCATTTGAAATTGGAATATCTCCTTGAGTTCCTTCATGCGAGTGTTTTTTGTCCGTTGTGAGAACAAATAAAAGTAAGTGGCTGTCACTCACAGAGCTCGAGCCATTGTAACTCAGTGGACAGGAAACACACTGAGAAACGGCTTGTATAGAAAATATACTTACAGAGCAATACCACGAATATGAGCTCTGCTTATCAGTAACTGGAGCTTAAGACATCCAAGAATCAAGGAAACTTCAGTGAATCTCCAAAATCCTCTCAAGGCCAATCTGTGAAGGCAATTCACTTCCATCTCTTCCTCTTCTCATGTTTGGTTTTATAATGTTAATATCATAGAATGATAGAATCGTTTGAGTTGGAAGGGACGCTTAAAGACCATCTGGTCCAATTTCTCCTGCAATGAACAGGAATGCCCACAGCTCCATCAGGTGCTCAGAGCCCCATCCAGCCTGACCTTGGGTACCTCAAAGACTAAAACTAACCATGTTGTTTGCCTTACTGATTTAAGAAACTCCATAACTAAGAAGAAAGAGAAACAGGAAGGAAAGATGTCAGGGTTAAATGAACAGCAAATCCTGACCCTAAGTTTTGGATACTGGCTGTTCAGAGAGAGAGATTCCAGTTCTACTCATGCAGACAACCAACAGAGTAAGGACAACTAACAGAGCAAAGCTTGGCATTTAAAATTACTTTCCATAGCAGTTAACATTCCAAAGGAAAGTTAATTAATCTTCAGTACCAATAGAGTGAAGACAGAAGAACAGAGGTTTTTAAATGCTGCTTATACGAGGCAGAAAAAAAAAGTACCCCACATACAGGACATCTGCTGCATTTAACCCCTCACAGTTTAAATTAATGTAGATGAATCCAACTGAGCCAGACTCTGGTTCACTTGATTGAGCTGTAGGAGTCCTTGTTCTTTGCAGGGGAGTTGGACCAGATAACCTTTAAAGGTCTCTTTCAACTCAAATGATTCTATGAATCCATTTATTTTGGCCTGACTGCCTTTATCACCCACAAAAAGAAACCAAAAACTGAAGCCCACAGTGATTCTGCAATGGAATTGCATAGCACCAAGTTTTCAACACATGCAAAGGCAGACATGAGAAGCAAAAGGTCAAGAGATAAGAAACATCTCAAGACCATTCTGAAAACTTGCAGCGCGGTCTTCTTCATGCCACTATTGTGGATGTGCAGAGAACACCATAAAATTATCTTACATCATTAGAGAGTGCTGTGCTCTGACTACTTAACCAGTCCCTAACTATTGTATACTTGAAAGCTGTGCTTTGTACAACAGAAAGATACGGGCTCTTATCAAACAACCCATTAAAAAGTAAATAATTACTATTGATTCTGCTAGTATTGTCTGGAGCGCCAATAAGTGCAGCCACCCCGTTTTCATGTTTCTTATTTGTTACTAAATTTTCTAACAATCTAATAGTTCCCAACAATTCAAGACTGTGTAAGCAATACATATTTGTCTATAGAAAGCTACAGAAAGGGGAATGTCATCAAATCCTTTCAGCTCTGGCCTGGGTTGAAAAGAACCACAATGCTCATCTAGTTTCAACCCTCTGCTATGTGCAGGTTTGCCAACCACCACATTAGGCTGCCCAGAGCCACATCCAGCCTGGCCTTGAATGCCTTTAAGGATGAGGCATCCACAACCTCCTTGGGCAACCTGCTCCAGTGCGTCACCAACCTCTGGGTGAAAAACATGCTCCTAATATCTAACCTAAACCTCCCCTATCTCAGTTTAAAACCATTCCCCCTCGTCCTATCGCTATCCACCCTCGTAATCATAGGCACTTTTATTTTCCTTCTCAGTGCTAGTTAAATCTAGATATCTGTATTCTGTCTTTGCACCCCTCACAAACAGTGCAGTCCACGTGCTTGTAATTCTCCACTTGAGCAATGTGAACAACCATATTTACCTCCAGCCTCAGGTGTGCCATAAAACCCAGTGCTGCAGGAATTGCATTCAGTCATAGTTAACTATTATGAGAACTTTTTAATTATCTTTAAATCAACAGTGATTCCTACAAGATCCTTCAAATATATTTTAGAATAAAAGGTAATTTACTACTCACAAATTAATTGGTATGTGATAAAAATAGTTTCATCTTATTAAATGACATTTTGCAACCAAGGTCAAGGGCAGTAAGTATCAACCTGAAGTTCTGAAAACCATCGCTTTCAGACTGTAAGATACTCACAAATGTATTTTGCATCAAGGGAATGAAAAACTGCTTCCATTGTGTGATGGGTGAACAGACTTAAGAGAAAATACAGCACTTCAGCCTTCGGTGGATATTGAAGTTAAAATCACTCATAGATGTTTTGAGAGTTTGTTCAATTCAAGACAAGGCTATTATTTATTTATTTATTTATTTCCCAGAAGTTTAATTGTGGCAATAAATTATCAGAACCTACGGTGCTGTTAAGAAATGCATGTAGCAATGCTAAAAAGGCAGCTTGGCTGCTTATATTCCTCAGAAACACATGAAGTACATTTAGGCCTCTGATGTTTTAGGACTAAGGTGAGCCTACAGTCACACCACTCCAATAGTGCCATCTGCTGCATAAAGCACACAGCGGCCTGCAGACCCCGGCACCTCCATTTAAAGAGTGAATGATGACTGACTTAAACACAAGTCGTCATTTCCATTTTGTGTGCACCAAAGACAAATATTTTATTTTCCTTTTACCTAAACAGGCTGGAGTACAAAGGAAGGTGTTTCACTGCAGTTTAAGAACAGAAGCCGCAGGTAAGCAATTTGCAAGCTTATGTCAGTGACGTAACAAGAATTAGTTGCATCAGCTCACTATACATCAAAACCACAGCCCCATTTTCTCTGTGATCCCCTGGATGTTAGATCTGCACCTCGTTTTATGAATCATATCCTGGCTGTGACTTTTTCACAAACCACACGCATGTATGAGTATATACACACCTTGATAGCAAGCAAAGTAAGCACTGCCAAATGCATGTGTACACATAAACACACTCCTCCTGAGGCAGAATCAGGATGCCATGCTCGCAGCCATTCCCTGTAAAGGAAACAAACCACACAGTGTAAGGGATGGGCTGAGCAACACAAAAGCCTGTTCCTGGCTTGCCTGCCCTGCTGTACCACCTGCACTCCATTTCACTGGGCAGCTCTTTCCCTTGATTCTGTTTTTGTTATTTACCCAAGCAACTGCCTGGAAAGAGGCTGCCTTGTATAGAGCACATGTAACTGAGCGTGATGGCTTTCCATGAGCCTGAGGCGATGCTACAGTATGAGTGATCAAAAATCGTAATACTTCCTGATAAAAACTCCTACTTTCAATGCCCTTCTAAGGAGAAAACAGGTGGACATCTTTTAAGACAGAGTGTACATCCACATTAAAGGATGGTATCACGGTAATCCTGTCTGCAACACACGCTCAGGGTGTACAAGTCAGTTCCTCAGGAGGTCAGAGAGCCACACAGTGTGACTGGAATTTTAAGAAGACTGGAGAACTTTTACAGCCATTAATAATGTTTGTATTGAATACCAGCTCAAACTGCAATGAGATTAATTAAATCTCCTGCCCCAATGCAGAAACCCACTGCCTGAAGGTCCAACAGAGGACTCTGTGTACCAGCAACTCAGGACACCAGAAAAACAAGGCAGCCTTCTGCAGAGCACTAGTGCTTGTCACTGCTGAAAGCTGAATATCAAAGCAGATACTCCAAATCCATAGTACATCAGAACAACTCTTAACACAACACATGCTTTTTCAGGACTCATGGAGGAGAAGCTGACTTGACAAGTAGTGTCTGGTAACCTGTTGTGTTCACTTTTCTTTCTGATAGGGCAGCTGAGCTGGGGAACGTGATTTGCAAGACACGTGCATAAAAGGAAGGCAAAAGCAATTAAGTGAATAAGTGAATTAAAGCGGATTTACACATGTGAGCCAATTGAGCCTTGCCAGAACCATATGCAAGTTACTCTGTAGCAAGACTTTTGTCGCCCGTGTACACACAGCTTCCAGATTCCTAAGATCTGCATGTTTTGAACCTGATTCAGTAAATCATTTAGAATGCAAATGAGAGCATAATTTCTCTAAGTGGAAAAATACAGCATGCAGGCATTCCTTCCACACACTGCCCTTTCACACTGTTTCTGTACAGTGCTTCTCTCTGCAAGGAACCTAGCAGATGAACAGCTGTACTGACACTGTGGCTTAACAGTGCTTCTCCTATGAGACTCTCTTGGATCCTTGCATCAAAAGAACCTATTTCAGGGACAGAGATTTGCAGCTTATCATTCAGACACTCTCATACTTCAACTCATAGAAGAAAAAGATGTGTACTTTTTTTGTTTAATCTTTCCCTCGCTGTTATATAAAGATATGTTTTGACTTTGAACCCAGGAATATCTTTAGCAAGGTTATGAAGGTTGTCAGTCCAGTCCTCATCCTACTGCCCAAGATGCTGCAACAAGAATGACACTGGATGAAAGTTAAGGAAGGAGAATGGGGAGGAAAGGACAGAAAATACATGAAAAGGAACCTGAAGATTTCCCAGATGGAATTACTGTCTTGGTCAGGTCACCATGACAGCATGCCTTTAAAAGTAAGCCTTGCGACATAAACCAGTATTATCCAGCCCTTTGGGCACCTGACCGTGTTCAATGAGGTTTTGAATTTCAGTGTTTTTTTTGGCAAAGCCTCCTGTGTTCACAACCTTAAGTCAACATGAAATCCAATCATAAATCCTGCTATCACCATGAAATCTGTAAGCAGGAGCTCAAGGTGTGCTGCAGGAGAACAAGCTGCTTGAAATCCACAGCTTCAGAACAGATACTTCTGAAAGAAGTTACCCAACTTAGAAAAGAGAATTATTTCATCATTTAGAAAGATTTCAGATATTTTGATGTGCTTTTTTTGCCAACACAATGAAGGAAATGTCCTGCTTCTGCACGACTTTTTCTTCCTTGTGGGAACAGATGGTAAAGGCTTACAAATACACGACTGGTATTTTTACAGTGACTCATACCTCAGAGCTACAAGATTCAGATCGTCATAAGCAGCCAACCAAGATGGATGTGAGCTTACTTGAGGAGCAGTATGACCACATAAAACAGAAGCAAAAGCTGCAATCACACATTATTGTATTTAAAACAGGTATGCTTAGATTCATAGGAAACAATGTAAATGTAGATGTAGAAATTTTAATATTGAATAACTTCTTTCTTTGTTCTTTTAATGCTCAGCTTCAAGAGAGGTATGAAGTGTCTATTTTCTGTCAGTTCAGGTTTTATATTCATTTCGCTGACAGGCAGTCTTATGGCTCTGTCAGTCAGATTCACAGCAGAAAACATCAATTTGAACTAGATAAATGCGTTTGATTAAAGGTCTTGCAGGTTTTAAGTTAGGAAAGTAAAATTCTTAATGTTGGTGTTTATTCGTACGGGAGCCACATACCTCACATCTATCATCAACCTATTTGTGAGATGTACTTTGTCGAATTCTTCTATTAGAACAATCAGTCCTGGGTATCCTGTCTCTTTTTCTCTTCCTTATCTGTGTAAATAAATGCATCCTACAAAACTATAGGAGGCAATACCAAATACCAGGCAAAAGTTGGGCGTTTGCTTAGAAAATAACTTCTACTATGTAACAGTAGGTAACAAAAAATATAATGTTGGTCCCTTTTTGAAAGCATTTTCATTGCACAGTGCTTGGAAAACAAAAGAAGTGATAGTGTATCAATCATCTTCCTGCTATGCCAGACAGCTTTTATCAAACAAACATTCAACTGCTTTGAAGTTTTCAGTTAAACCACTGCTTGTAATATTGCACTGACATACTTTTAGTTATTTTCTAAGTTAAGGGGATACTGAGAATATTAAATCAATTAATGAAATTGTCTTTGAATGCAATAGCAATATGCAAAATGTATAATTCATCTCTGGTGTTAGTATTTAGCTGAACAAATAGAGAACTTAGGCTATCTCGTTCTTTACATTTTCCTCTGCATTTTTCAGCAGTTCTGTATTTTGGCTGTATCTGACTAGGAGCGTCACTGAAACAATAGAAAAAACAACTAATTATTAAACTTCCTCAATATAATTTCATCCAAATGGCTAGAAATTCTAATGTTAAACAAACAAGCAAAAAAAAAAAAACAAAAACAAAAAAGAAAAACCAAAGCAAATAAAAAACCTGTTTAAGGAAGAAAGGGATGTGAATGCACAAGCTTATTTTACCAGGTATGAAAAGACAACTGGCTTGAAGGCAAAGCAACAGTATTAACCAGTTAAAGAAAGGAAGCAGAGGTCTGTATTCCAATGAAATTCAGATGAAACTTCAGATGTAATACACATAATTAGAGAATTTTTTTTTTTCTCTCTTTTTGGCCAGGACACTAATTGAAGATTAAAGAAAAGACAAAGTAGGACCTCACAGTTCTGAGAATTTGAAAAGTTAATGGGGCAAAAAGTTCACATACATGTTTTCATATACATTCACATAGCCCAAAATATTAACAAAAATGCAGAACCTATGGCAATGAACTTCTACCTTCAATCACCTTTTGTTGAAGAGGTTAATTTGGCTGTGAGAAGCAGCTGAGTTCTCAGCGTCACTGAAGTTAAACTTAAACATGCCTGTGGTTTGGAAGTTGGAAAAACCTATTATGTAGCTCAGCACTTTGAAGCTGTTACATGCATCAGTTTCCAAGAGGATGTCAGGATGCAATAAACACCATTATAATGAGACAGTATTGCCCTATATTCCTTAAGTTGCAAGCCTAAGATATCCAGAAATTCCAGCTTGTACCACAAAGTACTCCATGTGTACATTGTTTTTTTGTACTGACGGTAACCAATTCTTTGTACTGCTATGATACTCAGAGGGTAAAATTGTTGCTGAAGGGTAATGACAAGAATAAGACTACACATGTACATGAACCTCTGAGATCATAGACATGAGATTTCATGGTAGAAGGATGCCTTCATGCCTTCATGGTCCCAAAAATCCCTGCAAAAAGTCTTTCTTCTAACTAGTAAAACCTTGAATTTCTTCCTGCAGATAGGTCGTCTGTCCTTCCATGATGCCACAGTGGTTTTGAGCATTGCAGGTTTACAGCACTGCAGTTGAAATGGTAACTTCAAGATTCCATAAGGACTTTCAGCTCTGCATATCATTATCTGCCTTGTTTGCCAGAGCTATGGAATTTTGAACCTTTAAACAGAACTTCAGACTCTTTAAGCTCTCTAGGTTTTTCACTGGTGAGGTAGTAACTAATAAGTCACCTTAGAACCACTTGTCTCTTGTTTGTCCCCAATACACACAGCCATATCTATGTTTCTGCCAGTTCCTCATTCTCTGAGAAAAAGGGTGACAAGATTTGGAAATCTCCAGGTGGGGGATAATACAATAGTGTATTCATTATTCATTGGCTAAGAAGATGAAAAACAGTATTTACTTTAGGAATTAAAACAGCACTCAGAGCACGCAGTAACAATGGAGTAAACATTGGACCTCTGACTGCAGAAATCTCTTCCAAGATTTCCAAGATCAACTTCTGTTAATTCAGAATCTATGATGACAGCATATGAAAAAGGCCAAATGGTAGACAACCTTACTGCAAGGCTACCCTGTGCAATTCAAAAGATCTGGTTTTTCTAAAAGACCAAAGATCTTAATCAAGCTTTCTTCAGAAGTCCAGGGTGTGCTGAATGTGCACTACCTCAACAGAGCACGGCTCAGGGCTCCAATGTTTCTATTACAGCTCATTGCTCAACTTTGTGCGTCCATCTGTAGCCAAGGAATCAAAGCAAACCTGAACTGAAAACCAGTTCAGACTATTTGACTTGGACTGATGCATTACATTGAACTCTCTGATCAGCTCAAACCAGACCATAATTCTTCCGATGATCAGTTCAGATGATTCAAGATAAAACTTGATGTTGCCTATCAACACGAGTTCATCTAAAAGTGCAGTGATATCTACAAGAATATGCAAAACTGAACCCCTGAGTTTCTCAGTTCCTCCTTTCTCTTGCCTTTTCTCTCACACGTGAAGAATAAACCCTCCTGTGTATCCTGGTGCTATACTGTGCTGTTCTGCAGACCTCCATACTGCAAATGGTCTTCCTGCAGCACCGCAAGCAGAGCTTTATTTCCTAGAAAAAGTCTGACCATAAGTCTGGCCATAACTTTGATTTTCACTGTTTCATGATACAAAACTTTGTGTTCTCATCTCTAAGAATGGCTTCACACTAGGAAATTCTTGTAGTATATCTCAATGTATAGACATACGCACAGACACATGCTCTAAGTTTAGTTTGCGCTTTTGTCTCCTCTCTCCTGATAGCACCGCACAAGAGCAGAAGATGCACACGACTGTCACTTCCCAGCTCTTATCAGATCAACCTTCAGTGGCCAACTGAGGGGCAGAGAAATTTCCATGATACTATATAGGTGTTGTTACTTTAGTAGTGAGAGCCAAAGACAGCAGCAAAAGCCTCTCCTTAACTGAAGAACCGCTGTACAGATTCATTTACTGCCAGTAAATCAGCTGCATCTGACATCTTCAGGTCGTTTCTCATAGAAATGACATGAAACACTGTTAATGAGGATTTTTGTGTTTGCTTCTTTTTTTATGGTAACGTCCTATTCCAATTAGTTTCATTTCAAATTCAAGGTTAGAATTTCTTTAAGTGGCTATTCAGATTTCATGTTTCAAAACCAGCTTTCTGTGCCTATTCTTTTTCACATCGATACACTTCATAATTCATACTGAAAAATCAGTTCCTTTAACTCAAACCTATTAATAAGGTCAGCAATATGCACAACCTCTACTCTAAGCTATCTTTAAAGTAATTAAAGTGCATTTAATTAGTGCTTAATATGTCAACAGCACTGTTTGTTTAACTTTAGAACAATGGTTTAGATTCTATTCATTTTCAAGGCACAGAAGGCCAGTCGTGTTCAGTAATTTAATAGCCGCTACATCTAATTAAAGTGGCATTGGCATTTCTATTTCTAATATCCCATGCATTTCCAGCAGTAACTTTCATACTGCATTAGAAATTAAGCCACAGAGATGGGAAAAAAAATAAGTAAGTAATAAACACAAGCCTATGTGTTAATGATACTGTGGTAGGAAAAAGAGGAAAGAAATGCAAAATATTTTTTGGTTGTGAATACTAGCTTCAAACAGCATCAGCTCCAACATTTGTGTCTCCCAAATCACAGTACCAATCAACACATTAAGCAGGCCCCTGTTCACCTTAAGAATTTTTGCTTACAAGCAGTTAATTACTGAAAGTCAATTCTCAATCTTTGTTGTTAATGAGTCTTAGAGTAGCACTTAGATCAATATTGACTTGATAAATTTCCATTATCATTTAACTGACACTGTGGGAACATTTATATCTCCAAACTGCAAAACCGAGTGAGGAATACTTCTACACTGTAATCTGGCATCAAAACAGTTTGAACTGCTCTTGGTCACAGATGGAATGAGTACAGACACCATTCATCTGTTAAAGTTCTTCGGCTGAAGTAGGCCCTTAGTTTCTGCCACAATAATAAAGTGCATACATGTGTTTCTTTTGCAGGTGAGCATGAATCAGTTCTCCCAGAATCAATGGTCAACATTGTTTTAATTAATAAAAAAGTTAGAAATTCAAAGTCATTTACGGAACGTGTCCCTGTCAGGAAGGTCAGGCTGGAGGTGACCAGCAATGGCACTGCACATGACAGCTCACCCTGGCGTACTCACCTGGGAATTCACCGCCTGGCACTAACTCCTTGTAAGAAAGCTCCCTGTGATCTTTCCCACTGCAGTAATGAACCGTGCAGTTTTGACAATCAGAGACTGATTTCAAAGGAAAACGGTACACTGCAACATAAGGAATTAGAAGAAGAGAGTGAACTATCCGTGCTCAGTTCAAGTACATTGAGCAGTTTCAGCAAAGAAAATGGCAGCACCATCTCAGGAACTTGCCAAAAGCCTACTCTGAAGTCAGACACTTCAGCAGTTTGGATGCATCACCATATTTCCTCTACAAAACACATGCCAGCTTGCCACAAGTTAGACTTTTATCCTTTTCCTAATAAGAAAGCACCCAGAATTTCAGAAGCAGCAAGGAGGCTGGGATTGTATGTCTCACAGTGAAGACACTCAGCAATAAATAAAGTTAAGTCAAAAATTGGATTCAAAACAGCAAAATAGCATTCCTAGTTACTGTGATCAACTTGCTGAAGGTCTCCTATTAGCTAAGGAAGATCTTCACAAAACAAATTGTTGCTGTACAGTGCAGTCTCAAGTGAGTTGTAAGGAAGATGTTGGACTGCAAAAGAAGCTCACTTTTGTTATTCCGGATACTGGAGCAATTCTTCTGGGCTCTTTCCCCTCTACTTTCAGGTTACTTATTTAGAAACAAAGGCTGTATCACAACAACAATTTGAAATATCAGAGAGTTATAGCAAACATTAGCAAAACTGCTGATGAAGAAACAAGGCTGAACTTCAATATAGTACGATTTGACTGGACTATAAATAAATGAGCAATTAAACAGTACTGAAGGAGATTCATACACTTATATGATTTCACAGTAGTCTTTTCCTCAGAAAAAAAGACATTCATTATAATTTTAAATGTATTTTTAAAAGCAATTAATAAAATCTTTGCTCACTTCTATTGCTGTTTTGATGGGACACAGTAAATGGTGTATTTTTCTTATATATAAATCCTGTAAAAATACATTGTTGACTTCCTTCTACATCCAATATTTCATTAAAGAACCAAACTCTGAAATAATTACTTAGTTCCCTGATACCTTGTATCAACATACCTCCTTTGTCAGAGGTACAGTGCACCTTTCTCCTGCTACAATTGTGTGAACTCAAAAGTAATATAACCATTTCATCTACACAAATATAACTGTAGTAGTATACACTTGGTGATTGGCCTCAGCACAGATATCCAGCCTATCCAGATCCCTCTGTTGGGCCTTCCTACCCTCAGTCAAAGTAACACTTCCTCCCAGTTTGGTGTTGTCTGCAAACTTACTGAGTGTGCAGTCAATCCACCTGTCCAGATCATTCATAAAGATATTAAACAAGGCCTACCCCAGTACTGCTCCCTAGAGAACATCAATCCTAATCATTCCATTCACCACCATTCTCTGGACATGGCCATAAGAGCTGATACCTTCACAGGAGATTCACAGTTTTAAGTCTTGAATCACTGAATGGTTTGGGTTGGAAAGGACCTTAAAGCCCACTCAGTTCCACCCCCCTGCCATGGGCAGGGACACCTCTCACCAGATCAGGTGCCCAAAGCCTCATCCAGCCCTGCAGGGATGGGGCATCCACATCTTCTCTGGGCAGCCCTTGGCAGTGCCTCACCACCCTCTGAATAAAGAATGTCTTCTCTTTGTCTGATCTACTTTCTTTTGGTTCAAAGCCATTCCTTGATAAAGAGTCCATAGCCAATTTCCTTATAAGTCTCCTTTGGAGGGCTACAGTGATTTCTCCCCATAGCCTTTTCCAGGCTTAACATCAACTCCCTGAGTCTTCCTTTGTAACAGAGGTCCTCCAATCCTCTGATCATCTTTGTGGTCTCCTCTCCACCTGCTTCAGCAGCTCTAATATTGTTCTGTGCTCGGGGCCCCAGAGCTGAATAAAGAACTCCAGGCAGGAGAAACATGTTACCATGGCACATGGTGTTTCGTAAGACCACAGAAAAGGAAAAACCATCCTGGAATACAATGCTATTCCACTCCTCCTTGCTAAGTTTCCTCTCCTCTGTGCCACTCAAAGCAATTCCAGACCTAAGTTCCATACTGTCACACACTGATCCAGCCAACACCAGTAGACTGGCAGGCACCTCTCTCCTGTATGTAAATGTCTATAAGACAAAGTCAAAACAATATCTGTGTGCATTAATTCTTCAACAAAACTCTCCAGATGTACTTGAGAGAGGTGTTTGTTGTGATTTTTCAATGTTTTCAAATATATTTTTATGCTTTTGATTAATTGATTCCTGTTTTTGGATAAGCATGAAACATTAATCAGCAATCACAACTAATTTATAAAAACCAACAGAATTTAAAACAACAACAAAAGAAATAAAACACAAACCAAAACCAAAAACAAGGTACTAAGAGTACTAAAAAAAATAATTGGGAAAAAACAAAAAAAAAAAAAACCAAAAAAAACCCCCACAATTATGGATAATAGGTAAAGGTATAACAGGGATAAAACACCACATAGCAACTAGCTGTATGAAACAAGAAAGTACCTGGAGAGAAATATCAAAGGACAATGAGTTTTTTGAACTCTGTGGTGCACATTAGCTTTCTATTTTCCTGTCTTGCTGATTACAGAGTTTATTGATCTGTACTCCAGCCTTTCATTATACCAGAGTGTTGTTTTTGTTGTATCTACAAGTCTGGAGACCAGAACAGAATCACATCAAGATAAAGGAACGACTGAAAAATAAATAAATAAATAAAAGAATCACATTGGCAAAGAGCCACTATATAAACTATTAAAAATCAAATTCAAGATCATTTTGGCTGGATAGTTGCAATGAAACACTTGAAAACATTTCAGTGAATGCAACTTACATTTTTAAATCAGTATCACAGAAATACTAAAGCCTTATCTAGCTACTTACCTACTCCATACACCCATTTGGCTAAATTAGAGATATTATTTTCTGCAAATACTTTTAAATTGATTTTAAAGTGATTTGAATTAGTTATCTTAACTAAACACGGGCTCAAATACTTTGATTTAAAAGCTGGTGAAAGTTTGTACACAGACTGAATAACTAAACCCTTTGCAGGCACTTTCATAGAAACACTTTGTCCTTTCCTGAGGCTTCTCTAGTATACTGGTGTGCTTTGTACCAAGGAGCTTAATTAGGAAGGGCATTTTGCCTTTGGAAAAGTCTTTTAGTTTAAATCCCAAGGACATAACAGGAGGAATATTTCAGTACATTTTTGTTTGTTAATGGAGTATTGTTAGTTATGAGAAAAGTGGCTGAACTTGCATTTCAAGATACTGAAAGTTGTTATTTTTTTCCCTTAAAGCAGCTTTAGTAAAAGAAATGAAAAAAGGGAACAACTTCACTTCAAATATTGTGAAGTCACAGCTCTCAAATTCATTTTCCAAGTACTTTGCTGTTTGCTTCTTCATGTTGTGGTGCTCAGGGATATGATTTAACAGAGGGTTTTTAGAGTTAGGGTACTATGGTTGGACTGCAGTTGGACTTCATGATCTTCAAGGTCTTTCCCAACCTGGGTAATCCTATCATTCTATGTTTGGAACTCATGGGGAGTAGCTATCGTTACTGCGTTACTATGACTTTAGACAAGCTGAATTCAAGAGTATCAGCAAAGCCAGCTGAGTAACAATAACCTTATTTTAATAGTGGGCAAATGTGGCTGATTTATGCTCACAGGAGAGCTTGGAATCCTTGATGTTCTATTTCAGAGTTTGTGAGCAAGACACACAACATCTGCAGGGCTGTTGGAAATATCCTCAATAATTTTTGGTCAGGATGGTATCTCTGATAAAAGCAGTTTTTATTCACGATTGCAATGGCGGGTGCCCTGATAGCAGAAGCGCACCTATGGACATGATGTTACAGTTTTCATACCTTTTCTCCCATATGTTTTCCCCTCCCCTCTCCCCTTTGGTTGGGTATTACAGGTTATAATTTTACCCGAGGTTTGCATTTGTTAATTACATTCTGAAATTTTTTAGTTCACTTGCTATCTTGTGCCAGTCAGTCGCCATCCTGCTGTTTCTGTTTCCAAGATGTCTCAGTACTCTCGGTATATCTCGGAATATCTCGGAATCAACATATCTCGGTACTGATATGTTGATTACCTTCAAAGCTTCTTCCATTCTGTCCTAGAGGCCTTTGTTAAACAAAGAGCCCAGGGGAGGGGGGTGATTCCAGTCCTCCCCGATATCTCTTCAGGCACATCCTTAGGTATGTCACGACTTGTATATATTTGCAATGTGTACAACAAAACATTAAAACATACATTACTGCTAGTTTATACAGGTACATTGTTATTTTAACTTCTCCTCTTTGGATATTTTATCACTCAGGCCCTATTTGTCCAGCACCAAAAATAGTTTTATTTCAGATAGCTAGACAGACAGAAGCTGCAGTCTTTGTAACTATGATTTTTACCTAATAACTACAAATTTCTTCACTTATATATTCATATTTTGTTCTAAATGCAGAAACAACATTTGATTCCCACAAGGGCCACACAGCTGCCTAAGGAATATACCCCAGCAATGGGCCATTATGGGACCTATAGCAGAAGGTACAACAGGAAATGGAGGCAAACGTGTTCCTGAGTCTGGGAGGTGTCTAAAGTATCAGATTAGAACTTAAAACTTAAAAGAACTGGTTTTAAGTTAAAAGAGGGAAGATTTAGGTTGGATGTTAGGGGGAAGTTCTTCACTAGGAGAGTGGTTAGGCCCTGGAACAGGCTGCCCAGGGAGGTTGTGGATGCCCCGTCCTTGGAGGTGTTCAAGGCCAGGTTGGACGGGGCCATGGGCAGCCTGATCTATGGGGTCTCTATGGGGATCTATGGGGTCTATGGGGTCTCTATGGGGATCTATGGGGTCCCTATGGGGATCGATGGGATCTATGGGGTCTCTATGGGGATCTATGGGGTCTCTATGGGGTCTATGGGGTCTCTATGGGGATCTATGAGGTCTCCTGGGCAACCTTATCTAGTAAATGTGTATGTTTGGTGGCCCTGCCAGGCAGGGGATTTGGAACTACATGATCCTTGAGGTCCCTTCCAACCCGGGTCATTGATTCTGTGATTCTGTGATTAAAAACCTCCCATCCACAAGTGAGGGCAAAGTGCTAAAATGGCGGCCATCGCTTGGCTTCACCACGTGACCCATCCGCGCACTTCCGCCCTCAGAGCGGGGACCTCCCGGAAGTGGCAGTCAGGAGGCGGGCGTTGCAGGCCCCACCCCACACAGCCGCAGGTAAGAACATGGCGGGGGGGGCGGGCCCTGCGCCTCGCCCCTCCTACAGGCCGCCGACAGCGGGTGAGCTACAGCCCTGTTATCCCTCAGAACAAGCTCCTGGGTCTTTATGGGGGTTGGGGCAGCGGTTGCTAGGGCTCGTTGTCCCCTCAGCCTGAGCGCCGAGGCCTGTGTTTCACTGCAGGGCTCAGGTGGGTGCTTCCCTTCACACTGCGGCCTGTTTAGGCCTCGCCCTTGTGGTGCTTTGAGCTGTGATAGTGCTGGGAGTTCATCCCTATGGCACAGGGTTATAAGGGTGTCGGTGCTGGGTGGGCTGGGTGTGTGCTGAGGTGCTTCGCTTCCCTATCTGCCCTGGAGCCGCGAGTGATCATTAAATAGCTGCTGTATTGCACCTTGTTTATGTTTCTATCTTGTTTTATTGCTAGACTGCTCAGAAACCTCCTTTTCTCAGCGATTTGGCTTTCAAACCTGATTTTTATGCTTGTTTTTCTGAGCCCAGCTGGCTCAGAAGGTGACGTTTGCATGACAGAAAGCTCAGTCCAGCATTCAGAACAGCCCTTGGTAAATCCCCATCGGTTGTTTGGGGAGGGTCCCTTTAAGCTCAGTGAAAGTGAAACTATCAGGGATGTTTGTGCTGCTTGGTGGAAGCATCGCTCCTAAGTTCTTGCTCAGGATTCTCTTGCCGTTTACTGCGGGGTGACCTTGTTTCAGCCTTTCAGTACCTAAAAGGGAGCCTATAAACAGAAGGGGTGTCGACCCTTTGAAAGGGTAGATAACAGCAGGACAAGGGAAAATGGCTTTAAGTTGAAGGAGGGAGGATTTAGGTTGGATGTCAGGGGGAAGTTCTTTACTATGAGCGTGGTGAGGTGCTGGAACAGCTGCCCAGAGAGGCTGTGGATGCCCCATCCCTGGAGGTGTTCAAGGCCAGGTTGGATGGGGCTCTGGGCAGCCTGGGCTGGTATTAAATATAGAGGTTGGTAGCCCTGCATGCAGCAGAGGGGGTTGGAGCTTCGTGATTCTTGAAGTCCCTTCCAAAGTGGCAGTTTAATCAATATTCAATGCCAACAACTTAAATGTCTTTCTATATAAATTAAAAGACATCTCCCATACGATTCCCGGTGTACAAGAGCCAAGTCATAAGTAAATAGATTTTCTTTGTGTTGGTTATTTATTTATTTCGGAGATGGCCTCATCATCCTTTCCTTACCCTCTGTCTGCTTTCTCTATTCCTTGCTGTAGAATCACTGAGATTGAATAAGGCCTCTGAGATCATTCAGTCAGGAAGGCATCAGGAATCATATAGGAAGGCAAAAGGCACTGACACATTTTGCTGACAATAGCGGGACACGGGGAAATGGTTTTAAGTTAAAAGAGGGAAGATTTAGGTTGGATGTTAGGGGGAAGTTCTTCACTAGGAGAGTGGTTAGGCCCTGGAACAGGCTGCCCAGGGAGGTTGTGGATGCCCCGTCCTTGGAGGTGTTCAAGACCAGGTTGGACGGGGCCCTGGGCAACCTGATCTAGTAAATGTGTATGTTTGGTGGCCCTGCCAGGCAGGGGGTTGGAACTTCATGATCCTTGAGGTCCCTTCCAACCTGGGTCATTCTGTGATTTTGCAGAGGGATTGGAATGAGCAGCACTTTCCAGGGCAGGAAAGAATAGTTTTGTCACGGATTCTGAAGAATCAATGTGTTCTGCAATTATAGCTTATATGAGGGGTTAGGAAGAGATTTGCTATCACAAAATACCAAAGCTGGCGGCTCCTGAGTTACTCACGTTCTAATTTTTGGTAGTCGTTTTGTTGTTAGCTTCCCCTTCCTCACCAAAATGTGTTTCATACTCAATGGTATTTTTTGTTTGCTTGCTTTTGTTTTAGAAGAATGGCACAAAAGAAGTATTTGATAGCAAAGCTGACGAGTTGCTTGAGAGAAGACAAAATTCAGCTATGGAAACCACCATATACAAATGATAAAAAAGAAGCTGGTGAAGAGATGAAGGTAAATATTCCATCTGAGCTGACATCATGTATCCTGCAGTTGTATTACTGATGCATTTTGCCAGGTTTTCTTGCTGTTTTCTTAGGAGCTTGTACAGAAATATGCATCCAAGCTGAAAATCAATGAGAACGATGCAGAGAATATGCTGGAAGAAATACGGTGTAAAGCAATTGAGCGCGGAACAGGAAATGAAAATTATAAAGTGACTGGGATTGCAAGGCTTGATATCCATCTGCCTCGGAGAAAAGTAAGTGATGTTGCAGGAAAGTTGGGATAAGTAACTTTACTTTATGGGCTTTTGAGTTCTAGGTACGTATCTAATGCAAATGTGTTCTTCCTCAGCTTCTTTGGGTGTTTTGAATGATGGATCTGTGTTTGATATTAATAATGATAATTATTATTATGCTGGAAGGGAGAAGAAGTTGTGTAGATGCAGTTTAAGTTCCTCAGATATATGGAAGTATCGTGAAGAAGGGATATAGTGTCGGGAGGCCAGTAATTGTCTTCCCCTTAGGATTTAATGAGAAATGATCTTTCAATTAAGGAAAGTAAATTAGATTTGAGTGTCTGTCTAGTTCAATTTGATTTCTTCTGACTGAACTGTTCGTATTAATAATAAAGAGCAGATTTTTTTTTTCAGTTGTAAAATGCCTAAAGTTGCATTAGCAAATGAATATCACTTTATTACCACGGCTCTTGTTGAAGTGACAGCTTTAATTTTTTTAAAAGTCCCCTTTCTTTTTAGCTGCAATGAGCGTATTGAGTGCTGTGTCATTGGCTGACAATATAAAATAGTCCTCCTTTAGCTTTTAACCATGGCATGTGGCAGCGCTCTTACAGTGATTTATATTGTAGCTGTTCTAGCCTAGGCAGCTGACTAAACCTCCAGTGTTAGAACTTGGAAAGGCAAGGGATGGTTTACTATTATGATGGTACTCACTATTCTAAGTGAGGTTCCAAACAACGTGCCCCTTAAAGCCGGGCTTCAGCCTTTAGTTTCTTGCATAAAACATACCACAATAATGAAATCGCTTTCACTATGGTTGCTATGCTGGATTCTGGGGCTGTATCTACCTTGTCCTACTAATGCCCAGTAACTGTTCCATAGTCACAGTTGTCAGCATCACCTCTGATGCAGCTCTGCCCAGGCCACCTGCTGTTTTGCCAAGCAATGGTCAGGCATGATGTGAAGAACTGATCTCCATCAGTGGTTTGGATACAGCTCTACTGTTTTGAAGGCTGAGAGGATTCAGCTTTATACACGTGAACTTCTCTACAGGACAGAGAGCAGCTCTTGATTAGGTTTTTACTAGTGTTATCCAGAGACTGGCTTTGCCTGTACAATTGCCATCTCCAATCGCTTTCTAGTTTTGGTTCTGCTGAGTGGGAGCAGCATCTTCCTCAAAGCTGTGTATCTTAATCTGCTCGGATAACAGTAGAACTTCTTTGCTTAAGGGCACTTGAAGGTCACGTTCATCTTTTCAGCAACAACAGCGAGTGGGAACTCTGGAAAAAGGCAGAATTTTTCTGCTGAAGAAGGTGATCTTCAGAGATAACCTGTGCTTCAGAAGGTTTCTTTTTCCACTGATTACCTGAAAAAACACAATTATAATTGTTCTCCCTCCTGTAGTGAAAATTAATTAGCGGGGAATGTGACAGGCTAAAGGCAGCAGTTGTTAAGTATTTGCCATGCAGTTAAAACAAACAAATAGTCTGGTAATTTCTTTTTTCTATGCTACTGGGCATGAGGGAATTAATTCATTTAAAAATCTGGTTTATCTAATCTGGGACCAGACACGCTAATAGGAATTAATCATAACTTCACCAGTTACAGGTGAGTGGCGTAATTACAGAGCAGAGTTAAGATTGGGAGCGCATAATTAAATTAGTTTAAATTGTTTGGTTCTGAGTTTGGATTTATCTTAACTTTCAATTTTGTGCAGTGATAATGCTTATTTTTAGCAAGTGTATAGCAAGTAGAATGCTCCCTGCCTGGAAATTAATAATATGTATGTCAAACAGTAGCCCTGTTAACATGATTATTATTTGAATAAGAAATTGTAGTTGTTAGAAAATGGTTAATTAAGAAAATATCCAAAGTACTGTGATATATTCTTTTCCTTTCCTCCTCCATTCTCCCACCCAATATAATTACTACAGAGCAGAAAAGTCCCACTGGAAACTAGCCTGTTCATCACTGGCAAGGAGCTCAGATCACAGTAAGTGTAATCAGCTTTGGTTCTTGCCTTAGTACTGAATGACAGCGTGCTTCTTCACAAAGATATAAACAGTGCAATGTTGTTGCACAGTTAAAAGTTCTTTCTTAATGTTTGGTGTGTCTGAGTAGGCTGTATTCTTGGATAGGGCAGTTCTTCATTTAAAAAGTGGTAGCTTAACACAGAAAAAAAGGAAAGTTACAAGTGTGGAAATGACTCCTTTGTAAATGATCAGTGAGTACCAGAGAAGGCAGCAGTGATCAATACTCTGTGGTGAGGCAGGTCCTCTAAATAGTGAACCAGCTTTTATTTTGGTATTTTTAACCCAAATGAAGTCAGATTCTTTTCTGCCTGCTTTGCTTTTCCTTTTCTGTACCCCATCTTTTCCCTATATGACATAGAAAGCTTTCTGATGTTATTTTGACTTTTAGCAGCCTTTCAAAGCCAAAGGTTAAGCCAGTTATGAACATAGTTGTTTTCAAGTTTTATTGCTATTCTATTAGAAATGCCGTTTGTTCTTACAAGTTTATATTCATAAATGCAATGATTTATTTGACAGGATAGCACAAGAGCATGCATTACAAGAAAATGCTATCAAAATAATCATAAATAAGAAGCAGCTCGACCTTGGTATGTATCTCTAGTCAAGCACACTGTCTCCAGTTGAGTCTATTTTTATGTATACTGCTATGTTTGTTTTCCAGTTTGTGGTTTCTTACAAGCAAACTTTCTTGCAGCTTTGTTAATTTGCAAAACCTCCAAGGAATGGCAGTTGTATTTGCCATTATCTGCTTTGAGGTGAACATAACTAATTATAGAATCATAGAATTACCCAGGTTGGAAAAGACCTTGAAGATCATCAAGTCCAACTGCAGCCTAACCAGAACCCTAACTCTAAAAACCCTACACTAAATCATATCCCTGAGCACCACATCCAAACGGCTCTTAAACACAACCAGGGATGGCGATTCATCCACCTCCCTGGGGAGCCTATTCCAGTACCTAACTACCCCTTCTGTAAAGTAGTAATGATCAAAGGACTCAGGTACTTTTACTCAAGTAAAGTAGTAATGATCAAAGTACCCAGAATTCCTGATTATAGGAATCCCTTAATAGGTGTTGAAAATCTGTTTTCTGAAGTGTTGAAATACCCAGAATAGATGTTTAAGGGGGAAAAAAAAACCACATAAATTTCCCCAATCCATATTATGTAGCTACACATTCAAAAACTGGTTTGCAATGTGTTACACATGTCCAGTGTTTCAGATACATTGTGGGAACTAACAACAGCTCCTTTCTTTTTTATGGATTATCTGAGCAGCTGACATGTTTAGAAGTCAGATCTAGTTAGAGTCATGAAACTGATAATAAGAACTTGGATTTAATTTCTGCTTCCTATGTCCTGGTACTGTTGTGGTGTGTGATTTTGGATGCATTGTTTAACACCACAGTTCTTGCCTGGAGATCAATTAATTGAAATAGAAACACTTGTATTTCTTGAATGCTTTGGGGGGGGGGGGAAGTGCAAGCAAAGGAACAGACCAGTCATTTTAGAGGCATTTCTTAAATGCAAATGTGCTTCTGATTTGAGTTTGTGTGGAAGATGTCAGTAACTCACAGTGATGATGACTGAATACTTGGATCTGGTAATGTCTGTAGTTCTCCAGTATAATGCAAGCAAGGTAAGGGGCTGTTGAGGTTGTTTTTTTTTCCACTAGCGCTTCAGTGTAAAATGGTTTCTTCACAGATAAAGTATGAGGAATGTGATCCAAATACTGTATTTTGCAGGAAAAACCCTTGAAGATCAAGGCGTAACACACAATGCAAAAGTGATGGTACTTCAGTTGGAACAAAGTGATGAGGAAACTAAAAGAAAAGTTCAGGAAGAAGAACTTCAACGCAAGAAAGAGAAAGACATCAGTGAGAAGATGCAAAGAACTAAGAAGGGTTTGGAAATCCTAGCAGAGAGAGGTAAGGAATCACAGAATCACAGAATGACCCGGGTTGGAAGGGACCTCAAGGATCATGTAGTTCCAACCCCCCTGCCTAGCAGGGCCACCAAACATACACATGTACTAGATCAGGTTGCCCAGGGCCCCGTCCAACCTGGTCTTGAACACCTCCAAGGACGGGGCATCCACAACCTCCCTGGGCAGCCTGTTCCAGGACCTAACCACTCTCCTAGTGAAGAACTTCCCCCTAACATCCAACCTAAATCTTCCCTCTTTTAACTTAAAACCATTTCCCCGTGTCCTGCTATTGTCAGTCCTTCCTAAGAGTTTACTCCCCTCCTGGGTGTAAGTTCCCTTCAGGTATTGAAAGGCTGCAATGAGTTCACCCCGCAACCTTCTCTTCTCTAGGCTGAATAAGCCCAACTCCCAAGGAAGGAAGGGTTGGTGTGGGATTGGGGAGCTGGGCATCTTACAGATCATCTCTTTAGCTTTTCAGCATGGAATAATGCCTGTACTGTCACTTCAGTTTATATTTCTGTAGTTTTCTGCCAACTTGAAAACTGAGTTGATTAAAACTTCCTCTTCTAATTAGTGGAATGCTTGGAAATATTTTACACTTAGTGAAAGATATAATATGAATTAATTATTATGTGATTGGCACTTGATGGTAAAGGGATTGACGATTCTAAAAGCAGGCTTTAAATTTATTGTACACATAAACATGGTGGAATAATGAATGATAAGTCTTAGAGTTTTTTTGTAGTTTACCTCAAGTATGACTACGTGTAACCATGGTTGTGTTGTGCAGAACAACCCACTTGTCAGTCAGGTCTATAATGTGGCTGTTCTTTTCTCATTGCATTTGTTGTTAACTGTTAGCAATTTGGATTAAGTCACAGGGATATACTCAATTTAACAGTAATAATTTTTCAAAATGAGATTAAGTGTATCTGTGAATTGCACTGCTAGGTGGCAAAAAAAATAAATCATTTTGAAACAATAAAATAGAGAAAATCCACAAACAGAAAACTGAAATAGAGTATATAATGAATTCCTGCCAGATGCATAAAAAGTATGTGAACAAAGCTGCTTTTAACCTACTGTAATGCCAGATTTTGAACAAATAAAGGAAGTGAGTTTTTTATTGACTTAAGGGGTAATTTAGACCCCAGCCTTTGAATCCTGTATAGGGCCTTCTTAAGATATCTACTAGCTGTCATTTATAGCAAAATGCCAGAGTATGACAGAGTTTATATATTGTCCTCAAGGCTCTGTGTGAAGCAATGCAAAATATAAAAAGAATCTAACAAACCTTTTGTTTCTTCTTCTGGAAGTTACTTGCAACTAAGACTGCTTTTTCTTTTGTTTCAGAGGAGTACTTGGATGCAGATACTACTCCATATCTAGATATAGCTAATCAGACTGGAAGATCAATTGAAATTCCTCCTCAAGCCAAAAAAGTAGGTAAAATTTATCTTACTGAGCTAGTAAGACACTTGATGAGTCAGGCTTTAAGAAGCTATTTCAAATACAGTATAGAAATACAGTTAGGCTTTCTGGGTATGTATGCTGGGCCGACTAGATATTTGCTTAGTAAAAATAATTTTGAAATGGAAACGAAGTAGAACTCTGCAATTGGAGATAATACTTCAGCCATCTGAAGACAGCCCCCTAACTGCTGATCTAATTGTAGGTTTAGTCTTGCACAGTCTCCTGTGTTGTCAATGTCTGGTTTTGTTCTGTGTTTATTTTAGTTTGTTTTTAAGGTGAGTTTTAACTTTGTTTCCTGGCACCTGTTCTAAATCTTGATTGCCCTAGGACTACATGAAGTTAATTGTTAGGCTTAGTCAACTTCAGCTGAAATTAAAATGAGTCTCACAGAATCACACAGAATGACCCGGGTTGGAAGGGACCTCAAGGATCATGTAGTTCCAACCCCCCTGCCTGGCAGGGCCACCAAACATACACATTTACTAGATCAGGTTGCCCAGGGCCCCGTCCAACCTGGTCTTGAACACCTCCAAGGACGGGGCATCCACAGCCTCCCTGGGCAGCCTGTTCCAGGGCCTAACCACTCTCCTAGTGAAGAACTTCCCCCTAACATCCAACCTAAATCTTCCCTCTTTTAACTTAAAACCATTTCCCCAGTCTCACAAAATCACAAAATACTACTTCTAAAAAGTAGTTTTGAGGTCTTCTACATTGTGACCCCTCTCAGATTTTAATTTGTTCACTGTTCAAACCCCACATTCCCATCTAAAAGTCTTTGGCCAGGTGCATGCAGTCATTACAGGAGGGGTGACACACCTGATGTTGGCTGCTAGAGCAGAAGAATGGCAGTAATGCTGTTTTTAAGATGCTGGATTTTTTGAAGATAAGTAAGAGATGCTTACAAATGTAACAAAAGAAAAATGAAAAAAGAAATAAAGGGGAGGGGGAACAACAATGAATAGACCCCAGCATGTGTTAACTGCTGCTTTGGAGTCTGCTGAGGCACACTATGTTTTCCAATTCATCCAGAGTTTCTGGGTTGGAAAAAATAGCTGTCCATTCTTACAATGCACGTTGTTCTGATGAAGTGCTAAAAACCTCACCTTGAAAGTTAAAATATCAGATGTATGGAATTTGAGTGAGAGGAACTACTGCAGATTGTGTCTGCCAAGAATTATTATTTAAATTGTCATCCTGCAGAAACTAGAGAGTTTTCCTGCTGTGTTCAAGATATAATTATCAGTTCTGAGGTTTTATGGGAAGTGAATCACTAAAGTTATACAAGATAGTTCTAATAGTAAAGCAAAACAAGCTTGGTACTGTTAGAATGTGTGGGACTTGCAAAATCCTTAGCTTGTTATTGCTTGTTACTGAGAATCTGTCTGGGGTTTTAGATTTAAAATAAATTTGGTGCTTCACTTCATGTGCCAGTAGCATTCGTTGCCTTTTTTTTTAATACTATTTAATGAGATAAAAATATCAAGCAGTGTGAAATAATATGGATCTTACCAAACTGATACAATGGTATTCTTCTAGGAAGAGCAAGGAGTCTAATGGATTACCCGGATAATTATTTTTAGGTATAAAAGAGAGCTGAGAGGAGTACAGAAATGACTTGATATGTTCTTTTTCTAGGCACTTGTGCTGGCAATGGGTTATCATGAAAAGGGCAGAGCATTAATGAAAAAGAAGGAATATGAAATAGCACTGCCGTATTTGTTGGATGCTGATAAACACTTCTGGTAAGAATCTTTTGAAGTATTTATATCTGGCTTTCCTGTACTGTCAGCCAAATATAGGAACACCATTAGCCCTGGCTGCCCATGTAAATCAGGGCCTGTTTTGCCCAGTATTCTCACCCTCTCTGCAGCTGGGAAATAGCAGGCGAAGCCTCTAACTTGTGGTGACAGGTGGCTTCATGTAGAACAGCTGAAACAGATACAGCCACCGGGCCATTTAGTCTGTCATATTAACATAAACAGAAACCCTCATTGATAATGTACGAGGTTATAAATTGCTGTACCTTGAGAGGCAGATACATGTACTGTTTTGCAATCACTCCCGTAATTCACTGCTCCTGAAAAAGATGGAGCAGAGCACAGAGATCAGTAACCATATCAGGGTTTCTTCTGGTAATCTAATTTGCTGTCAGTAATCAGAACCCTAAGTTGTTATCTTTGAGAACCCCCCTTTATCTGTGCTCATGCACAGGGAGACTCACGCAGATCCCAGTGTATTGCAGTGAAGCAGATGATTGATCTCTGTCGTCTTGAAGGTTATAGAGTGTTTAGTTCTATCCTGCTTTTAAATGGATGCTTTCTTAAATAGTCAAATATTAATAATAATAATGTGTTGTGGCTATTGTAATACTTTGGGAAGTAGTGTTATCATGAGTGTCCTAGGTATTAGTGAAAGCGATGGGACATTGGTGTTTTATTAAAGTTCTGCTGGCCTCAGTTAGGTACCTCAAATATGAAGCACATGCTTCCTCAATCGAGTATGTATAAGAGTTTACATATGTATTTATGAGGATACGTATATGAGTATATGTACTCCTAGCATGTTGTTTTGTTAGCTTTAAAAGGTAAACAACCACCCCCCTAAAAAGCAAGTTTTATTTTCCCAGTGAGTGCAGCATGGAGCTGCTGAACACAGTTGATAACTATGCAGTACTGCAGCTAGATATAGTGTGGTGCTACTTCCGCCTGGAACAGCTGGACTGCCTGGATGATGCAGAGAAAAAGCTGACCACAGCGCACAGATGCTTCCAGAGGTGCTATGGGGAGAACCATGAAAGACTTATTGATATCAAGGTGTGCTGGTTTTATTTAACTCGGGTGGCTTTGTTATGGTTTTTTCCTGCTTTGATTCATTTACTGTTCAAATATTCCAAGGCTCTCTTTTAGAAGTTTAAAGCTTTTTTGTGCTTGCTTAGTTGGTTATGTCATTCTGAAAGCAACAGGCTTGATAACAAGGTCACAGCAAATATGTTTATATGTGCAGATTTCACTGTGACATTTTATTTACATACTGAGCATTGCATGCTAGTGACTACAGTTTCATTAAATATGTATAGTGTTATATTGATAACAAGTGGATATTCTAACATATGCTTACCCCCTTCTCCCCTTTGTTTAACAATTCTTTAGGGAAGCTATGGCCGTGAGACGGTTTTATTTCTACGGCTTTACCTTCTGCAGGGAATAGGACACTATCACAGTGGCAGAGAAAAGGAGGCTGCTGAGTACATCCAGAAGGTAAGGCACCGTTAGGGAGAGCTTTCAAGTTGTTTGCACTAGGAACTTACTGAAGGAAGTGTGTTCCTGCGTTAGGGCTTTGCATTGTGCCTTCTACCTGTTCATTGCTTGCTCAGAAAAATGGGGAGATTTTTTTCTCCTTTTGCATGTTAGTAATGTCACGTTGTTCATTTTACACACAGGCATCTCGTTTGTATGAGGAACTGTACATAGATCCTGAAAAAGTTTATCGCCTCTCACTCCTGGGGTTTTCTGAACAGGAAGCTCGCCTTGCCCTGCGAGCGTGCCATGGGAATGTGGAACATGCTGCCAACCTTATTTCCAACAGGAGAGAGGTATGGGGCAGTAAAAGCATTAAACCAAGGATTATATTTGTTGGAATGTCCCTAAGATCATGTTTTGCATAACTAGTACACCATGGTGCTAAATTAAGGACTTAAATTATGATGTCTTGGCACTGTTAGTGTGACTAACAGTTTGACATCTGCTGCCACAAGTTTGAAACCACAACTTAATAGAAGTGTTTGGACTTGAAAATCCATGAGGGTAGAAGGCTGTTTTATACTCAAGTATAAGTAGCTGACAGTAATGTCCATGCTCAAAGTGCCTGAAATTACATTTGGTAAGTAGAAGTGGCTCTTTGAGACTTCAGACAGTGAAATGTGGATAGAAAACTCAAATGGCTTGAGATCTTGTTGGCTACATGCCCATCCCGACTGTGTGTCCTTGGCAGGTCTTGTCCACAGGCCCATTTGCCAACCTGGCTTACCACTTAATACATAGGGCCTATAATATCTGTGTTAGCAGAGGATTAGATCTGCTGAGGCTTTGGAATAGAAGCATGGCTGCAGTGCTTGCTCATGAGAGTACAAATCATTTTAGTGATCACTGTCTGGCAGTGACATCTGCATTTAAAATATTAAGTTCTTTTTCCTGAAGAAATTCAAGCTCAAAAGAAGTAAATCCAAGAAACCCCTTATGCACAGGGGAAGGTGGAAGCAATCCCATACACAGCTAGCTTTGTAATGGCTGTGTTCTTGCAGGAGAAGGCACAGATAAGGAGGGAGGAGAGAGCTAAAAGAAGACGGCGACTGGAAGACATAAACACCTTAAAAAGTATGGGCTACTCAGAGCGAGCTGCTCAAGTAGCCCTTCATCATGCACAAGGAAACCTGGACCAAGCTTTTAAGGTAAGATTTTTCAAGAATACTGCTTTTGTACAAAAATAAGTATTCCATTGCTTAGCAGATTCTTATTTTCTGCCTTCTGTATTGGTGAGCTTGTACCATTTTTTGAACTGTAATGACCAAACTTCTACTTCCTAACCCAGTGAATCAGATGCTAAGATAGTTGAGGTTTTGCTTGTATCAACTACACTTCTCCATATTGAGAATAAATGTAACTGTATTGCTCTATTCTGATCCCTCTCCATTTTACTGTAGTTTATTCTAGACAATCCAGAGTTACTGTTGGAAAACGATGACGATGATTCTGTGGCCTCGGACCGGTTTCAGGTTTCACAAGAAAGTATTGACCAAGTAAGTCAGATCTTTTTCTTTCTGAGGAGTTGATAGTCTTGTTTCTGAATTACCCTTCCAACCACACTAGTTCTTTCTTAAGCAAAGCTGTAGAAATATTTATCCCATGTCCCTTGTATTCTGTCACGCTTCCATTGTCTTGCATCTGTAAGTAAAGTCACACTTGGGCTGAAGTGTAGTTCCTGTTTACTTCCTACCCTTCACACCAATGTGTTGAGAGGTGCTCAGGGAAGTACAGGCATTCTAGTGCTCTAACTCTAAAAAAGGCATCGGAGGAAAAATGTATTCAGGTATTTAAACATATTGCAGTGCACTTAGGAAAGAGTTGACATCTGTCTTTCTCATCATGAGCCATCTGAAAAGCTCTTCAGTAGCTAGTGTGGCTTGATAGTTAATGTCAGGTAGGAAAACTATATTGCATAGAAAAGATAATAAATGCATGCTCCTGGAATGCTGGAGTGCTTTGAAGTTCCTTTTGAAAACTGAAGAGCTGGCCTGATGTTAAACTAGAGGCTCTTGATTTTGCTCAACGTTCCCATTCCTGTAAGAGGTCACTGCCCTGTTGTTAGCTATTCCAGTAAGCCACACTCAGTGTCCTGGAATTCCTGGTATGCAAAGCTTTCCTTTGTGCAAGGGGAGTGACTGTCAGATTCCTGTCAGTCACTGATGCTGACTGAGCTTGGATTTCTCTGTCTTTATTTCTACCCCTTGTAGCTGATGTACATGGGATTCAGCCGCGAGTCAGCAAAGCAAGCTTTAAAGGTCTTTAAAGGCAACATCCACTTAGCGTCCCAGACACTGGCTCATTATGGGGGAGTTCTGCCAGATTCACTTCAGCTATCTCCAGAAGGGTCCAGTCCATCCGAGGAATCTACTTCATCTAAAGACTCGCCCACAGAGTCAGCAAGTAAGAACTGCTGCATGCAACAACTAGAGAAAGCAGGAGGCTGTTCTGCTTTTTGTACAAGCTGATGATGTGATTTCTGCTTACATTACTTGTAGAGGGCTTTGAGTTAGGTCTCAGGCTGATTTCCTTGGTACAATAGTTACCAGTGAGGCAGACAATAGCCCCAGATAAGCTATAGCCCCTACAATCAGTCCCGGCCATATATGATCTGTAAGGGGTATAGTGTCAGCTGTAGGCTCTACACAAGACAGATACTTCCCAGAAGGAAGGGGTAACCTTCAGGGGCATCCTGGGAGAAGCTGAAAGGAGTGGCTGCTGGCTCAGCCATGGCTTTAGCACGCAAAGCTGGAGGCCTTGGGTGTCCACATTATGTCACTGGGGAGAAATACATGGCCCTTTCTAGTCCACAGATAATTCTAGCTTCTCCCATCTAACTGAAATCACTCATACCAATTAAGACCAAAACCAAATCAGCCTCTACCTACCTGTACTCTCAGAGAGCAAGTAGTACCTTTGTAAGACTGTCTTTCTTCTTGGACTTACTGCTGAAGATTTTTGGCTTGCTATGCCTTGTTTTTTTTGATTGCCATGAAGCTTTATTCTGAATCTGTGTGATACAGAAGCTGATTTGACCACATGCTCTTTATCTTGATAGAGCTGTAACTGATACTTGCATTAGCAAAGAGGAAACTCATACTTTGTCTCATATTAGCTGTTATTGCTCAAGCAGTCCCTGTTGTACAACTACAGGCTTTCCTGCAGCTTTAAGTAGAGGGAAAATTGGCCATCCTGCAATAACTGGTAGAGCAATTTTAAATAAGAGGTAGTTGATAGTAATTGGCTCTTGCAGAGCAGTCATTCTGCTGAAAGAGGGAAAGTATCAACTTCTTTCAGCAATGAAATCACCGCTGATTTTTTATTTTTTTTTTTCTTTAATTGAAGGTTCTTCTAGTTCACCAACAGATGAAGACATGGAGACGGATGCAGTCAATGAAATCCTAGAGGATATTCCTGAACATGAGGAGGATTATCTGGATTTAACACTGGAGGAGGAGGAACAGATCATTCATGAATACTTATCCTACATAGAAGTACCACAGCATTAAATCTCATTACCTTGACTTCAGTTACACGCTTCTCCCTTGACAAAATGAGTTTGGATTATAAATGCATCTTCAGCTTATTTCTTACTAAATGCCTTGAAGTCAGTTAAGCTGTAGGTGAAACACATAATTCCTGCTTATTTATAAATCTGCTTAATGCCTACATCTGTGGTACGCTGTAATTTATTGTCATAGCAAAAAGATAGAAACATTTATTTTCAGAAGAAAATTTAATAGAACTTAACTATATTTTTATTGCGAAAGAAGTCAATTCACTTACTTAGTATACAGACAAATAAGCATTTCTATACCATTTTAAAATACCAGCTTTGAGGCAATCTTTGTAAAGGAGAGACCTGGCTAATGAGGTTGTAGAGGTATCCACCTACAGACTGTTTATTTTTTCCATCTGGAAGATTGCTGAGAGTCATTTATGTGTCTGTCGTGCATGGATTTATACTGCATTCTGCTTCTCGCTTCATGCAGGTGTTACACAGGCAATAAAGATAACCATGTGCTGCTTCAGCTTTTAGTAAGTCTTCTGTCCTTTGCTCTTAAAAAGCAGTAGGAACTGCCACATCCCTTAACGTTCTGAAGAAATACCTACGTGGAAATACCCGATGTAACATCCAGCTTTCTGCAACATAAGCATTCCTCTCTGCCCGGCACGTGAGTTCCCCCAGCGTTGATTTTCCATCTACGTTCAATACCTCCAGGCTCACGGTAGAGGGAGCTCAAGTCCTACCTGCTGCAGGAACGGGGGGGGGGGGGGGGAAGACAGCATGGAGGGGGGATCTTTGCTGCAGGTGGCCTTGACAGGAGCTGCTGTGGGATGAGCCGTGTACGTGGTGACTGTTTCTTCTTACCCAGCATTTATCGGGGGAAATGAAGGCTTGTAGGTCTACAGTAGTGGAAGAATACAGAATGCTGGAAGTAGGACTGTGGCCTGCGAAGTGACTGCAACAATCCAGCTGATAGTTGGTAAGTTAAGTTTCTGTAGTGGATTTTACTCTGGCTGCCTTAGCCTGGATCAGCAGAAGACAGGGAATAATTATTATATCATTAATGAGTTACTTGCTGTTTCACGCTTGTGTGTCAAGACAGGGTAGTTTTACAAGAACAGGGTAGTTTTATATTTCATTCCCATTGACTGACACATTTCTAAAGCCAGACATACATACTTGAGGCAAAAAAAAAACACAACCCAGTGACTGCTGTATCCCCACTGTCTCTCTGCAGGAGAGCACTGAACAACATACAAAGCAAAAAGAAACCCAAAACCTAGACAATGAAAACAACCAACCAAGCCAGGAGCTGCATATAGCTTTAATGAGGAATAGGTGGGACTGCAATGGCATTACATTGAGGCAGCCCATCAAAGGCAGCAGCTCTCTGCTTTGACACAGTTTGCGTAGCCAAGTGGCAGTGACAACTCAAAAAGTGAACGTTTCTCCCTGGGGGATGTAAAATTAGCATCTCAACATGCAGAGCTTGTTGGAGAAGCCGTTCCTCTGTGATGTAATTCAGCCAGCACTGCCCCCAGGAACTGCGTGTGCAGTTTTAAGTGGGGCGGGAGGCATTAGCTGAAGGATTTAGTTAATTTTGAACATGCATTTGAAGACACTGATATCTTTAGCAACAGGCAGAACTGGTAATGACTCATTAATTCCACTCTTTATGAGCTCTACGTCTATGAAACCTATTTGCAAACTTCGTGTGCCACTGCTCTGTGATGAGCTCTCACATCTTGGGGGCAGTTAGTTTGAAGTTTTGACCAAGAAATCGAGCCCACACTGCCTGTAACAACCCCATTCACCTCTGCTAGTAGCTTCCTATGAGCACTGGGCTCAACACCAGCCCTGCCCCATCTATACCATTGGGGTAGCCCCAGCAGCAAGGGAAAGGAAATGGTTCCCAAAGTGGTTCCCAAAGTATATGTTGTTTTTTCCATGTTCCACCTGCCCTTTGCTACCATACATCCACAGATAAATTCCCTCTACCTGAGAGGTAACTAAAAGCAAGACAGGCAGCTGTAGATGCCACATGTTTATTGGTCCTTTCTACGAAAGAATTACAGCGTTTGTATCTTGCTGCAGTACAGAATAAATAAAGCCATAAAAATAAAAACATGTGGTTAGATACTTTTTGTACTGGTTCTACAAAAGGTTATATCTGCAAATAGAAAAATAGAAGAACCTTTGTTTATTCACGGCTCAGTGGTTATCAATCAGAAAGGGATGAACCTGGAGAAAGATGGGGAGAAGTACTTTTGGATTTAACTGCTTATCCATTGTTGCTAGCAAGCCAAGACCAGGCATACCTACAGAAGGAAGGAAGACAACATGTTTCCAGCAACTCTTCCCCCATATTTCACACCCCCCACTATGAAGCACAACTGGAAATCCCCACTGGATACAAGAACCACGCAGAACTGAGTGCCGAGCCTGGCTGCCCAGGGGTATTGCATAGCCACTGTCCCAGATGTGCTGCCACGCTCTCCTGGTTCCTGCCATGCCATGCCCAGATATTCAGCTGAACTGAGGGCAGCGGGGGCAGGTGGAAATATTCCTCATCAGATACCAGCCAGGTGGAAGTGTGCAGCACCTCTGTGTCAGGGAGAACAGGAAAAAATAGCAGCTGTAAATAAAGTTCTTAATGACACAGCCACATCGCTGATACATCACCCGAACCATACGTCACCCAAACCACGCTCAGTCCCTCCTGCCTCCAGAAGTGCTCAGCTGAGAGTCATCCTGAGCAGCAACATGAATGGAGTCCATTTGACAGCTACAGACAACTTTGGCTCTTTGAAGTGTTCAAGCAAAGTTGTCTCCCATCTGTTTCCAAGTTCTGACTTGCATGGACACAGTGGTGCAGAAAACAGAAGTTTCAGCTTTGGTCACTCGCAGAAAGTCTGTTGTGGACAGTCACATTAGTTCAACAATCTCGTGTTCCCCATTTTCTTGCTGTACCATACAGCCGACCTTATTGTTGAAAAGACGAGACAGACTTCCCTTCTGAGAGCTCCTGCCCTGGGCACATCTCTCCTTCTTCAAACGCCTCTTATTTCTCTTGCATATTCCCCGGATGTCCCAAATCCTCAGTGTGCCGTCGTGGGAGGCTGTGTACAGCAGCTCATTGTGGATCTGAAACAACAGGGTCACACAATGCCAAGCAACAGCTCAGAATGCGCATAATCTGACTCCAAAATCAGAGCAAACACAGCTTGAACCGACACTTAGGACCTGATAACTCATTCCAAGAGCTGGTATAAATTATCATGAAAGCTGCTCAAGTGTGATGAGACATTAGCAAGTCAGACCTCATTTCTTAGCCACTTCATGGAGCCATAAAATATACACAGCAAGAATTATAAATAACTTACATCCACCAGAAAAGCAATGGGGAACTAACTCCCTCCTTAGTGCCACAGCAGGCTGTAGCCAGGCATTTCTGTGCCAGTTTCAGACTGCTGGTTTTGAAGACGGAAGACTGAGGCACCATCAAAACATGTATCACTGAGCAGTGGATGGGGACAGGAATGCTCTCCTTAACACTTCACTTTCCCCCCTTTTAGCCCTGAAGCATTGATGTCCATTGAGTCAAGACAACGTGCAATTCAAGCCCTTCTTAAGGACGTGGATTAGTTAACCCTGTAGCAGAGGTGCTTCCATTTGTCTGGTGGGAGCTGCAGCAGGCAGAAACATAGAGCTTCTCTGTCATCTTTAGATATAGAAAAAATTATATGCTGGAGGCAACACTTTATATGGGAGTTTATATAAAGGGCAGAACGTGGTAATCAGCACTACCACCTCACTAAGATTAGAAAGGACAGCAAGCAGTTGCTAGACTGCCTGTGAAGGGATGCCATACCTGAGGGGCAAGGGGATGAATGCTATATTTGTTCTATTTGGATAAGGAAGAAACTTGCATTCTGTACAAAACACTGCAAATCCTCATCATCGTGCAGCCTCCTGATGGAAGGGCTCTTAGAGTCCATCCCCTGCCCCTACACAGCTTTGTCACTGCATTTCTTATGGATGCTTGTCTAACCTGACCTGAAAAGCCTCCCATCGCTGACACAGGGCTGCCTCTGGCGGTTCATGCCATAGTTTTGCTTATCCTTTAATACTGGAGCTTTTTCTAAAATCACACTGGGGATATTTGTGTCTATCACATTTCATCTTATCCCAGAACAGCGCTCAACTGCTGCACTGCTCCCATGAGACACAAGAGAGCAAAGCACAAGTGACGAATTCCCCACCTGGATGCAATTGATGATGAACTTGTGTCCACGGAAGATCTTCTGCAAGACACCACTCCTGGAATTGAAGGCTCGTGCACAGGCATCACCGCTCCCTGTGAACACTGCAACACAAGCACACAGCTCAGCACGTGGCCAGACAGGAGCAGCCACAAAAGGGCAGTTCACATCAATTCAGAAACAGGGTTATAAATTGCTTCCAGGAACATCCGCTTTCTTTCACCTGCCCCAAATTCCTCAAGTTTATCTACAGCTTAAAATGTCAGAGCAGCACAAAGCAACATATTCACTGCTCCCTGCAATTGGTGTTTATGCAGAAAGATGGCTATAAATCTCCAAGATGTGAAAACAACAAAGCCCTCATCTTTTGGGAGCAATTGGGCATTGGATTCCCGAACAGAGGTGAAGAAATGCACACAGTGGCAAATGGAGGGCAGCAAGAAGAGATGAGAACGGGCTGCCTCCTGCTAGCAGCTTTCCAACCCCAAGCTAAATGGAAGTAGTCCCTTTATATTAAACAGAGAATAAGAAGCAATTAAGAGCTGCTTTCACTGTGCTGCTGTCAGTTCATTCCAGCTATCAGGATTTTGCTCTTGACAGACATCTCCTCCACCTTTTGAACTGTCACTCCAGATTTAGGAAGCCTTCCCACAGCCCTGAGTTGTGAGGGAGAGCTGCTGACATAACCCAGATTCAGCATTCGAACCATACAGACACCTCTATGAAGTAAACAAGCAAATATGTATATATGTCAGCAATTCTTTCTTTGTTGTTTTGGTTTTTTTTTTCTTTTAAATACTTAAATTTCACAGCATCTTGGAGAGTGGGCAGGTTTGGAACGTTCCCTTGGAGACTTGGGGCAAGCAAAGAAATATACACACCGAATTAAATCTTAAATGACCACATACGTACTGTAGGAGAGAAACAGCCACGATAAGATCACTAAGTAAACAGAACTGAGAACAGCTATAATATTCCCTGTGCTTGTAATTACACACACGCAAGGAGGAACGCCAATAGAAACACACTGTGATCATTCGATGGCTCAGTTAGAATCAGAATATATCTAAATTATGATCAGACACATCCCTTCCATTCTTCCATGACATGTATCCTACTCCTTAAATGCAACAGATACTCCTCATTGGATACACTTTGCATTTTTGCTTTCGATTGAAAAGTGAGAACTTAAATAGCACTATGAGACTTCTAGCACGCTATCAGGATGCTCTTCACGGGCCATCACCATTATACTCATCATCTACCAGAAGAGATTATATTATACTCATCATCTACCAGAAGGCCCCAGTAGCAACCATTAGTTTGGTGTTAAATGCTGGTCACATAGTCATACAATCACAGAACGGCCTGGGTTGAAAAGGACCTCAATAATCATCTGATTTCAAGCCCCCTGTTATGTGCAGGGTCACCAGCCACCACACCAGGCTGCCCAGAGCCACATCCAGCCTGGCCTTGAATGCCTTTAAGGATGGGGCATCCACAGCCTCCTTGGGTAACGTGTTCCAGTGCGTCACCACCCAGTCAAAAGTACAGAAATTGAGATCAGAAAAGCACTGCAGCTCTCTAGATTAGTTTAAGACTATCCATCCCGATTACCTAGAGGAGAGAAATACTTGTATGGGGAGTGAATGAAGGCACACTGAGACAAACATCAGTGTCAGAATGAGACAGAGATGATGCACAGAGAGGCTCAGGCTGACTAAAGCAAAATGCAGCCTTGCAACCCAAACATGGAAGAGCAGAGATTGATGTGCAGAAGGAAAGCCAGCCAAGAAAGGGATTTAAAGAGCAATTTCTTGGCTGGAATATGTTATGTCAACAAGAGAGAGCTATGCAAAGATACCTCTATTAACAGGAGGATTGAAAGCAATAAGCTGAGTCCCAAGCATTTGTAAGCAACACTCAGCTGTAGCAGAAAGGTGGTTTTGGGAACAGCCAGATGCAGAAAGACAGGAAAAGGGAAAAGAATTGGTGCAAAAGAAGACTTGGAGACAGAGTCAAAGCAGAAACCCTGTTAGAAAGAGCAGTGAGGATTTGAGAAGTGATTCTAGTTTAGGACAGTCTGTTAACAGTACTGACAGGGCAGCAGAGGGTGGCACAGGGCAGTGTATCCAGCAGCAGTGCTTGCTGTCAGCAAGAGCAGCAGGCTGACAGACATCAGGCTGGTGAGGCTAAACCGTGGCTGTGTAAACAACCCACAGACAGCTCTGGATTTAAGCCATTTCCCTTCATAACATAAATAAAGCATGTACTTCATGGGCTAGAAGAAGCTCAAAACAGAGGGAAGATCTGAGCTTCTCACACAGAGCAGTGCAGCAAATTTGATACTGAACATAAAGCACACTGGAGGTGAAAAGAAGAAGAGCCTTGAAATTACAGCATTCTCTATTAACAATCCTGGATCAAAGACAAACATCCGAAAGGACACAAGGGATTGCTGAACATAGGAAAGGCAACTTACAGATCCCAGCGTGGTATTTCAAAGTGCTAACGCTGTGTTTGTGAGCCTTGTACGTTTGGATTCGCTCCCCAGTGTCCACTAACCAGCACTTCACTGTCCTGTCTGCGCTTCCCGAGTACAAGTGTCGATTCACCAGCTGAAGGGAAGAGGGGGGAAAAAAAAGCATTAGCAACAGTCTCTTAGGCATGTTGGTGCCAGCACCGCATTGAGCTGACTCATCTGAAGTCAGCTTGTGTCTGAACAGCCTCAGTTCCTGCAAAGTACAGACTGCGTTTTTACTAGTGGTTGGCAACTCTACCTGTGGCAGCGGGTTGGAACCTAATGATCATTGAGGTCCCTTCCAACCCAAGCCACTCTATGATAAACAGATAGCAGGATTACTCTGTGCGAAGTCAGTATGGAAACACCAGCTCTTCCTTGAGTCTTGTGCCTTGCTTTCTGGAAGTCTTTTTAGGCTGTTATCTGATGATTAAATCGTTAACTATTCTCACACAGGTCTTAAACATCTTCAATCAGATCATGTTCCGCTGGGAGTTCAGAGCAAACCAGCCTTTAAAATCCAAAGAGCAGTGCCCCATTACATTAAGTCATCCAACCCATCGTGTAAAGTCATCAATGGTAGAGGGTTTTTTTTTTCCTTTCCACACAGACATGGCAGAGAATGGCAAATGGAATAACTGTGGAAGGGAAAGAGAGACAGGGAGAATGTAACAGACCTGTGTAGCACTATGAAACTTGCCAGGATACAGCAATAGACTATCTGAAGTGCGCAAAGCCTGGCAGCTTTGCAGGGAAACCCTCTACAGAGCAAAGAGAAATCCTGCATTTATGCTCATCTATGGCAAGCAAAGTAGAGTTCTGAGCAGGCACCGTTCTGCACAGCTCTGTATACTTCTCCAAGCAGACAGCTGGCCTGGCAGATGCCATTTGAAGGCAGTATAATGGAATCAGCCAGTTAAGCACGCAATCATGAGTCACCTGGACCTGGGTGTTGCTCTTGGGTCACTTTCAGGGGACACCTTGCATTCTAAACCCTCGATCCCTCCTTTTGGCGCTCTGTTTCTGTAAGCTTTAAATGTTTTTCCATTCTTCCCCATCTCCACTTCACTCTGAGAAGGTGTCATTTGTGAAAGGCATCATAAACGAGCAGGACTTGGCCCATGGGGCAGTTTTCACAGCTAAACGTCAAGAGGTTGTAAAACACATCAGCTGCTAAAAGTCAGCAGTACTTTGAAATGTCACATCCCATTACTTTTAAGCTGCGTTAGCAATGGCATTAATACTACATCTCTTTGAGGAAAGAGAAGGAATAGCCAGCAGCGCTAACGAAAAGCGAGAGCCGTAACAGCCTGAGGAAGGTAACCTGACCTTTCATTTCCGGGCTCAACTTGAATGGGCATGACAAACATTGTCACATGGCCTCTGCTCAATGCAAGAACTGTTTTGAGTCGAGATCCTGCTGGGCTGCTCCTGGTCAAGTCGTCACATTTCTGTTTCAGACATCTCGCACCAACACACTCAGTGAAGAAGGGAAAACACAGAGCTATAACCTCCTGCAGGTAAGTGCCACTCAGCATTACCGGAACGTTAGGTTACACCGCTTGATTTCCACATCTAAGTGGGTGTGCGAATGTTGAAATGAAACAGCAGCACTTGCCTAGATTTTCTTCCTTGCTAGATATAAAAATATGTTAAATGACCTGGGCTGCTACTCAGATAATTTATGCCACCAGGAGCATAAGAACCATGAAAGCTTCCAATGCATGGAGATATGCAGAGTTGGCAGCAGGGCAGCTCTCTTCATTAAGCCCCAAGTCTCCGTGCCCCCCAGGCTGCCCTCTAATACACCCATTTATTTCCTCTCCTCCCGCTCCCCAGTTTAAGAAGGGGAGCAAAATATTCTCAGCAATTCTAGGTTACAGCCGCAGCCTAAGCTACAGCACTTCAGATATCTATTAATTAGTCATCATCATCACCAGACAGTGCTTCCAGCCCAAGCACTCACATTGTACAGCATAAGTATAAAATATAAAACAAATGCCTTCCCTAATTCACCATTGGGAAAGTGTGAGACAGTGCATCTCAAGTCTCTGCTTAAAAAAACACCTTGAAATGTGCAGCACTGTAACTTCTGACTGCCAGGGTCCCAGAGCACAGGATGCATTACACGCCTCAGGGCAGCTGTGATGAGCACCAGTGCACAGAGTCCATGCAAGTGCTCAGGAGGGGATATGAAAACCAGCTGGGACTCTCACTGACAAGAACAAGACAGAGGAACCGATCCAATCCGACCCACCTCAAATCAGCAGTTTGACTCCTGAGCTTTCTATCAGAGCTGGCATCCAAAAGATGCATTTATCCCCCTGTGCAGACCCTCCATCCCATTCCTAACTACCAGGCCTTTTCCCCCCTCCTTCTATCTCCAAAGCTCCAAAACCCACACTCAATTCTCTAACCCCAGTCTTATTCACTTTCTTATAATTTAGAAGGAAAACGGTAAAATTTCACCCAACAGATTTTCCAAATATACCCAAGCCTGTCAAATCCTGGTTTAAAAACCACCAGTAGAAACAGTTACATATTCTAATCTGCAAATGCCTGGAGAACTGGTGGTATTTTCCGAGCTGTATTTTCTTTGGCTGGCTCCTGTGTGCTTTGTTCACTTTGGATCACTGCCCAACAAAGTTCCTGACGAGGAAAAGCATGGCAAGGCAAGGACACCTGGAGCAGAGCAGACAACACACAAAAGATCTGCAGCTTGGGTACTAATGAGCTGTGCGGATACTTCAAACCCAAGGAGCTTCAAAAGGATAAACATGATGACAATCAGATGATCAGTTTTAAAGCCTCAGCCAGACAAGAGGGGAAAGAAACCACCGCATTGATAGCTTTAATTCTGGACTATTCATTTTTCTCATTGTGCTGAAGGGCTTTGCTTTTTAGCAGATGAAATGCTGAGACAAGAGAATGAGGCACATTTGTCTCAGTTCTCCAGAAATGTCCTGGAGATGTACTATTCCATCACAAAGTTTGGTCAGACTGGTTTTTAACAGCCAAGTTACAGCATTGGCATAATAAAGGTTGCAAACACTGAAGTAATTACAGGTTTCATTGTAAAAAAGTGCCTGTTTTATTTAACCCTGTTGTTGGTCACAGCCCCTAGACATGCCACAGTTCAAATAAATAAGCATAGCTAGGGTTGGTCTCTCCAGACAGTCATAACCCCACTGCTCCATGAGCCTGGCTGAGCTGAACACATGCAGCAGCTTAAGACAGTTTCCACCTGCATTAATGCCAAGAAAGTCAGCAAAAGAGTTGTGTAGCAGGTTATTCAACCTACAGCTTATAGGAATGGACTTTGCTCTCCAATTAACCTTTGCTATAAGACAACTTAACTTTCATCCAAGGAGAGGCCGCTAGCCCAGCTACTGGATCAGGTGTGCCATGCAGATCACCGTGCTTAGGCGGGCTCCCAGGAAGGCAAGTTCCCATCAGCACACTTCCCATTGCCAGCTTTCTATCTACAAGGGGTCAGTGCTCCTGCAACCTGTCAGCTGGGTCTTCTGTTCACAGCTGCTCCCATAGCTAGAAATCACCAACTTGGAGCAGTCTCAAGTTACAGCCATGTGAGCCTTCTGCCGAGTTAGACTTTCAGGATCCCATTCAAACCACATTCATTTTAGAGAGCTAAATAACTCCCTGCGGGCAAGAAATTGTTTTGTTTTTTGGTTGTTGTTGGTTTTTTGAGCTGAGAATCTATCTAGAGTGAGCTCTGGCTGCTAGAGAACATTTTTCAGCTTCTTCACTGCAGTTTAACAGCCCTAAAGCACACTCCTTTTCTAAAGGTGCTGGACACGTTCAGATCCCCCTAACTCATCCTGTGATGAACCGCGACACAAATTACCCCCAAAGTGCACACGATTTCATTGGTTCGCTGAGAAAAAGAACCCGTCCCCACCATCACAATAGCTAAGTGTATAAATGGAGCTCAGGCAGTGGGTTCACTCAAAGCATTCTTTTCTTCCAGCCAGCTTTAAAAGACAACAGAGGGGAACATTCCCAACAAAGGATCTTTTGCAGGGAAACCAGAAGCAAGTCCTTGCCCACTCATGTTCATTTAAAACTCCTTTTGCAATTCTCATCCTTGTAAGAATGTTCGCTATAGAATCCAAGCTAAATACCAGGCTGGATCATTTCTTTCTACCAGCTTTTGGCAGCACAAGTTTGATAAATACTTGGTCTGAACAATCAGCAAAGGACAAAGCAATCCTTGTAAACAGGTTGCAAAACCACTTTGGAGACGTTTAGAATAACACACACAAGTAAATATTTAGGCCACGGTTATTCAGCCTGGTGCAGGCAGTGGTGTTCAGGGGAAATGTCCGTCTGATGAGGAATTACAAACCTGGGTCTTTAGCCGGGCCTGAGATGTTTTAGTGGAAGAAATAGAACAAGCTGTGTGATTACACTCAGCCCACCCTTGATTTTTCCCCCCCATTGCTTCCTGTAAAATCACATCATTGGCTCTTACATGAAGAGAGAGCACTCAGAGCAGCTGCTGTCCCTCGCTTGCCAAGCTAGCAACACACTGCAGAAGAAGCATGAGAGAAGAGTTCTGGCTGCTGCACCAATGGTTACCTTGCCTGACGATGTGAAGGAAGGAGTCAAGGCTGCCAAGGCACCTCACATGCAGAAAGTCTACTGGCAAAACTTCTGTCAGCTCAATTGGGATGGTGGAAGGAAGAATGGTGTTACAATAAGCTGGCACCTGCAGCTGATGTGAAAGCAGGCCATACGCCGTGATTCGGCCCTGGGAAGACACTCTGCTGTCTGTGATCACCAAGGACTGGGGAAAAGGGACAGCCAAAAGCCAACCAGTGTTATTTGGCCTTCCATGCCAGATTAGAGTATTCAGGCTCCTGTAGCATATGCTGGATGGTAACGGTACCTAGAGGACCTTGGTGCAAACAAGTAGCATTCAAAACGAGAACACGACTGTGCCATCATCTCTTCATTCACCAGCCACGCAGGAAGGGAAAACATGGGTATATCTATGGATACCTACCCTGAAAGGCTCTCCTAGGAAGCTCCATTCACTGCTACAGAAATGCTATTGATATTTACAGGAAAGTCATGGAAATTGGCCAGAACTGCCCAGACTTTGCCCGCAGCAGGTCAGAACTTCCTGAGGCACTCCTCCTAATGCAGTGCATTTTAAGTTGGGGAAGATACAGTCTTAGTAGTGACACTTTTCCTGTCCCATCCAGGACAAGATAACACACCAAACTCCATTTCTCAAATGTTCTGAAAGGCCAGCCTCAATTAGGAACCTTTATTTGCATTGAACATTGAAAATAAATACTTTATTTTGTAAAGTCTCTCCACATAAGCATTATGGCAGCTAGTGGATGGAAAAAACTACCTATAAATGCTGGTACCAGCTCAGCTCCTCCAGGACAAGGGAGTAAAAATGTGGTGTAATTAGAAGCTCGCTCTCACGCTCTGAAGAAACTGAGCTACTGCCAGCAATTAAAGCTGTCTGCTGGCTACTGTGAGTGACTCACAGCCACCTCCAAGTCCTCCCGGACACAGGGTTTGAAAAATACTACACTAAACTCCCTGACACGGATTGCAACTCTGCCACAAAGGAGCCCCAGGCAAAGAAGGCTCCAAAGGTTCCTGGAGAGCAATAATAAAAATTAAAAGCAAAAGCAAAATAAAGAAACAAAGCAAAAATCAAACCAGAAAGCAAGCAACCAACCAACAACAAAAACACAAGGAAACTGCACACACCTCTGCTCAGGAAGTTTCCCTTCTGTTGCAACATCTTTGTATGGATTCTTGTGATTGACCCCTTTCTAACAGAACGAAAATACCATGTGGGCTGTGCTGAGAGGCAGCCAAGTGGAACAGAAGGGCGAGTGTTGAACCCAATAAGGAAGAGAGAGGAATTAGGAAAGACTGACAGGCTAAAGCTATTCAACAGCATTACGGCGAGTGATTAAGCTGGGGTAAGTTTTAGGGCAGCGTGTACCCAGCTGGGCTCCTCTAGATACAGCCATCGGCTGATGACTGGAGAAGCAAATGGCTGCCAGTTACTCACAGCTACGGGCTGAGGGTTTGGCCAGGATCACTGCCAGCACAGCCCTGGCAGCAGCAGACTTGTCTACTTTGAATTGTTCAGGTTTCCCAAAGAGACGTGTTGGTTTTGCTTTTCTTCTCCCCTACAAGAAGTTCTGTTTGTTTAAAACCATTGTTTAACGCTGTGCTCGCAAGGAGGGAAGCATTGCTCATTCTGGAGCATTCAAAGAGCGTGATTGAGTTTCCCAGGCTTCTGGGAGAGGGTCAAGCCAGTTTTGTGTAACAACTTTAGCAAGAACCCAATTAAATTAAAGCAAGCTCTGTTGTTGCCAATCTGTGTCTTGAAGAAAGGTTGCAATTAAACGGTAAAACATAGCGTGACACTAAGAACAGCAACATATTTACTCGAGCATCCTCAAAATGCATTACCACAATCTGAGAATGTACCCAAGCAAGACAAACATTACTCCAGGGCAACACAACTTAGTTCTTTTTCCTTTCTAAAACCAAAGGAAAACAGAATTCCTTCAGTACTATTGGGTCTTCAGTCTGCTAGTGTCAGCTGCGGCTATCTTTAAAAACAGAGGCAACAGACCCACATTCTAAGGAGACAGATACCTCCTTAGAATGGCTCGTGGTTGCACCAGGGGAGGTTTAGGTTGGATATCAGGGAAAAGTTCTTTTCTGAAAGGGTTGTTAAGAGGATCCCCAGGGAGATGGTTGAATCACCATCCCTGGATGTGTTTAAGAACCGTTTGGATGTGGTGCTCAGGGACGTGATTTAGCAGGTTCTAAGAGTTAGGGTAGTATGGCTGGGTTGTGGTTGGACTCGATGATCTTTGAGGTCTTTGAGCAATTCTATGTTCTTACCTCTAGGCAAATTATCGATCCTTGATGCTCTTTGAACACTTTCAGCTGCTCACCAGTAACAATATTCCACGTTCGAATGGTATAGTCCGTGCTGCCAGAAAACAGCTCCCTGTTTGGTGCGTCAAGTATAAGGCATAAGACAGCCCCAGTGTGTCCCAGCAGAGTCTGGTAACAGCGCCCGCTGGACACCCACCAGACCTTTACAGTGCAGTCCGTGCTACCTGTCACTAGGAGGTCTCTGCTTACTCTCTCCTCCTCCTCCTCTTCCTCCTCTTCCTCTTCAAGGACGTCCTTGGAGGAATAGTGAGCTAGAGTCAGGACACAGTTCCGATGGCCCCGGAATTCCTGGATTTGTTTCTCCTTGTCCACACTCCAGCAGCGGGCTGTCCTGTCATAGGAGCCACTAAACAGGTAGTCTTTGGCAACCAGAATCCTGAACAAAAAGATAAAAGAAAAGAATTAAAGATCATCCAGTTTCACCCCCCTGCTATATGCAGTGTCGCCAACCAGAAGACCAGGCTGCCCAGAGCCACATCCAGCCTGGCCTTGAATGCCTCCAGGAATGGGACATCCACAGCCTCCTTGGGCAACCTGTTCCAGTGCATCACCACCCTCTGAGTGAAAAACTCCCTTCTAACACCCTTTTACAGATCTAAGGAGCAAATAAGAGACTATAGCTCAAGAATTCAGCCTGTTGGGCCTCCATAATAACAAAGTGTAGCTTCACAAACACTTAACAGATAATCTCTGTGGTCTGTGTTTCTAAACTGGGAACAGGGAACATCATAACCTATCTTCCTCATACGCTGAGTTTGGCCCTCTGGAACCTTTCAAACTGGCAACAAAGACAGATGAATAAGGAGCATATTTCTAACTTGCTGATTCAAGCAAAACCAGGCCAGTGCCAGAACACAGGCAGAGCCAGCCTTCCTAACTATTTACAGCATCCGGCTACACACTGTTTGTGCTCTGAGTTTGGTAATGAACAACAGAACAAATATTAAGATAAATCGCTCCATTTGTGATTAAGCAAAGCCATCCCAGCTATTAAGAGGCACTTCAGAAATCAAGCAGCCAATCTGTTATGAACCATCAGATCACTACCAAACTTTGTTTGCATGATGAGGAACAGCTATTCCAGAAACAGCCCTGACTTTATCCCCCCTCAGTGACTCAAAGGTTTGACGTGATGTTTTTACGTCTATTTATCGAAAGCATCTGTTATCAATTGAATAATTTCTTCTGGAATGTGGTGCCTGGTGCTGGATTCAATTCCCTTGCCGTGTGCCTTTCAGCCCTCTCCTATCTGCCGTCTATGGATGTGTCAGCACCGTTGCTAGGAAAACGGAATCATTACAGCACAGGACACGTGGAGCATTCACCCAAAGGTTTACACAACCCGTTTTGCTAGCATAGTCATGGAAAATTGCAGCAAAGCCACGATCTGTGCGATAAGAGATTACAGGAACACAATGGAAGAACTCCATGGAACCAACCTGTTCACAATGGACGTGTGCCCTCGGTAAATGGCCACGCACTGGCCTGTCACCACGTCCCACTTTCGAATGGTGTGATCTGCGCTACACGTGAAGGCAGCCTCGTTTTCTAAGTGGCAGAAGGTGATGTAACTCTCGTGTCCTAGGAATAAGGGCAGAAATAACAGCTCAAGCATCGCGCCAGCAAGCAGGGAGGACTGGGTGAGCTCTTCATCTGGACTAAGAAAGTAAATGGGCTGGAGCTCCAGTTTTCAATGCGCAATCCCACTCCTCACATCTATTCACATTTCTTTGTTCAAAGCAGTGTTTTTAATTACCAGGAGAAAATTCCACTTCATTGTCACACGGATTCAGAGTAAAACAGTGCAGCTCAGCTGTATCAAAACATGATGAGCTGAACTGGTGACTGTGTAAGAACATTTGCACTACTGCAGTTTAAAACTGGTAACAAGGGAGGAAAAAAAGGTTTGTTAATTCCACTTTATATACAGAAATGTGTTTGCTTCCTCCCAAAGTCAGGAAAAAGGCTGCATTTCAACACAGCCCACTGGCTGTTGGGACACAAACAGTCCTAAGCTGAAGCATGAAACAATGAAATGAGGAAGAAACGTGAGCCTCACCAGCAAGCTTGGTTTCATTGTCCAAGCGGAATGAAATGCAAACAAAAGAGCACAACTGGTAAAAAGTCAGCCAGTGTTTCCCACATTGTGACTAATAAGATCAGCGAAAATAGCTTTCAGGATATCAGTATGCCCTTATGAAATGACACAAAAAGGAAGAATAAGGTTTATTTATACAGTCACCTATCAAGGTAACAGATGAGACAGAACATTCTTACACTCCTTTGGATTTATATACCTAGACTTTAAGATTTCAACACCTGAACTGGTACTTCTGAAGCATCCCAAGAGACTCTGGCTGAAGCCAGTAGGCCTTAATGTGATTTAAATGTGTGCATATAGAAAGGACAAATGTAATTAAGAAGTGAGAGAAACAGAGATAAACAGAGTATAACCATTGAAAATAGTTACACCAGAGCTTGTCCAAATCCCTTGTGGCAGACAAGGTCCAGTTGATGGTGGTGGTCAGCCACCACTCAAGTCTGCTGGTTATGCTGCAGGATAAGATGGAAACTGCTCTAGCTATGGTTTTACCAGTAATTACAGCTTTCCAATGCGAATTTACACAAGGGTAGCATAAGAACACAAACGTAACATACATAGAGTTATCTGATGTGCTTGGTAGTTCACAAACCATCTAGCCAACTTTCTTTAAAGCTTACCTCAGACACCAGGAGTTCATAAGCCACATGCTGAATACCATCCAGCATACTTATCTTCCCAGTTAAAAGTTAATTGTTGCTTTAAGTGGAGCTTAAATCCCTAAGCAAATGCCACTGAGACTTCCAGGAGACACAGGATGTGGGGGCACAGACAACACTCCATCGTTAAAAAATAAAGCAGACAAACAAAAAATCCCAACAATGTTAATGTTTGGAAGAAGAAAAGATGAGAAACTCCAAATGTAAGAGTTGGGTGGTTGGTTTGCTGCTGTGTTAAGAGAATAAGAGCAGGAATGAATGAGAACACAATCAATCTTTGGCCCCCAGTGTGGTTCCTACAAAGCTTTTCTCTATCCTAACGTTAGCCTAAGGATATCAGATTCTGTTACTAATGCAAAACCAATTTAGAATTCAAAACTCCAGCGACTGACACATCCGAGTGCCGAAGGTAAAGACAAGGTTCTATTCAACAAGGTTTCTTCCCAAAGTTCTGGGCCAAGAGGTTCTACATAGAGATCACCTGGAAAACGAGACGATTAAAGGGACGGAAGTAACGTGGAGAGCGAGGAGGGTGATAAGGGGAAGATCGGAGCGCCTACCTTGGAAGTGGCCGTGGCATTGGCTGTCGGCTGTGCTCCAGAGCCGCGCCGTGCCGTCCTCGCTGCCCGTCAGCAGTCGCTGCCCGTCGGGGCTGAGGCTCAGCCAGTTGATGCCTCCCTGGTGATCGGCGCACACCTTCACGGCCGAGCCGCTGTTCCCCATCCCGGCGCTGCCCACGAAGGCTGCGGGTCAGCAGGTCGCCTCGCAGCCCCTCGCTCCGGGCCTCATTTCCCACCGACCGCCTTCAGCCATGGACCTCACCGCAGGAAAGGCGGCTGTGGGACACAGAGCAGGGCACGGGGACGCGTTGAGTCACCGCATCTCCTCCGCGGACACACCGCTTTTCTCAGCCGGGACGCATTCATGCTCCGGAGCACCGGATAAAAGCCCTACGGTGGAAGATCGCCGGGCCTCCCATCCCTCCTCCAGCACAGGGGCACGTCCAACCCACCGGGACGGCACCGAGCCCTCCCCGGCCACCCGCTGCCCCGCACTGCGGCACGCGTCTTCTCCTCCTTCAGCCTCCTCAACGCCGACACGAGCTCAGGCACCCCCAGCACCCGTTCGCACCCCCCATGTCCTGCCGTACCCCTCACGTCCTCCTCGTGCTGACCGAGCGCCCCGCAGCCCCCCGGCCCCGCCGCCATCCCTCCCTCCCTCCCGGCCCGCAGCATCCCCGCCCTCGCCGCTCGCTCACCGCCCCGGACGCGGCTCCGGGCTGCGGCGGGACGGGGGGAGCCGCCCCCAGCCGGGGCTGAGCGGGGAGGGCCGGAGCGGACGCCGCGCTCCCCCTCGGGCCACCCCGGGGTGGGTCCCCAACGCCGGTTCTCCTCCCTCCATGTTAGAGCCGCTTCCCCGGAGCGGGACGGCGCGGCCTCCCCTCTCCCCATCCCGTGCCGCCCCCTCGCTTTGCGCCCCCTCCGCCTCCCCGTCTTTTATTTCAGGGATAAGAGGCACCCCAGCCTTCCTGCCTCCCCTTACCGCTTTTCAGTTCCCCGGCTTTCCTTCCTCCAGCCCTCGGCTGATCTCAACCCCGTGCTCCCCGGGAGAGGAGGGAGGGAGGGGGCGAGCTGGGGGCTGGCTTTGAGGGAAGCCATCGCCTTTTGTTCCTCCTCTCGCCCTCATCCCTGAGGGTGAGCTGCGGCTGAGCTGCTCCTCAGGAGGACACCAGAAATTCCGCTTGTTAGCAAACAGGGCTGTTGCTCATTAGCGCAGTCCTTCACTCCTGTGGGAAAGCCAGGCTGGCAGCAGAGCCCCTTCTTGCCATTCTTATTGCTCTTACCTGGGAGCAGATGCTGACCCCCATCTCACCACGACCCCCTCTCAGGCAGCTGTAGAGAGCAATGAGGGCTCCTCTGAGCCTCCTCCACACTAAACAACCCCAGCTCCCCCAGCAGCTCCCCATCACACTTGTGCTCCAGACCCCTCACGGTTCCACTGCCCTTCTCTGGACACACTCCAGGGCCTCAACGTCTCCTTGTTGTGAGGGATGTGTCCTCACCAGGGCCAAGTACTGAGAGATGATACCTCCCTACTCCTTGCCAACTACGCTTAGTCTGGCCACAAACCCACACTTGGTCTGGTTGTAGTCATGCAGGCCCTGGGCTATGGGCTGATGGCACAGTGCTGCTCCAAAATGGGGCCCTGCTGTGCCAGGAGAAGCATGAAACACAAGTGGGAAGGGTCCTATCCCAGCACAGTGTTATTCAATGTACAAAAGATAGATCTGGCAGACAGAGAACATGGTCTGATGCGGATCCCATTGCCCTAAGTTAACATTTAACAAATGGGCAGCACCTGTGCTGCTAAAAACACACCTGCTGAGTAGGGTACGTAGCAAAACCCACTTTCCCTGGTTCCCACTCCATTTAATGCCTTTTTGCATCAAGTCCTCGGGCCTGCTGGCTCCATTTCAGGCTGTCATGTTCAGCTCGGAGGTTCAGCAGACACTGCACAAGGCAGCAGGCTCATTCCTGCATGATGTATTTCAGTGTGTGGGATGTACAGAAATGCAGCCATTAAATGTATGCTTAATGGGATGCTTTATTTTTGCACGGCGCTTTCTGGCAGTCGTGGAACAGAGCTGCTACATCCCATCCAACACCACCAGGAGACAGTCCTGGCTCTGCTGCCCGCTGTAAGCACAAAACCTGCATGGCACTTTGTCTCCAGCCAGCTCTTTTCTCAACACCAGCATATCTGCATTTCTGCACCATCTCTGGGCTTGACACCGCATGCTCCGTATCTTTCAATGTGAGACACGAGCACTGGATTTCTTCCCTCTGAAAATCCCATTATCCGTGGAAAGACATTGTTTTGGATGTGTCGGCTGTGCTCAGGGAGTGTCCCTCACCATCTGCTCGTACATCTGTCAGATCCACTCACAAACTACTGCACTGAGTCCTCGCTTGAGAAACTGGAGGATAGATACTCACTCCTCCTTATTTTCCCTGCGCTGCAGTGATGTGAAGGTGGGGGAAATCTGGATTTCATCTTTTCTTCTAGTTAGTGCCACCCAGATGAAGGATTTGGAGTTCAGATGGTTTGTATTGACTTTAGGAGGGTTACCTCCATCCTTCAGCAGGGGTCCAACATTTGCAGGTTCTTTTCCATTGAGAGAGAGGCTGTGGATGCTCCAACCCTGCAGGTGTTCAAGGCCAGGTTGGATGGGACCCTGGGCAGACTCGTCTACAATTAAATGTGGAGGTTGGCAGCCCTGCGTGCAGCAGGGGGTTGGAGCTTCGTGATCCTTGAGGTTCCTTCCAACACAATGAAAATGCTGAAGAACCTTCTCCTTGGTGAGATTTGAGTAATGATGCAAATGATTTCAAAGTGTTATTGATGTCATTTGTGGGGGAAGAAGAGCAGGCAGCTCTTCCAGCCTTCCCCTTCTCAGGCTTTGGTGATGTGGATGGAATTGCAATGGCGCTCAATGGACTACAAAGGCACTTTATTCTGCCAAAGAAACGGGGCCCATAATGACCCAAAGAAGTCAGCACCAGAGCTCTATTCACTCCAATAGCTAAAGAATAAGGCATGCAACAATGCAAATGATCTCTGTTAGAGAATTAACTCCTTCCAGCATCCAAACCCCTCCACATTCCCACAGAAGGACTGCTATGGCTGCCAGCCTGTTTTCACCAAACCCTATATAGCTCCGCTTCAGCCTATCAACCCCAATCACTGTCAGATTTGCTGATAATTAAGTATTGCTTCCTCTTTCTTTACCTCAGAAAATCACAAAAGCCAACTAACTCTCCTGGAACTACTGTCAGGGTCCCGGAAAATTGATACTGGCATCTCCTGAACTGCTTTTTCATTTTAATATCAACCACATCATTACAGTGAATGAGAACTGTTGACCTCAAAGGGCTGTGTGGTATCTCCAGTAGCACAGTTCCCCACAGAGGAAACTTAATATGTGCTAAGAATATTTCTCTTCAATTTGATTTAAAATTGATCTAGTTACACCAGCGCAGTGTAAATAAAACATAACCTTAAGTAGATTCCAATGTAGCTTCTACTGATTTGATTTAATTCAGAATGTTCTCAATGTCTGAACGGCTTCGCTTGCATGAAGAGCTGGCGTTGGTGAAGGCAGATTGATTTTTACATGGATTTAATTATCAGAGGTTGTGCAGATGTAGCTTTACTCTGATGTGAGGATGGGGGAGTGGGTCAGTGTGGCTTCTTCATTAGCACACGGTCCCATACTGCTCCATACAGCCCCATCCAGTGCTACTGTTGGAAGGGAAGGGTGAGCTACACTCTCCTTCTCTGCCCTTCATCCTTTAGAAGGTCCAATAACAGCAACATTCATCTTTTCCTGGCAGAGCTTAAAGACGGGCACAGGGCTCAGTGTTAAAATGCAGCAGCGTAGCACCGTAGGATAAAATGTCTTCATTTCCCAGCCCCGATGCCACAAGTATGAGGGCAAGTCAATGGAAGCTGGATAATTCACAATTGTGAAAGGAAATACCTTTTAGGCAACATGTAATCAGTCTGTGGAACTCATTGCCGCAGGATGCTGTTACGGCCAAGAGTTTAACAAAGAAATTCCCCAACAATTCACAGCAGTAGGACCCTGCCAGGCCTCAGGATTTATCCTAGACCACCACGTAGCTCTCGATCCATGGGAGGCCTTGTGCCCGGGTCATAGCACAGGGGAAGGCTGTGACCACGCATTACATCTGAGCTGTGTGTGATATTGCTCAGGGCCTCTTGGAGAGCAAGGCTTGGTTTGATCCCCAGACCATCCGCAGTCTTCTTACCACAGCGATATCTACATGTGGGACACTTTGGAGCACTCCTCGTACTGCTCATATTGGAAGATTTGTTGGGGGTGGACTCTCTTCCCATACAGGCAGCACAGGAGGGATGCTGTGCTCCTGCAGCTCTCACCACGGTGCCTAATGGTGGAATGCAAAGCCAGGCTTCACACTGCAAAGCACCGGTGGCGTGTGAGGTACGGTTTGGGAACAGGAGTGAAGAAACTCATGTGGAGGTACACAGATAACTACAGCATTGGCGAACTGTATTAAGAAACACCAAAAAAACATTTTGGAAAGTACACTGACCCTCCCCATTCGACTGCTCTGGAATTCCTTGCATTTTCCCAGGGTCATCCAAAGGCCTTTGGAGGCTCTGGGCACAGAACTTGTATGTGCAGTTCTGCACACAGTCTGAAGTTATCCTCTAAGACTCAGCGTTCGCTTCTAAACCCTCTGCAATCAGCCTCTGTTACAAGCAATGCTGTACATGTCACTGAAAGTTCTCCCTTCCCCCATATAAATGTGGGTCCTTTGCAGTTAAAAATGTCCCGGAGTGCCCAGAAGTTTAGCATGGGTGTAAAGACTTCACAAGTTCTCCCTACAGAATAAGAGATGGTTTCAAACTGTCACGTAGCCCAGGATTTCCTGTAAACATCTGCAAAGTTCTTTCGCTTTTTAATCAGATCTGAAGCAGTGGTTTCTTTCAAAACATGCTTGGTTTTCTAGTGTTTCTATTACTGCAGTCACATAAAAGCCTGCCTGCTAAAGCTAATGCAGCTCTACTGTCCCATGCTACTTTACTCAGGTGGGTGCATTACCCCTTAGCAATGTCAGGAACGTGAAAAGAGCTGGAGAATGAAGGTCTATGCAGTGACCTATCGAGCTGTTGGGTGATGGTAATATTGCTGCCTGATACAAATGGGTTCTTGGTAGCTCACCCCTGTCAGCAATGGGAGGTCAGCCATGAACTCCGAAGGGGGTTGAATTAACTTTTTGCTGTGATGAACTGATAGCTTAAAAACTGCTGCTGTGAAGGAATCTTATCTCTCTGGCTAGGAAAGCAGATGTCATTTCCTAGACGTTTTTAAGATGCTGCATGCCAGGGGATGTAAGATTTTTACTGTAAACAGCCTTACTGTAATCAGCTTTCCCCTCACATAGGAAGGCAAAAACCTTCCATCACGTCACTGTATAGTGGGAATGTTACAAATATTTACAGAATTACAAAATAATAGCAAAAAGCTCATTTTCCCCTGCTCCCTACTTTGATGGGAGCCCTGCTGTTCCTTCCAGACGGTAAGCTGGCCTCCTGCCCAGACCGTATATCTCTTCTGACAGGCTCCTTAAGGACCACATCTCAATGGAAGCCAAAAGAAATATATCTTACTAAGTGACACGAGAGTAACTTTCTGAGCCTTATTCTGAGGCCATTTTAACTGATTTTGCGCCGACGCAGCTCTGCTGGTTTTGACTGCAATAATCCAGAGTTGTATTAACGCAGGAGGAGACCCAGCACCCCTGACATTGGTGCAAAAACCTGATTTTATAAGTGCAGAAGTTACAACCGGTGACCCAGGCGGGATTACAACAATTGCATTCGCATCTGGACTCTGAGAGATTGCTCGGTATTTTATTCTGCCTGGTTGTGAGTGGAGCCAAATCGCTGCCTTGGGTAAAGATCGCTCACCTCCTCACGTACCTCGCTGCTGCTAAAAGGTTTGTACTAACAGCTGATGCAAAAAGGAGGTTTAAGAGGGGGCAGGAAAGGGCTTAGCTGGGTTTTGCTGTTGGTGGGTGAAAATTGTACCATCCCAGGCAATGCCAAAGCTTCAGAGAATCATGGAATGCATGAGGTTGGAAGGACCTCTGGTCCCTCTGGTCCCTCTGGTCCCACCCTTGCTCCATCAAGGCCACCCAGAGCACAGTGGATGTCCAGGCCCATGTCCACGTGGATTTAGATCTCCAAAAAGGAGACTCCACAGCCTCTCTGGGCCTGTGCCAGAGCTCTGTTCTGTGTCTCTGCCAATGCTTGCTTAGAGCCAACACTGCTTTATGTTGTTTCTCCTCACCAAATAACCCAGCAATCCTTGGCAAAGAGAAGGATACCAGGGTAATGCTGGTGATCCTACCACGAGGATTACTAGCACAAATGAAGTGTGAGCTGCTTGGATTCAGCATCTCGGGTTGGTTGTGTAAAGGAAAGGTTGAGAGTCCTGTGGCTTTTCAGCCTGGAGAAGGGAAGATTGAGGCAGAAACTTGTCAGTGAAGGACTGGATGGTGACTGATGTTCTGCTGGGGAGACACAAAATGGCAGCTGTAGAGTAGTGCAAGGAAGCATGATGCCACTCATTGATAGCAGCACGACAGACAGAGCAGTAGGACAACAGCCTGCCTTCACTTCCTGCACGTACCTCGTGGCTTGCTTGGTGAACAAATCTTTCCTCATTGCCGTTCTCCTTTTTCCCTCCCCCTCCAAGTCTGCACAAGGGCTCACCCCAGCCCTCGTTTAAGAAGGCACCCCGCTGGAGTCCACTTCTGTCAGCAGGAGAGAGTGTAATTTAGCTGGTCTGCAGCAGTCTGTTTCCATTCATTCCTGAGGTTTTCCAGCTGCCCACGAAAACAATGCACTGATACACTCTGTGTGGACTTGAACCATGTCCAGCACAAAGGGCGAGGTGGGGCTGGGAGGTCTGGGGAGCGTTCTTTGTCCTGTCAAACAGAGCAGAGAGTGGCACAGCATGGTCAGAAAGAGATGGTGGGGCTGCAGCCCGCATGGCCCACATCCCAGGTCACACATCCAGAGTCTTCCCAGGCAAATGTCAGCGGTCCCAAACTCAAGTATCTAAGGGCTGGGAGGAAAAATAAACTGGATTTCAAGGGTGACCGGTGCTGCTTGCACTTTCACGGATGTAAAGTAGGCAGATGGCATCAGAAAGGATGTCATATTCCTCTGTTTATTTCTGCTAAATTCCTTCTCTCTCCTTTTCTCATCCCTCTTTCGTGCGGAGAGGGAGGCACAAAGTGCGTGATCAAAAACGCTAACAGCACAACTCCTTGATTCACGCCGCCAGCAGATCTCAGGCAGAACTCCCTGTTGAGTTGGAGGGAACAGCCTGATTAAAAATTGATGCCACAATATGGTCTGTCTTAGCAACAGCACTCGCAAGTGAAATTCATCTCGGATATAAACCGTGGCATTTAAAATGCCAGTTGGGTGAAGCTCGACCAACAAATAAATAAAGAAGTGAAACTGTTGCACGCAGCGCTGTGGAATTAAGGCAGTCTCCGTGCCACTTCATGGAACGTCGTTGTGTGTGACTCATTGAAGCCATTAAGTCTTCTGCTGCCTCTTTCCTGGCCTCATGGGGGTAACAACTTCCTGGAGCTGTACATTGAGGTGGGAGATTAAAACTGAGTCTGTGTGCACAAATGGGTCCGGGGTTGATCAGGACTTCATGTTGTTTGCCTGAGAGGTCCCACAGAGGGAATAATAAAGGGGTTCAAGAGAAGAACATCCGTTCTGCCAGAAGTGGTCTTTTAACCAGGCTTTTGCTTATTTGCTGGGGGAATTTACTCACAGGGTCACCTGGCAAAAATGACTGAAAGTTATGAAAGAAAAGGCTTCCTGCCAACTGCTCAAGAGAAGGAGGGAGAGAAGTGGAGAAGAAATGGGAAAGAGCAGCGAGTTGGCTGCAGGGCGAGGGACATTTTGTGATTTAGAGAAGCCAAGAACCAAGGCAGTAAAGGGAGGGAGTGCACCCCAGTCTCCTCAGCAGGCTCTGTGCTATGTTCTGGTGTCATTCGAGCACAAATGGAAAGCTGAGGCAAAAGGAAAATGGCACAGCACTTACAGATGCTTTGAGGAGCCCCTATGGGAACTCCGCATGGACTGAAAGTGGAGCTCTTGGAAGTGGTGAGCCTGAGACCATGGGGTGACCAAGGGCTGGGTGCTGGTTCTCCTCATCAGTCATACAATCATAGAATGGCTGAGCTTGGAACAGACTTCAAAGATCATCCAGGTTCAGCCCAGGGCTGCAGGCAGGGTTGGTAGCTACTAAGTCAGGTTGCACAGGGCCCCATTCATCCTGCTCCACAGGTGGGCTGTGAAACAAAGGCTGCAAGGGACAACCAGGTCATTGGCAGGTTGCCCCTCATCACTGTGTACCCAAGAGCTGCTTTGGAGAATGCTGCTGTTATATTCTCATAGCTCTTGTCCCACACTGTCGTCAATCCAGCAGGAATCAAAGCAAGGAGGGCAGCTGGAGAACCCAGCCTTGGGCATCACAAGGGTTGCTGTCGCAAGGCAGCAGTGATGCACCCAGTGCAGTGGGTGCAAGCAGTCCAAGGACAACGGGCTCAGCAAAGTCTCCCCGCGGCTTGCACCACATTGACGCAACATCTGCTAGTCTGAAACAAAATCCCTCCCTTATTCCTAACAGATTCCGCTCCCCCTGCAAGCAATAGGAGCTGCTGCATCTGCTCACACCATGGCCAGGCTCTGGCCCCAGGAGGGTGAGGCCGTAGCTAAATCAGAGCTGCCTGCTCTAGCTGAATGTCTCCTGTGAATAACTTTTCTTATGACACCTCTCAGCTCAGGCGCCAAATCCCAAACAGGCAGGAAAGCCATCCAAGATTCAGAAGAATTATGACAGAGGCTCAAGCATCACGGGGCTCTGGAAAGGTTATTCATTTAGCAAAGAAGCAAATGTGCAAATCAAGCTCTCTGGCAGCGTTTGTGTGATGATAATCGTGCTGATTAAGTGTTTGAGCCTCAGGATATGCTGGGAACGGCGCTAGGACCCAGCAAATAACCGCTGCACGCTTTTGGAAGACAGCTGCAGGCTCTTCCTGTTCTGCTCTGTAAGTGATCCATCTCCTTTCACAGATCTGTTCATTTTGGATGCAATTGCTCAAAATATGCGTTGCTTATGGCCATACGGATAAATACAAAGGAGAGCAGCAGTTGTGCTGTTAACCCTTCGGATCCCTGTTAGTCCTGGATGTACAACGAGGAAGCTGAAGAGTGATAGCCCAGTTCTACCTACAGCAGACTTGGATAAAGCCAAGCCAGTTGAATTAGCTAAGGGTAGGGAACACATCCTGCTGTTCTCGTCTCTAAATTTGGCTATGGCTTCCATGACCCTTTGCTAATGGGGAAGGTGCTCATTCTCCAGATCTCCATGGTAGTGAAGGAAAGAAGAAACTGAACAAACCACTGTCCTTGACTCACTTTCAACCTTCAATCTGATGTAGCATTTACATCGAACCAGAACTCTGCATGAGTGTAAGCGGATGTTTGCAGCATGGAGCTGGGTTCCCAGGGCCTTGCAGTGGCATAGCAGCGGCAGGAGAACAGGAGATGCTGGCTGGAATGGCATGGTTACCTTGGTTGGCTGCTCTGGGACTTTCCTTCCCCCTCCTCAAGCACAGATTTCACAACCAAACCACTGAAATAAAAGAAACAATAGCTATTTTCAGTGGCACTGCAGAGCTATGCAGCCTCGGAGCTCTTGCACAGGAATGGAAATGTGAAGAATGATCTTTAACCATATAGGAACTGATACAAAGTGCAGGCCAGCTATCGAGCAGCAGTAAACCAGTACAGCTGAGCAAAGCAGACTCAGCTGAGATACTTGGCTTGCTTGATGAACAGCTCTGCACCAAAACCCTGTGCCAGCCCATGTCTCTCTGGGACCAGCGCACAGCTCCAAGGCAGCTCTAACTCATGTTCTTTGGCACTGCCAGACTTCAGTATTGGGTGGTTGCACTTTGTGACTGGGAAAGGAGAGCTTCTCTACCATCCCTACACCCAGCACAAGTCAAGAACAGCGTAAGGACTGAGCCTGAAACCTCATGAGACTGTCTGGGGTCTATTCCATACAAGCTAAAGCATCAGCTGCTTCTTTCAAAGGATGATTTGGTCCCAAATGGGGGGGGGGGGGGGGGGGGAATGAGATTTGATTTATGATTATTATTAAGTATTATTCTTACTGATATTATTCTATCCAGGTAGTTGCTGGGGCAGGAGAACCTTCTGTAAGGAGTCAGTGCTGGCTTTGGGAATCTGGTAACCTATGCCCTCCCCTTCATCTTCCATCACGTTGACAGCAAGTTTGTCCTAAAGGTTCAAATGCCAATTTAAAAGAAAAAAGAGAGGAAACTAACAGTCCAAGAGCTGAACAAGGAAAACTCTGTCTGGTACTTTATTCCAGCCAAAGAGCTCTTTAATAGCAAACTATTAGACAAATCCCAGGCCTGGGGGTCTGTTACAGAGGTTTTGGATTCCTACCAGAATGTTTTGTTTCCAAACCCGAATTGTCTGAATGCAGCTGAAAAGAAGAATCATTCCATGCAGGCAGAAGGTTTTCCAGCGCTGTGGAAGTCTGTTTCTGACAGGGATTGTGATCCTTTATTGTCAAAGGAGCTGACTGTTGTGTATCGTTTATTAACAAATAATAGAGAAAGAAGTCTGAGGCCTTTGAAATGCAGATTGGCAGCTCAGTAAGAAGATCCAAACTGAAATGATAAGCTCCAGAAGTCAGAATGGTGTTTTCCTGCTTTTATTTCCTCTCTCTCTTTTAAATAGGTGGAAGATAAACGAAGCTGACCCCAGCCCCCAGCTGAAAAAAGAAGCTCTATTATTCCCAGAAAAATAATTTCAAAGGGTAAGTCAATAATAGCAGGATACACACAGAATAAAACCTTTGGAATCCTGTTATTATTATTATTATTATTACTGTTGTAGCTTCAGATGACTCAAGTGTTATTATTTTCTCCTCGCGTTACCAGCCAAGAAAACCAATGACAACCGCACAAAGCTCTGCAAATCTCAGCAGTTTTGGTTCCCACTTACATTGCTGGAACAGCTGTTGCTCTCACAGAGTTGAGCAGGTCAGCCCTGCGTGCAGACCGGACCACACGGTGCTTTCTCACCATGAAAGCTTGAGCGTGATTTACGAATGGGACTCGTGTACATCCTGCCCTGCAAAGAGGAGCTAAGCCTGCAGAATCCTATCATAGAATCAGGGAATCGTAGAATGGCCGGGGTTGAAAAGGACCACAATGCTCATCTGGTTTCAACCTCCCTCCTACGTGCAGGGTTGCCAGCCACCAGACCAGGCTGCCCAGAGCCACATCCAGCCTGGCCTTGAATGCCTGCAGGGATGGGGCATCCACAGCCTCCTTGCGCGTTCGGTTTGCTACTGTGTCAGAAGGGCTCAGTTGTGTTCTAGCACTTGATGGCACACACAGCACGTAGCACTGGTTCTTGTGAAGAGCAAAGTCTTGTTTTGGCGGTGGCTCCACCAGTTGCTCTCTCTGTGCTGCTGTTTTTCAGCAGAACAAAGCAAGCGATGGACAGCCGGCTGAAACCACCGAGTCTTGCCCATCTATGAGTCAGGATCATTCACCAGCCTTCCCAGCACCGTGATCGTGGGGCAGCAGCATCAAAGCTTGGGAGCAGCTCTCCCCAGACATGAACAAACCTGTGCGGACCACAGGTGATCTCTTTGCCTGGGTCGACTTGTAGGGAAGGTGTGCTGCTCTCATGACCCATCATAGCCCATGAGCAATGCTGGTGAGCACCAAGAGCTGCTCACATGAGAAAGCAGTTATCTCAGTGTCTATCATCAGGCTAAACAAAGCAGCGAGCAGCACTGCACAGCAGCTGCAAGGAGTTAAACAACATGGAGAAAAAAATGCAGTGTTCCCATGAAACAGCAGAGGCTGATCCTCCTCTAAGCCAGCCCCTGTGCTCCCATAGCAGGAGTGCATAAAGCTCTTCCTTCTGCCTGGGAGGAAGCTCTCAGTGCACAGGTGTGAGTGCCTACACAAAGTGCAGGCTTCCCACAACCCACCAGAGACCATCGTATGGAGAGAAGGAATTTCCATTAACAATTTCAATATGATTTCTTGTTTGCTTCCTGCACAGTTTGACTGCGAACACTGCTACATTCCTCTGTGCTGAAGCTGGGACAGCCTGATTTGATTACAAGCGGAGTTATGCAGACCACATAAAGATGGTCAGCTGTCCCCAGAAAGCACCATGTACCCATTTGCTCCTCAGCATTTCTATTGCTTCATGGAAAATCAAAACAATTCTTTCCTTTCCCATTTTCTTCCATGCAGGCATCTTTGATTTCCTTCTTTGTCACCAGTAAGTATGGGGACAGCTCAAAACAGGTGGTATGTTTGTTATTGCACCTCCTTTGCTCATTGAGTGGTTACTTCTGGAACAGGAGGCCATCAGACAACAAGCCCTATGTGAGTCCCTGTCACTGAATAGGAATCAATTGATTTAACCTCTCTAAAGACTGGATGGTTTAAAATGAAAAATCAAGGTGAACTGCTGATTGTGATGCTGAGGATGCTGAACACATCAGGCAGATAGATGTGCTCTGATTCTAGGACTTCATTTGTCACCATGCCTGGGGGTGTTCCAGAACATGGCAATTGGGAGAGCGTTCAGTAGGCATGTTGGGTTGGGCTGAGGTTGGACCTTGTGATCTGAGGTCTATTCTGACCTTAATGATTCTCTGATTCTTTCGTTTGAGTTGGACAAGCATCTCAAAGACCCCACTCAAAGACCCAACAAAACAGCTCCAGCAGGCATGGAGGAGTGAGTTCAGTGTTACCTGATTCAGGTGGAGAAAGAAAGAAGAAAGCACAGGGGGGTTTGTGTGTGCTGTAGAACAGAGCACAGCAAAAGTATTGTAGCTGCTCAGATGTTTTCCAAGGGTTCATTTGCAAGATATATTCCATCAAATTCTCATATTATCCAGCCAGAGAGAAACGACATTTGTGTATGCAGCCATTCTGGCAGGAGCTATTTGCTCTGGGGCCAGAGGTAATTCAGAGTTATTCTGAATATTACACTGCAGCAGCCTGGCCAAGAGCAGTAATGCTGATTATTAGGGCTTTCCTGGCTTTCCAGATGGAGCTGATTTCATTTAGTTCTCTCTCCTGTAATTAATAATTAGCCCCCTTTCGTTTTTTTTTTTTTGGGGGGGGGGGAATCTTTGTTTTATCTCCAGCATTTTGAGGAATAGTTTCTAATTTGGTGCACAGGGCAGAGCTCGTTCAGCCATAACATGGCGCAGTGCAGATCTCTGCTGCACCATCTCACGTTCACTTCCCACCAAGCTGGCATTTTTTGTCATTTATATGTTCTATTCTACAAACTCCATTTAGGAGCTCTGAGCCTTCCCTTCCCTTCCCTTCCCTTCCCTTCCCTTCCCTTCCCTTCCCTTCCCTTCCCTTCCCTTCCCTTCCCTTCCCTTCCCTTCCCTTCCCTTCCCTTCCCTTCCCTTCCCTTCCCTTCCCTTCCCTTCCCTTCCCTTCCCTTCCCTTCCCTTCCCTCTGGGATTCCAGTTAGGGTTTATTTTAAGCCCTTTGTTTCTTTATTCTTCATACTGCACTGTGACATTGAATGTGCTTTAAATGAATGAAACTCCTCCTCTTAAGCTACTCACAGCTCAGTGCCTTTCTTTCTTTGGGAATACATTTGTGCTTATTTATTTTTTAACAGATTATTGTCCAGAAGGTCACAACAGAGCGCAATGCATGTGGCTGAATATTAACTTTTAATAGAGCGCATTGAATTTAGGAGCAGATTAGAGTCTTTGTGAAGCAAAAGCAACGCTAATCCTGGAAGAGCTCCTGAAATCTTTCATAAGCTGCATTTAATTAAAAGAAAATGAACTACGCAAGAGTTGATGCATGAATTGTACATTTGTGCATCCCACTCAATGAATGAATAATTTCCCTGCCTTCTTTCCTGACCCAGAAATACCTTGCAATCCATTAAAGATGTTTAAATATTGTTATAACTCCAGCAGGCCACGTATCACAAGGAGCCACCCAGGGCATGGCCATCACAGATCACTGTGCTTTGGTCAGTCAGCCAAAGGGCTTTTGAGTCAAAGGATGACCATAGAATCACTGCATGGTTTGCTTGGAAGGGACTTTAAAGGTCATCCAGTTCCATCCCCCTGCCATGGGCTGGTGGCTTCCCACCAGTTCAGGCTCCCCAGGGACCCATCCAACCTGGCCCTGAGCACCAACAGGGATGGGGCACCCACAGCTCTCTTGGCAGCAGTGCCAATGCATCCCCACCAGCAATGAGAAGAGCTTCTTCCTAATGCCCATCTCAGACTGGGAGGGCTGTGGGGAGCTTTCCTGGGTCTCTCACCTTCAGCTAAGGGAGAAGATGTGGCCCATCACTCCCTATGAATCGTTGCACCCTAGAAAAGCAAAATCACAGCACATAACCTTGGAAATGCTGAGCACATCCATTCCTTCTTGAACTCAATTAATGGAAACAAATTCACTGAGAGTCAAAATTTGATATTGTACAGTTTATTCCATGGGTCAGTGAGTTGAAGGGGTGACGTCCAGCAGCCCGGCTCCAATGGGATGGTCTGATGGTCTCAGCTAGAAGTAGTTGATGACCCTCCGGACAGACTGGACGCTTGCATTGAGCCCCTGCCACGCTTGGAAGTTGCCAAACTCGCCCCGTTCCACCACATACATGCGGCCTCGGTAGTTGGGCTCCTCATAGAGCACCCACCTGAGCAAAAAGGAAGGATCAATGGGGTTCCTGCTGGGTGATGCCAGCCCCAAAGCCCACGTTGGCCGCTTCCCCCTTCATGTTGCTGTAAGGATGGTGCTGGGATGTGACCTCACCGATCTTCATAACGCACAACAGAATCAATCTCACAGCATTGGGGACAGAGCACTGGAATGGACTGCCCAAGACAGCTGTGGAGTCTCTGTCTTTGGAGATACTCAAGACCTGCCTGGATGCTTCCCTGTGTAACCTACTGTGGGGAACCAGCTTTAGTGGAGAGTTGGACTGGATGATCTCCAGGGGTTCAATTCCAACCCCTTTGATTCTATGGTGCTGTGATTCTATGATTTGGAATTGCTACAGAGGGATGTGACTCCCCTCAGCCCCATGTTGGACTAAAAGAAGAAAGACCCCCACTGCAACACTTGAAATGCATTTTACCTTCTAGAAGAGTCTTTAGCCTCAAGGGGAGCCATACCTTTATCTGTACTTAATACATTCTCTTTTTTCCATCAATTCTCAACAACCTTTCTGCTATTTCATAGCAGGGACAGGTTTGGGTTCTGTTTTATTCTCCTATTCTCTTATCTCAGCAGCTCATGTTGTCGCTCTTCTCTCTCTTCAGCCCCTTAATGTGCACTCTGCCATGGTCTCAATGCAGCAACAACCATCAGCTCTGTCCTCTGTTCACATCTCCCATGTTTGTTAACCAGGCTTTGCCTTTGCTCTGACACTTTCACATTCAGGTTTCATTGCTGAACTTTTCATCTCCGCCTCGTTCTTCTCTCCCCAAATCAGAGGTCACTGTTACTCGCTCCACTTATGGGCTCAGCAATGACAGCAGAACACTACTTTTATGTCCCAAATCAGTTGGGTTTTGTGGCCCATCTCTCTCTGGACATCCAGCAATGACAATTTGGTTAGGACCTACTGCTTGTGGGAGAAACTCCTTTAAGCACAGCATGGGGCAGCGATTGCTGCGGGGTCAGCCAACAGCTGGCGAGCTCAGAGCAGCCTGACCCAAAGCAAAAAGCTGCGTCCATAGGAAAAACATTCATTTGTAAAGCCAGCCACCCGCGAGCACTACAATACAAAAGCTGGGAGCATTCAGCTGAGCTACCCCAAGGACTGCTGGGTGTGTTTGGGTTGATGTGCACTATTGGGATGTCTCCAGGTGGGTCTCAGCTCCATCTGTCCGCACAGCACCGGCTGCCTGCCTGGTCCCACTGCGCTGCTGGCACAGCTGCGGTCTGCAAGCAATGCAGCATTGCCAAAGAGTGCTCGGCCAAACAGCTGGCTCTGGGGCGTTTCCTACAAATGAACGAGCTCGTCCTCCAGCACTTTTTGCAGGCAGTTTCTATCCAAAAGGGGATGGCAAAGCCACGCACAGGCTTTCCTCGAGGCTCGCTTTGCAGCACTGCTCACACGGCTGTAGGGCAGGGTGCCCCAGAGCTCTGTGCCCTCATTGTGTATCCCAGTGTGAACTCTTGGAGAGGCTCAGCTCTTCACATTAATTAAGAGCCATGTATAACATTGTTCTCCTACTCTGAACGCACCCCAGCTTTATGCATAATGCACACACGGACTTCTTCCTTTTCTACCCCATCCCATCAACTTATTTCTCTGTGTATGGAAAAGAATCATAGGCCAAGTTGGAAGGGACCCACCAGGATCGCTTCTTCCTCCAGTTAGGAGAAGGCTGTGAAGAAAAGGGAGCACAAAGAACACCAGAGAGATGGGACTGAGGCACATTGGCCACACAAGGTGATGACTGAGGATCTGTGCGCCTTACTTAGCGCTGCCTTTATTTCATAGCATCGCAGAATCATTTCAGTTGGAAGTTCCAAGGTCATCTGCTCCAACTCCCCTGCAGTGAACAGGGACAGCATCTGCCCTTCTGCTGCGGAAGGGCCATCATCATGGTGGGATAATGGGCTCCAGCTTCTCTTCCCTTGGGAGCTCCTTGGTGGTAACAAACCAACTCTGTGTATCCATGAGTGGGCAATGAAGACATCCAGTGTTCCAGAGCCATGGATCTGTGGCACTGAGGGACGTGGTTATCAGACACAGTGGGATGGAGTTGGACTCGGTGATCTCAGTGGTCTTTTCCAGCCATGATGGTTCTGTGATTCCATGATTCTAAGCCTGGTTATTATTTAATTTGAAGGTGAGGTGCTGCTGCCTCATCTTGGCTGTCCAAGGAGGGGTTTCTGGTGTCGCAGGAAGCCCTGGGGAAGCTGCTTACAAAGCGAAAGCCTTGTCTGCAGTGCCCAGTATGTTTCATGTGGGTCTTAAAGAGGTGTTTGGAAAAAGGAAATGTGAAAGGAAAAGAGAAAAAGGGAAGGGATGGGCCGAGTGTTAGGTTGCACGCCCCTTGACTGCGTCTTCAAGTTCATGTAGCTTGTGCTTAGCTGCCACCCTCCTGCATGCCCTGCTGGAGCTGCTCTCATTGCTCGCTCAATATTAGAAGCACTAAAACCCCCCATGGAACCACAGCCATGGCCAGGCTTATAGGCTCCCCCAGCCCCCAGAAGCTGTGGGTACTCACGCGCCATCCCCATACACCCTGATGGCGTTGACATGGGGCTGCTCCCAGCCCCGGCCCCGCAGACAGGAGCAGTCCTCAGTCAGCTCCATGCTGCGGCCGCCGAAGCAGCTCCCTTCAAACAGCTCGATGCGGTAGTGCTGCCCGTGCTGGGGACAACGGGGTCAAGTCAGTAACAACACCAAAAACAAAACCCACAGAGAATTATATCCCCCAGAGCACTCGCTGATATCCCCTGGGGAATTGAGAACGCATGAGAAGCTGCGGTCTGAGCACTCAGGGCGCATCCCATAGCAGAGACTTGCATACCCATCTCTATGCTGCAATGCAGCTGAAGAAGAGCCCCCAGCCCAACCCTGGGATGCACACTCCCATTCCCTGTGAGCATCCCCCGCCTCTTTTGAAAACCACCGCAATAACCCCGTTCCCATCAATGCCGTCGTGTTTTGCACCCAGAATTGCATGTCCACCCCCTCTGGCAATCAGAGCTGCTCACCATGCCCACAGGTCGGCAGGAGCCCATGCGGTCACCGCGGCCGTTCCAGCGCTGCCAGTGCGGGTACTCACCGTGCTCCAGCACAAACTGCTGCCCGTGCAGCTGGGGATGGTCGAAGCAGACCCAGGCCCCGCTCTGCACGCGGATGGAGTTGACGCGGTGGGGGAAGCCTCGCTGCTGGAAGCTGCTGCAGGTGCTGCACACCTCCAGCTTCCTGCCTGAGAAGCATTTCCCTTCATAGAAAGTGATCTGGGGCGGGGAGGAGAGGATGGAGGTGAGGTCCCTAGTTGCAAGCAAACGGGAACCTCTCACTGGTGTCTCATTTTGGGGTCAGCTTGGTTTTCAGCCTCTTTCCTATCAGAGCACGCACACATCCCCTTACAAGCATTCTGATGAGGCACAGGCACAGGTTGCCCAGAGAGGTGGTGGGTATCCCATTCTTGGAGACACCCAAAGTCAGGCTGGATGGGACTCTGAACACCTGATGGAACTGCGGCTGTCCCTGTTCACTGCAGGGGGGTTGGACCAGATAGTCTTTAAGAGTCCCATCCAACTCAAATCATTCTATGGTTTCCAGCATGAAGAATCAAACACAAAGCCCTGCTCACAAATATACTCCCATCCCCGGCACCCTCCCCATCCCTGCTGTGCTTAAATTGCACCTGAATGGGACAGCACCCAGCCCTCACCCCACAGCAGCCCGTCCTGGCATGAGGCCATACTTACTTTTCCTGAGTACTGAGACATTTCCTGATGGCTGCTCTCCAGGACCATAAATCAGAAGCTGACCCAACCCCACAGCACACGAAGCCGCCCCGCTATATATGGGCCGGGCAGTGGGGCTGCTGCCACGGGACTTTTGGGACAAAGCAATGGGAGCCAGGGCTTTGCACAGCCGTGCTTAGTTGGCAGAATGGGGCCCGGGGCTGCTGAGTGTGGGGTTTTGACTGGGGACAGGCAGTGAAACAATAGATTTGCTTGGCAGGACTTTGGCTGATTAGCAATGCATGTTTGCTGCTTCTTTTGGAAGGATTTCTTTTTAACATCATTATTTGGAATAGACAGCAATAAGAAGGCAGACTGGCAGCCTGGCTGCCTCAAAGTCCACCCAGTTTCCACCCCTGCCATGAGCTGCCTGCCCATCACCAGCTGAGGCTGCCCAGGGCCCCATCCAACCCAGCCCTGAACACCTCCAGGGATGGGGCACCCACTGCTCTCCAGGCAGCAGAACCTGTGCTGCTGATGCTCATTTGTGTCTTCCCCATTCTCACGGATTGAAGACACCTCCAGAAGGGTCTCTGCCTCTCCCCAGCTGTTAGAGAGATGCTGACCTCATTAGAAGAGGTTGTGAGGTTTAACCAGCATTAGAAACATGTTCAGAGGATGAACAGCGCTGATTGTATAAGGACTAATTAGAGCCTGTTGATTTCTCCTTGCAAGGCTGCAGCCCAGTGGCATTAATTAGCAGCATAAGTCCAGAAGGCCCTCGTGAATCAGTGCCTGCAGCACCTGCAGAGGGCACAGCGACACAGGTGGGATCTCAACCAACCCAGAGAACTTGCCATTTCCTTCCTTATTTCCCTTACAAGATGTGCATCCCTTACCACAGCCCTTGCAAATGCTTGGTGGGATCAGAGCAGCTGCCGGATGATGCTCTCTGAATTCCAGGTGAGCTAGACAGAGTTCTTGCTACTACATATAACACTGGGCTTCCAAGAGCACTCAACCCCCTTTAGGGCTCTCGTGTTGAAGAGCCAAACCCACAGAGCCCCTCAATTGGCAGAAAGGAGCAAGGCTACCCAGGATCCTCACTGCTGGAAGGTGCCTCCCACACACATGCTGTCCCTGGGTTCCAATGAAGGTCATGTTCTGAATCCTGAAAGTAAAGTTTTTGCACAAATACTGATTGTTCAGAGAATCAGCAGTCTGAAGGTTAGGCTGTTACATCTGCATCGTTCAGCACAGACTGGAAAGCAAAAGCTAAGTCCTATTGCAGAAGCACTGCAAGTATCCCTTCCATTTTATTCTTGCCAAGAATTAAAACTTTTCAGTGGACTTAAATGTATGAGAAGACATTCCATTTAATAAACCTTTCCCTAAATCAGCATCTTCTACACAAAGTAGGTCAACTGCACGTTTTTTTTCGCCTCTCAAACACCAAGTTCAAGTAGTTTTGCTTCCAGACTGAAGAAGCAGCTCAATGCAGCACTTGGACCAGGACAGGTGCTGGGAGCCCACGTTAGCTGGATGCATGAGTGTAGAAATGCATGATAAGCAACTCACATCTATTTGTTCGACGTGTGATTTACTTTAAACAACAGTTCTGTTTTCTTTGCAAGTTTAACTTGGCCAAATCCATTCCAACCCCGAGGGTGCCCAGCTGCACACCAGCCCATCCCTCGGAACAGACGTGTACCCTTCAGCCTGCAGCTCTCACAGTCACACAGAGGAACAAGCAGAGCTGTGTGACAAAACCCAGCTCATCCCTCCCCTCCAAACCTTTCCCTGATACACTCACAGTGGCGTCCCTTGCATCTCCTTTCGATAACCGGCACAAAATACAGCTGAGCTACCTGAGCCTCGGAGTTCCAGCAGTACAAGTGGGTGGGATTTCCTCCTAAGCCATCACATGTTCCTCTTAGGGCTGACAGATGAACATCTCACACAGAAGCTGGTACGGGGCAGCCACCAAAAAGTTCTAAGGAGAGCGTGAAGGTTTGCAGCTATTTTATTTACAAGTATACATTTAACACAAAGAAACACTGATATCCAAGCCTAGTTAATAGTAGTGTAACAATATGCATCATTTTGATGATTATTCTAACCAACAAACTACACTGAAAAATTAATGCCAGTAAAATTCTTGGTCATAATATTAAGAAATACAAGATATAAATTGAAAATATGATTGCTTAAAATTTGAAGATGGAAGTGAAGCCATTTGCACAGGAGTCAGAGTTTACCATAATCTGAAGGGAAAGGCTCCAAACCAGCTGTGTATCTCTCAGGTTAACAGAAGGAAAAAAAAAAAACAAACAAAAAAACCCCACAAAATTAAAAAATTAAAAAAAAAAAACAAACCCAACAAAAAAAAAAAAAAAGCATAGTTTTATCCTTGAAGATAAAGGGCAGTTTTGCTTCTCCAGGTAGAATGTATTCCCATTGTTTTCAGGCTTTGCAGTGGAATTACATTACTGAGCATGAAGACTTCCCTTGTGAAGCTGCCCCATCGATTTTTTCTGCCTCCAAAATTATCCTCTTAAAAACATCGACGGCGGTCTGCAAAGAGAGAGCACATGGTGAGCAGCAGGCAGTGCTTCCACCCGCTGCACCAACACGGAATGCATCCCTGCCAAAGGGAAGGCAGCAGGTGCTGCTGGGCTGGGAGTCACCTGCTGACAACGGCCCTCCACAACCCAAGCAGGATCTGACCGATGTGGCTCATCAGCCCTGTATAACAAAGTGCATTCCCTGCCTGGGCAAGTGAGACTGAAGGAAGAGCATGGACAGGACCACAGCTGCCAGCAAAGTGGTTCCACTAATGAAGAGTTTCCCTTGGTCAAAAATAGGCTAAATATACTGATATACAAATACACCGTACTGATATTTCATTGCTTACAGCTGACATTTTAATGCACCAATTCCTTATATTCTTGCTTGAAAGCACCTACTCTAAAACCCACGCTTTATTCCAACAACCAAGCAGCTATATATTCTCTGTCAAAGCCACGCTGTTGGGAACACTGAGATGTAGGAGTTCACAGGGCTGCTAATTCATTTCACAGAGAACATATATTCACTGAGAAGCTTTAATCAGTGCCCTACAGTTAACCCGTAGGAACTTGTAATTCAGCCCAAATACGCTCAAGGATTTTAGAATGAGCTTTTAAGCAACGCAAGAAACTGTTTTGCAACAAGGAATAAAGAACGCAGCCAGACTTTCTATGCATCTGTCTGCATATGGTGCACTAACAGGATGTGGGTCACATCTAGCCTACAGAAAGCCATCTGCCTCTCTTCTACCTCCTTCCCTTGAGGGAGTGAAAGAGATGCCAGGCAGGGAAATGGGTGCTGCTGTGTGTGAGGCACCAGGAGGCTCAGTGCTCCTTCACACCTGTGGGTGCCAAAGGAACAGAGCCCAGGAGGTGCACAAACAGGAAGGTCCAAAGCCCTAAACCAGCCCACAGCTGCAACCCTCAGCTCAGTGCTGCTGGGCTGTTTTCCCAACACACGACTGCTTGGTTGGAGAGGAAACTCTCTGCTGCTCGTGCTACTGGTTGTTCCTGGCACAGAACTGGGCAAAGGAACTTGAACAATGGTCAGGTAAGGAAGAGCATTTCCCCTTCCCCCAAACACTCACCAAGGGAAACACTCCCAAATCCTTGAGGGGGAAGGGCAAGATCCCAAGCCTCTCTGAGCACCCTCACACACTGCACACCTTCCAGGCTTAGATACGAACCTGCTCTTGAAAAAGCAGCAACATCCCAGAACTTAAAAATCCCATTTTTAAGAGCTCTTTTGATGAGAAGTGGATTTTATTTTTTATTTATGTTTAACTACTTCCTTCCCCCTTCTAAAATAAGCCCTTCTAATGAATTCCGTGTAAGTGGATGGGCACACGATTGCTCATTACTCTCTGGCTTCCAGCTTCAAGCAGGCTTATGGACCTAACTGGGTTCTGGTTGTATTTGACACCATTAGCAATTTATTGTGCTGGGATTAAAGCCAAAGAACTGCACAATGGCTTAGGGGGAACAAAATAACAAATCCCCCAAGGAAAGCCTGAATGAAGCTCCTGAAGTTAGCCCAGTAGATACACAGTACTTCAACACACCCAGAAATAATTAAGCAGCTTGAGGAAACACAACAAGCACATCTAGGGCCCACAGGAGGGATTTAATACCTGAACTTGGCTTCAGGTCGTAGCTCAAAAGGATGTGATTTTATGTGTCTCATGTTTTGCTTACAAGACACATGATGTCCTTGAACATTTCCAGCTTGAAGCTGAATGAACAACAACAAAAAAACCCCAAATGCCCCCAAATTCTTTTGTAGGAAACATTCACCCAATCCAGCTGATCATCTCCAACCAGGACTTAATTCAACCAGCATCTTTTCCTGGGCATCCAGCTCCAGAACCCTCTCAAAAGCCCAGGGATCCCCCCAGGTGCCAATATGATACACAGGCTCCAAAGCCTTAACAAACCACCAGGATCTAAAGGGACATAGAGCCTAAAGAAGATCAGACCTGAGGAACTCTTGCCAGCCCCCTACCTCTTACCCTTGTATCAGCTTAGATCCCTGAATAAATGGGAAGTGGGAGAGACAAAGCCACGCCATTTCATCAGTATGGTACCTTCTGACAGCTCCCAGCAGAACAGGCCTGGATTGGATTAAGTTCATCTGCACAACCATTTTAGTTGCCTGCCGCAGTAGGGATTTGTTCCTAGGACTCCCACAGATGCTCCAAATAGTTTTTGGGTTTTTTTTGGGGCAAAGCAGGAAGGGAGATGAGTCAATGCTTTCCCACCTCCTTGCATAGAGAGAGAGAAGCCTCTGCTAGGACTTGTAACAGGGAATGCCTCTTCTCCTTTCAGAGTTCCTTGCTAAGAGCTGCTATAAAGAACAGACCATGTAGGTCAAACTGGAATCAGCCTACAGTGTCTCCATAGGCTGCCCCATGTACCAAACCAATTTCAGACCAGCACACCAGATACTGTCATATTTCTGCTCCACCTCCACCAAATGCAGCCAGATTACAGAGACAAAACTTCCTTTCCCCCTAGAACCTCACAGCTCCAGTCCTTATATTTTGCTTTCCAAGCTCAATCATCCACCTCCTTCAGCAACAACCATTCCTCAGCAACTGCCTGAAGGAACATGAGGTGAGCTGCCCCACTCTGGGCTCCATTATGCCTTCTTGCACATGTCCCAAGCATCCAAGAGGGAACCCATCAGATTGATGCGGATACTCTAAGACCAAGGCACAGGCACAAACACACGGCAGTCAATGGGACTTTGTTAGCACAGCAATTTAATATGCAAGGCACGTCAAGCATCATATAAAGCTTGTAGCTTCTCTGAATATACACAGCTTTTTTTTCTTTTGAACCAAGACAATACACAATACAAACTTCAGAAGAGTTATTAGTAAGATATTCTGTACGATAGGAATTACTGCACTGTTACACATTGTGAACTACAGCCAAAAAAAGCACAAACAACAGCTCTGCCTATTCCAGAAGTACTGAGCTGTTTGAAAATAAATAAATAACCTCCTCCTTTTAACTGGTTTATTCCTTAGGCTGGAGATTTCATTCCTGCAGGTATGGATCTGAGGCTCGCTATAAGTAGAGAAGATAGTAAGAAGCTGCATGCTTTCATCACAGCCAATTCTGACATGGTTAGTGCAACTCTTAGCCAGAAACAGAAGCACTTAGAAACTAATTCCAAGTATTCCATACATGGAGGAAAAAAAAAAAGCCTGCAAGTTTCCTGCCAGGGAAAAATCCAACTTTACACAACTGTCTGCTTCCAGTAGAGCCACAAGTTATCAGTCAGCAGCTGCTTGTTTTGCAGCTGAAAACAGGGGAAAGAAAGGCAGCTCATGCAGGTGCTGCTCTAACTGTGGGACTGCCCTTCCGATTCTGCTGCTGAGGGCATCCAAGGATGCAACTGTATTAGGTTAAATATGAGACAATGTAAGCACTTGTGCATAAGGACCAATTCCTCTAAACACAGCCTGCCAGTGCCCCTGTGACCCTACCATACACTCACATCTGCAAGAAGCAACAGTACTGATGCTGGCAGTACCTACATTAAAAACAGCAACACAAAATAAAGTTAGAAAGACTATCGCTCTCAACCTATAGTAGCTTTTAGTCACTTCAAGCTCAAACCAGTAGGTTTCTCGTAGCTTAAATACTCAAGTGTAGGGCATCAAAATCAGTGATAAAGCGTTATGATGAGCCACAGGAACAAATACAAATGTATTCAGAAGGTGCTTTGAAGGAAGTTACAGCAACTTCACTACAACTGTAACACAAAGGTGACTGCCTGCCTCTGTTCTGCACCCACAAAACTATTATTCCCCTCACTAGACAGACCAAGTCCTCCCCAGCACCTTAAAACATGAGGTTCATTCTGTTACACCAACTCACCCCAATGAAGCAACAAGGAGTTCCCTATTCAAGGTCATTGCAGCAGATCGCAGACCCTGCCCCACACACAGCAGAGATGCAAGTCTAAATTCACCACCAACTGTTTTGTTTTGTTCAGTGAAGCTTAACTTTCAGTTCTCTATTTTACCGCCTTAACTTACAGTTGAATCAGAAAGCATATATATGTAAACCTGAATGCAGACACCCATTTTGTTTCCAACCATCTACACAAACTATCTGTACAGCACATGCAGATATTCAGCTCCCTTTATCGAGTGACACTACGAGACATTTCATAGCATTACTATTCAAGTAAGTGAATCTTAAATCTGTTACCTGATTTTCTTTAGCAGAAGATTCCAAGAAAGCTGCATTCCAGGATTCTGCTAAAGCTTTCCCTTCTTCATAGCTGATCACCCTGGAAAGAGAGAGGAAAGCGTGTTTGTTTGTAACTCATAGAAGGACTGAAGCTTCAGCAGTGTCCCCACAGGACTGAGGCACTTAAGGCACATTTTGAAAGGCCTGATCCCACACAATTTCTATTTGCTGCTGTCATATTCACTGCTGGTCCAGACAGAACTCTCCTATGTGACCCAGCAGAGAGCAATTGTCCCAAACACTGACTTGTTTCCCTAAGCTGCAGCAGCATCTCAGGTCTTAAGAGTGGTAAAAAAAGACACTTCCTTACTTGTCTCGAAAGAAACATTCAGCTACTTTTTTTTTGGAAGCTTCTAGCAAGAATCAGTGTTACAACAGAAGCTGCCAACACACATTGTGGACACAATTCCTTGCTGGTACTTTTGTTGTAACCTACATTTTGATTTTGGTCATGGAAAGCCAAGAACAAAACCGGCCACGGCAGCCACAGGAATGCTGGCTGCTGCCCTGCATTTCCCACATACTGGAGATCACATACCGTTCCATATGCAGGTCTTTTTTATTTCCAACCAGCATAATGGGTATTCTGTGAAAGAAAGTTCAGAACTTCAGAATAGTTATAGTATACTGAACAAAGTACTAGCAACATGCCTGCAGTGAAATGAGATGAAAGTGTCACTACTTACTGGACTTTTCCCACCATATCCAATAACTTGCCATGGATAACTTTTATCACTTCAAAACTGCAAAATAAAGGGATGAAGTCACACATGCACTCCAATGCTTATCCTTAATACCCAACCAACATGCAAGCAATTCAATGCATATGTGTTAAACATTACGTACAGTGACAGAACTGCAAAGATGCTGAAGTGTTACTGGTTTGCGTACAACAGACAAAATGGGCCCAGAGGCGGCAGCAAACAGTACTTGGCACATTGTTACAGCCCACCCAGTTCTGATACTTGTAGATACAAATGTTACCCACACAGGTGCATCTAACACACAGTGCTAAAAGCCCCCCATGCCCACTCCAATCTAGTTTGCATTCACAGTGAGACATTCAGCTACTAAAGTCTGACACACCTGGATGAGCATGTCAGGTTAAAGCAGAGTTTCAAGGGAACAGCATTCAATTAAGCACAATCCACCAAGAAGGAACACATAACTTTTCATAAATCTTAACTCGTACAGAATTCTTTGTGTTTTGTTTTGGGCATTCTGTGAAAACCAAGAGGTTGAATTTCAGTTTCCAGTTATTGATAGTGAGGAACCTGATGGGCAAGACAGCAGCAAAGCAGTGGTTGTGGAGGCAGCTGACAGCTCACCTGCTGCCCACACGGTGTTTGTAAGAGTGGAGATAAGGAACAGAACCACACAACACTGCGAGGCCTGAAACCCCACACCTGATGTTTAACACTTTGGAGAACAAGCTTTCAACAGAGCAAAAGAGCAGATGTTGATGCTGCTGCATGAAGTGCACACCTGAGCTTTAAGAGAGCTGCAGGTTCACAGACCTGACACACAGCTACACAAGAAGAAAGGGGCAGTGCCTTCACACTGTGCTTATGTTAGAATTGAAGCTCTTACAAATAGGGCAGCACTCCAATGTACTTCCAGCTCCAGGATCTCAAAGAACTGGTACCTGAATGCACTACTCAGGCTGTTGGGACTCCTTACAGCTTCTCACTTCAGAGCAATAAACACTACCGTGGTTAAGAAGGATTTTGTGTCAAGGAGGTCTGCTTGCATTACTTCAAACAGTTTTAGACTGAGCAGAACTCAACACTTCCATGTTGAGCGAGTAGATTTAGTATATCCTATTCAGAAACATATTGTGTACAAAAAAATTAACTCAGTCCAGCACTTCTTGCTGTTACTGACTCAAATACTACAGACCACATAAATGTGGAATCAATGGAAGGAATTAAAGGTTATGAAGAGCTTATGCTAAAAAGGTACAAGCAAATTTCTGGGCTTGAGAACTGGTCTTGGACTTTCAGCAGAGTATCTCAGAAGTAAGAGTTAAACGGTGTTCAGCTGTGACCAAGTACAAAGGCATCACTACAGAGAGAATCAGATGACCCTGAAAACCATAGGAGAAATCATTTAAAATAATCCTGGTACAGACCCAGAACTGTTTCTCAGCCTGAAGCAAGAGGAGAGTCGTAGCATACAAGCCACAGGATGGCTGAGTCACCAATGTAATACAGTCACTTTCTACTACTAGGTAAACTGCTGCCAGTGTAGCCAGAACACTGTGTCACTGCACAGCACAGCGTGTGCCCTCACGTGTGGTTCCACATTGTGCTGCCCAGTTCCCAGTTTCTGCTCATCTAGACCTCAATTTTTAGCAGAACAGACCGAGGATTAACAGCTGATCTTCATTAATACATCAAGGTGAAAACCAAAAGGGAAACGCTATTTAAATTCCAACATGGTGCTGGCACAGAAACAAGTTGGTAAAAACTACTCAGAATGAAAATTGACTGACTGGATCAATTTAATTAATTTGGAAAACACGGCTAGAAGGACCAAAGGCACAGATTAAAGCCTTTATCAACAACCCCCCCCCCCAAAATAACCAACATCACACCAAGACATGAAACAGCAAGAGGTCCGCAGACCATAAGAGGTCCTTTCCAGTTCTGTTAAGCAAACAGGGTTACAGGAAAACTGTGTGAAATACAACATGAGGGATTACGAGCTGTGCTACACAAGAGCATGGAACACAGCACGATATAAATTTGGAATTTAATTAAGCTGAACTAGAGCAAAAGCCTTCCAGTAACCTTGCAGCTGAGAGGCTGGGAATATTACAAATGTAGGGCAGCAGCTTTCACTCAAGCCCCATTATAAACTTCCCAGTGGAGATCGGCAGGGAAGAAAATAATTTTCATAGGACACTTCTGCTTAGTTTGATGTCAAAGCTCACACTCAGTTGGATCAGAATTCCAATCAATACACACTCCAACAGAAATCGAGACAGACAGCGACTAATCTGATTGCCTGGGAAAGATATCTAACCTACCAGAGTACAGTGGAAGATCTCTTCTGTTGCCTAAACACCATCTTGATGCTGAACTGAGATAAGATACTGAACAAGAAAGCATCATCAATACTTTGAAAACTCAGACGTAAAAAAAAAAGCAAGGATTGGAATTAAGTTGATCAAGAATCAAATACTGAACAATGTGAATTTCTTCTTAGGACTGGGATCACTATTCCAGCTTTATAAAGCACTAACAAGGGATCTCTGATTAAGGAAGGGAGAAATAAAGAAGAAAAAATAAGTAGTTTCTTAAGACACACATGAGAGCCCAACATTGCACTTCCCCCCAGACACACGTGCTTTCTGTTCACTACTTCAAAACTACAGATGGAAACCAAGAATGAAGAGCTCCAAGAATGAAGAACTGAAAATCTGTTCAACATTAAAGAACTCAGAAGCAGTTGAAGTTGATGACCAGACCACATCCATTTTCTGAGAAGTACAGAAGAGCCAACAAGAAAGTTGTTTCACCTGCAGCTTGTGAAGATCTTACTGAAGGACACTCAGGATGACTTCTTCCTGCTTTAGAGGAAAAGACATGGAATGCTTCAGCGCTTGTCAAAAGCTGATGAGCTTACAAGTGCAGGGGAAGCAGCACTCTTCTTCTACCTGAAGTGAAAGGCTCCAGATCTTAACATCATTCTCAACAAAAGAGAAAATAATATAGAGGATTATTTTGGCTGTACAGTACTAGGAAACTAAGAGTGATTCAAGGTTGACCCAAACTTAATTTAAGTAGACCAAAGGGAAAGGATAAAATAACAAAAGATGTCAATACCTTAAAGAAGGTTGAGACAATTCTAAGTGGTTCTCCAGCTACGATGGAGCCTCTCTTGTGTGAGGACTGACTACAGTTAGCAGTGAGGACAAGACAAAAACTCTGGAAAACCTCAAAGAAGAGATTTGCTGCAGCACAGCAAGAGTGAGTCTACAAGCCAGAAGTCTCATATTGCTGCTTACATCAAAGTTGTTGATGGTTAATCAGAATGAGTCGGGATGTGAAGCCAAAGGAAGCTCAGTACTGCAACAAGCTGCTAAGCTGAGGGACAGATGAACACCTAGCTTGGTTCTTCATGTAAACGTGCAGTGCCCTTGTGGTTCATGCTGACCTCCATCTTCGCCTCTCACGCTACAGCACAAAGCCTGCTTGTTCCTGGAACCAGTCTATGTTCTTTCACTTACACTCAATCACTGGAGCTCAGCACTGCCCCATTTCTCACACAGCACCTCCTGCTTTGGTCTGCAAAGTGCTTTGTGACATTTGGATCTGAGGGGAGAGTTCTGAAAAGCCATTCTTTTGTATTTCAATTACATTTCTAAGGCAGAGAGACTGAAGGAATTACACATATGTAAAGAAAAATAAAGCAGAGGCAGGAGCTGAGCTGGAATGTATATGGCTAACGTGTGACAGGAGAACACAACAGACTTTGTTACCTTTTTATTGACGTGACTGAATAAACAAGAATGTAGCCATTGATGTCTATGGAGTATGTCTGAGGAAATATGGAGTATTCATCCTGTAGAAGAAATATCGCAATTGAATTACTTACTGCCAGTGCTGAGAGCTTGATGCCAGCAGGTCACTGGCAGCTGTTAGTCACATACACGGAATATTTTGGGTGATTCTGAGAATTAGGTTTCATCATCATAATCACAGAATCGCAGGGGTGGAATCTTTACCCAAGAAAGAGAAAGCAAAGCGAGCCTGGCACACCAGCTTAGTTAGCCTGTTAGTCTGTATACTCTACAATTCAATCTACAGCTTTTTCGCTTTATTCCCTCTTAAGACTACGGATCAGCTAAAGCTATCCCCAATCCTCTTACACTGCTCAGTTATCAGTTTTACCCTAGTACAAAACATTCACTCTGTCCTATCACTAATCAGCAGTTATGCTAATTATGTGATACATTTCCAACAGCAGCTGCAGACAGGATCCAGCAGTGCCACATATCAAGGGGCACTGACCACAGCTAACTTACCTATGGGGTCTGTTAGGCAGCTGTGGCATATCAAGCTAACTAATGCTCATCACAGATGCAAGAACTGCAGCCATTAGTTGCTTCACGGCAACCAGAAGTTTCCATTATATGGCGACTGTTTAATGAAAAATAAAAGCCCACCAAAGCAATATCACCACCAGCACCGACCAACGTACAAAACCAAACCCAGACAATAAACCTCTACTTTTACAACGCCTGTGAAAATGCAAATGAACAACTCAGTAACCGAAACAGATTGACGGAATGCAGAAACCACTACACTAATACCAAGAACTTCACGTTAAACACTGAAATAGACCCATTCTAATAGAAGTTCCCAGGTAACGTTTGCATTTTGACAAGAGCCACACGTCTTACTGCATGAGCTCGCCATGTTTTTAGCTTGTGTTTCTTCGGATGTTAATTTTAGCTGAAGATGCATAACCTCCCTGTATATTGTCATGACTGAACAGATGGAGCCGTGCAATCATACAGCTTCAATCTAGACGGCTAACAGAAAGCAAACTTCCTTAATAGGCAAATGCCAAAAAAATACCAAACCAAACCCACCCCAAAACCAACCTTTTATAATCAACTTCCCAGAATCTGCCAAAAAAGTTTGAAAGAACGACGTGATGCCCTTATTTGCCTTTCATGCTACACACTGAGGGCAGCCCTCCCCCACCTCCGCTTAAATGCCAAGCTGCCCTCTCTGCTGGCTGTGTAATCCCAGTGTCAACACAGAGGGATGTGAGCTGGCCTGCAAGTAAAACAGGTGAAAGTGCAGCTCTGCAGTTATTTGCCTTTCCCTGCAACTACTCAGGATTGCCACAGTTTGAATTCGGGTTCAGATAAGATGTGTTGTTACATCCTGTTCTGAGGTCCCACAGTGAGACTCCTGCTTAACTCAGCTATGTAAACCTGAACACATAACCGTGAGAGGTAAAGACCACGACACTTCCTAGAACTTGAGGATCAAATTAAGAACTTTGCCAAGTGACGAAACAAGCAGAGCTGTAACTTTTCAAGCCATAGCCAAGTTTTCAAGTATAAGACATAAATCTGCAATATAATCTTTGCTATACTGCATATGTAAGGCTGCTCTATGGATCATTAAGCAAGGCTTAACTGAGAGAAATTTGTTCAAACCACACCTTCCATAACTCAACATTATCTCTCCCTCTAACCCTGTGAGCCACGACTCAAAGTTCAAGCCATTCAGAGGAAGAATCAAAGCTGGAAATAACCACAGACCAGGAAAAATACTAGCTGTGCAATTCAGTTTGATTTCAATTTCCTAAACAACGTGTTTATGACCCTAGTACGTGTGGTCAATGCTGTTACTAAACCCTCTGACTGATTACCTGTAGATCTAGTGCTGCTGATTAGCACCACAAGCTGACAGCATATAATTATGGAACAGTTATTCTTACATCATGTAGCTCCCTCTGAAGGTGATCAAATGGTCCCAGAAGGTCACAGCCCTGAATACTCTCCCAGCTATGAGCAAATGTCCTGCAGCTTTCATGGCGAAAGCACTGCCTGTGTACTTTACTGGCTGCTTAAAGCTAATAGGGAAAACGCAAAGGCACAATACCAGAACTCACAGAAAGGAAGAGAATGCAGACAGGAAAATGGTAAGGGATTTAGCAGTCCCTTTTTTAAGCACAGCCCTTCAAGACACAGAGCACTGCCGTACACAGAGCAGGCACTCACCTGCAGGTTCTGCCAAGCACCCCTGTGTAATTAGCACCTCTATTTCATGAAGCTACTGACCATGCCACAGGCATTTGTTTACCATCTCCTCCTGCATTCCCCCTCATTACACCCAGCTCAGAAGCATGCATGCGTGAACCTTCACTTACTTAGCAATGTAAACAAACTGCAAGAGTTTCTTTGCAGCCCGGTGAGCGCTACCTATGCGTGTTGCTGTCTACTCTGCCTATTTAATGAATACAAACCAAGGTGCTGGAGCACACAAACTGAAGAAAGTCAACTTCTGTGTGGTTTATTGAATCTACCAGACTATAAGTATCAAGGAGATTACTTAAGAGCTTTGGTACACTGGAGTTAAGGCAGCTCTTTTAGGCATATGTACTTCAAGCACTATTTCAATAGAAAAAGCAGATAAACACTACACAAACGTTGTTTTTGGGGTGCAAAATAAATAGAGCTTCAGCTTTGAACACGTGGTCACAACCAGGGCAGCTCTTCCCAAGCACCAATACCTGTTGCAATAAGTCCAAAGATGCAAAGGGAGAAAGGTACTTACCTGGCCAGCAGTGTCAACCAGCTGAAGGTGATATTCTTGGCCATTTACTGTGATCAGTTTTGTAAAAGCTGGAATTAAAAACAGCAGATACACATTTCAGAATGATGAACAAAGTAGTGACAGAAGTCACTCATCTCTAGCTGTAGAGTTAAGAAAAGGAATGTTAGTTACAGGCTTTAAAGTAGAAGGCTGCATCAAACTCTGTGCTTTTAACTAGAGTATATTGAAACTTAGAAATTGACTTTCAAGTTTCCAATTTCTGAAGATTCTTACAGTGTGTTTTGTTTTTTTCCTCTAGAGCTGCTTAGAAACAAAGAGTAAAAAGGCTCTACTACTACATAGCATTTCAAAGAGACTTGCAGGCATCTGTAATTTGTGGTTAACATGAGGCACAAATGCAATTAACATTAAGGCTAACTTTGAACTTCACACACAGGTTATTTTCCCCAGTTTCCAAGCAGTTTAGCGAGATCGATTTCCTGGATACAAACAACACGAGGTAAATGATCTGGATTTACACAAACCTCTTTGGGGCTAAAATACACACTGGCAAACTGAAGAACACGTTAAACCTAAATAATGAGCATTGAGCTGAAGCTCCCCAAAGTACTTGCACATTTGCCGCAGCTACCAGTCTGTTCAGTCCTTAGTCAGGAAGTACATTCAGTTCCTATGAGATGAGAACTGCTGCTCTTCCCAGGGTTTATGAAATGCCAACACGCTGCAAGCTGAGGAACCTTTCTTAGTGTCTGTCTTATGCAACTGTGAAAGCAAACCGTGTCAGAGCTCGTGGAGCTCAACGTGCTGCCGAGCACCGCACATACCAAGCAGAGCGCGCAAGCTGAGCTTCAGGGCTTCATGTTGCCCTCAGTCTGAGATCACAGGGCAGCACAGACATAAGGGCAACGTGTGTGCTGTGTACAGGTGAAGCCAATTTTCCCAGCTGCTAATGGTCAGAGGAAGTCCTTCCTTTCCTCACAATGATTACTGGGGAAATAGCCAGCACTGCAGTGCTGTGCTGATCACGTCTCAGACCGTCCATCCTCAAGCTGCAGCAGAGCTGACTCCTCTCCATTCAGCTGTGCAGTCCTCCATCCAGCTGTGCTGGCTTCTGCCCACGTCTCCTGACTCTTGCATGGGGTCTCCTTGAAGCTGAGCTGCACCAGCTTTTCTCCTGCCCCCAGTGCTTGCTGCTCAGTCACACCTCCACAACATATTATCTCTAGTGACTGGGTTAGCTCCACACTAAAGGAAGCCAAAGCTCTCAGATTCGACCTTCCTAAATCACTCAAAGTGTGCTCATAAAAAGGAGCAAATGAAACAGAACAAAGCCACATTTTGCTGTTTGGAACAGGCTGCCCAGGGAGGTGGGGGAGTCACTGTCCTTGAAGGTGTTCCAAAACCACGGGGATGTGGCACTGTGGGCATGGGCCAGTACTTGAACCTGGTGATCTCAGTCTTTTCCAACCTTGATTTTAATGATGCTATAAGGCAAGTGTCTACATGCACAGCACACAGCAGCCACGCAGTTTCCATTACAGTAGCAACACGTGCAATTTGAATGAAGCCTCAGATAGCTCCTACCTCATCTGTCCCAGCACTACAGCTGTGTTAGCACCTGCATACTGCAGTCAGCTATTGGCACCACTGCACAAGGTTGTAGGGTTATGAAGCAAGAATGCACAATAGCTTTTTGGCTGATACAAATTCTTGTTTGAACAGATGTTAACATGCAGAGCTGCTGTATGCAGCATCAGTGCTTCAAACATGAAGGAGACACAGTGCATTACAGGTGCCCGAGCACTGCAGCTACCCTCTGGTATCCTGACAACTCCCATCCACATCAAAACTCTCTGCAATCAAAGCACGTTCAAGAGCCTCATGAAGTTAATATTTAAAAAGGGACAGGGACAGATGGCGGCTCTTCTAGAGGCCCAGAATAGACCAAACAGAAACACCACCACCATTGGTACTGAGCAGTGGGTGTCAAAGCAGGGAAAGGAAGCAGTGGGGCAGTCACTGCAGGCTGGGCAAGGAGCTGCCAGCTCACAGCAGGGACTCCCAGCACCAGAAGAGCTTCCTCCTTCAGTACAAACCCACTCTGATGCAGTTGTAACTGCACAGTGCAGCCCCAGCAGCTGCTAAAGCCAAGAAGCAGCGTGACTTGCACAGCAACTCCATGGGCTGCTGACTATTGCTTCCCTAAGAAGCAGTGTATTTCAGTTACACAAACATGAATGAGAAGATTTGCAAATGCTGCTCAAATGGCAGCTGTTGTGAAAACAAGCCACTGTGGTAAGGAATCAGAACCAGCCACACAAACACAGACCTTCACATCAGCGGTGCTACTTAGCAGAGATAGGGGAGCAGTGTAAAACCTTTCCCAGAGCTATGGTAAATATAACCTCCTGGTATGGGCACATCAGTTACCAGCTTCCAAATTAAGGTTCTTGAGCTTATCCCAGTTTAAGAGCTCCAAATTCTTCTGTTTTTCCATGAAGGGCTGAGCTAGTCTGTGCCCATCCAGCTCAATGTCCATCCAGGCTCCTTCCACGCGCTCCTGCTCTGCAATGGTTTTGCTTCTCTTGCCACCATTTCCCAAATGATTGTCCCACTGGTTTCTCCACCCTGCTGCCTCACTACCAGCCACCCATCACAGCGTCACTCTTGTTGGGCCATTAGGAAGAGGAAATTCTACTTTGTTAAGCAATTAACTCAGCACCACAGTTGCCACGAAATCCTACAAGTTACCCTTCCAGATCCGCAAGTTTACAGGAAGCAACTGAATTCAATGTGCTTATTAGCTTAGATAAACCAACTTTTCTGGTTCTAATGGAATGGAAGCAAAGGAAAACACAGCACCAAGTAAGTGCTGACTCTTCTGTACATTAAGTGAAACCTGATGCAGCTCATTTTCCTTGTGCCCCTTCCAAAGAAGGTAGAGGTTTTTTTCCACTGGAAAACGAAGCCACTTGAATACTCAGCCATATCCTTTTAGTTTAAGGCTTATGTTTTACACTTGTTCCTAAGAAAAAAGCGTAGCTATAGTTTCCTATATATATAGTGGGGCTGGAGCTTGATGATCCTCAAGGTCCCTTCCAACCCAAGCCATTCTATGATTCTATAGTAAGACTTAAAATAATGAAACCTAATGTATGAGACCTTGTTTGATGCATCTCAAAACAAGCCTTGTTTATAACTCTAATAAAGCAATGCACTGTGAATGTGTTTGGAATTCATATATAGACTATCAGTCAGAGGGCAAATTAACCAGCTTGCCTTGCTAAAGCAAAGCAAGAAATTCTTCACAAAGTAGCATCTGAGGTCCAGTTCCATCCACTAAAATAATCCTGAGTGAAAAGTGCTGATGGCCACTGACTGCTAATTATTGTGATGTAAATCAATAACCTCGTTCTGCTGATCACTTAATTCCAGCTTCCACACAGGGGCTCGACATCCAATGTATTTACCTGTTAAAGTAACGAGCTGTAATGTTACTATGTAAGTGCCTATATAAATAATACAATGACTTCTGATGTAGTTAGTTACAGAAGAGCAGCTTATCCGTTATGTACTTACTGTTCTCTATAGTTGGATCGTAGGAATCAACAAACTGTCCTTCCACAAACTGAATCGTCAGTGAAGATTTTCCTGCAAAGCAAAGAGAAGACAATTGGTATTGAAATAAGCCTTCAAGCCATCACCCCCTTACACCTGGTAGCAGACAGAGCAATACTTCTAGCTGAGCCAATATGAGCAGTGTGGTACATGTAAACTACAGATGACAAGTGACCTATTTTAGAATTACATCCCTAAATTTAGCAACTGGGTCCCCTGAACTTTTAGCAGATATATTGAGAAAGCTTCTCAGAGCATGTTCTGCTTTGACTTTTCAAAGCTTTACCATAACCTGAACACAATTTACATTACAGCACATCTTCCACATTTGGGAACCTACCAGGTCCCGTTACATGATGTTTACTGGATAAATACACCCTTATAAAGGTTGCCAAGTGTGTTAGCTGCTTTTGGATGTGTACATGCTCTGTACTCCTTAATACTCCCATCAGCAAGAAACATAAACAAAGTATGACCCCAAATTAGAATCATGACCATCCTACTCAGAGGGAGTAATTCAATGACATCATAAAGAACAGATAATTCGGACAAAGTAGTTGATGGTAAAACTGCTTTCCCATATTTAATTGCTTTTGATACTGTTGTCCACAGGCAGTGCTTTGATAGTGCTATGTTAATACATTGCAGTGGAAAAAGCTCATTCAAAAACCAGCACGCAACATTCTGCAAGTAGCTTTATTTACAATCAAGCTCATAGATACCTGGATATCTAGATACCTTAGATATATAGAAGAGAAAAGCACAGATGACTGCCCAACACTTTTCCCCCTCCTAAGAGAGATCCTGGGCTGAAAGCCGTCGTCTGCAGCCGCCTGTGCTAAGTTTGGAAACAGAGCTCTAGGAAGGAGTCAGAGCCAACAGACAGTGCTGCTGCATTTAACATCCAGCTGTATTAATTACTGCTTTCCTCCTAGCAGTGAAAAAGAAGGAAGCAAACAAACAGACAGACAAGAGTACAGCAGTATTCCACCACTCTCCTCCTACATCCCCCAAGCTCTGTACCGAGCCTCCCTGTAACACCATCTATGTGTACCCCCAAACGATGCCGGCTTTCCCCCAGGAGAGCTCTCCAGTCTTGGGGTCATTCAGGACTACATGGCTAAAAGCAGCAGTGGTATCTTGCTAAGGCAGGGCTCCCCTAAGTGGGCACCAGTAACATGAAACCCAGCTCAGTGCTGCTGCCATGTCTCAGCCCATGCAACATAAGGGCCAATGTCAACAACAGCTTGGCCTGAACTTTGTCCCACAGGTTTTATTCCAAGCCTTTGAACTACGGACAGCGAGGAGAATTAAGGTCACCACTGAACTCCTATCTCCTCTTTCCCCAGAAAGATCAGGCAATATTTTCAGAGAATTACAACATAAATACACGGTCTGCCAGGCAAAGGCCAAGGAATTGCACACAGCTGTGTTTGGACAGAAGGGCTGACTGCATCCCTGAGCTGTTGTGCAGGGAGGAGGGCATGGGCAGATGCTGCAGCCCCACTGCACAAGCACCATAAGCATATTTCAGCTTAGGATGGGCTTCTGATGTCAGCAATGGCTCCATCGCTCACAGGTGCATGTCTCAAAATAAACCCTCCACCCCAAATCTGCCCCCAGCTGGAATAAGGCACCGAATACTTTGCAGTTTGCTAAGCTTTTCCTCATATTATCCTCCACAATAGTTACTTTTCCTGTCTTCAAGCTTTAGGGAAATAAACATCCGCTGAAACCAAAAGTGTATTGAGCAGAAGGAAGGCAAAGTCTGCTGGGAGCAGCTCGAACTGACCCAGAGTTGTGATTTCCAGGTGAAAAAGCACTTGCTAAAATCTTACTAGAGGAAAGTTGTGGTTTAATCTTTTGAATCTCTGTTCAACACGAAGAGAGTTTAAACATACTATGAAGAAATAAATGATAGAATTAAAGGCACGGAACCATTAAGGTTGGAATAGATCACCTAATCCAACAGCCAACCCACCCCCACCATGTCCACTACCACATCTCCATGGCTCTGGAGCACCTCTAGGAATGGAGACCCCACCACCTTCCTATGCAGTCTGTGCCACTGCATCACTGCTCTTACCAAGAAGAAATTACTAATATCCAACCTGAACCTCCGCTGCTACAACCAAAGCCTATTAACTCTAGCTCTGTATTGCGTCATGCAATGGCAACACTGAGGCAGGGCAATAGGGTGACTCCACCAGCTACACTTGGTTACTGTAACACAAAGCGCTGGATAGTCTGTGGCAAATTAAGACTTTCCACTCTTCTCATCCCTGAAGAAACAGGAGAAAAGTGTTGGGCCCACCCATAAAACCTGAGCTTTCTAATACCAGGCAGTTCACACAGAATGTGAGTGATACACAGGATACACCTGGGCCAATGAAGAGGATAGTTTCTAAACTACTGCAGATGAGATACAACTTAATTCTACTGTTACCACCTTTAATCACGAGGGATCATCGCTTAAACCTAGTATATACATCTGCTTTGAGACATAGTTTCATTCACTTCACCGCTGTTTCCTTGTGACATCCACGCTAGAATGGGATCAGATACCTGCAGAGAAGGCTCCTGCTGTCACACTGAAGTCAGAAAGCTCAGGAAAAGTTTGTCACTAGATGTGGTTTGGTTATTCCTTACCATTAACAGTAAGGAATGGTCTAAGTATTATTATATATTACCATCCAGCACTGCCCCACAGGCCAGAGGGGTCAAGCTACAGCACCCCAGTGTTAAAGGCCACCTTCAGAGCATAGCAGCATACATGTCCACCGTGTTAACTGCACCTCTACACAAATAACGTTCTCAAAGCACGGCGGTAGCTATTACTCCACTATTAGCCAGTTAAATCTTCAGTTAATCCAGTTAATCGTAAATTCAAGTCTATTCTAAACAGTATCTAAGGAGCTAAGTCCATGACATCCACTTGGCAGAAATGGGTAAAATTTGAACTGCTGCGGGCCAACAGGTCAAGGGCTGAGATTTCCTTTAGGTACAGCAAAGCCTCTCAGAAGGAGCTTATGTCCTCAGTCTGTGTATTGGGAAAACAACCTGTCTTTACTATTGGTTTCCACATGTAAGAATCTCCAAGTTCCCCCCCAGCAGGCTGCCCTTAAAAGCCAGTTCCACACACACTTCTCTTCCTGTGGTTTTCTCTGTTCATCTCCCTCCAGCTCATACAGCCCATGCCCCAATAAGCAGCTGAATGCTCACACGATCATCTTCAGCTTAAACACGGGTATATCCAACAGTACCATCAACCATTTATAAATTATAAATGAGATAATGGCTTTTTAAGATCGCAGCCCTTTTTGCCCAGAAATCCTAAGAGAGCAGGCATCAGCTTAGTCTTCTATAGGAGCAATAAGTTGTTCTAAGTGGTTTGCATTGACTGAAGCAAACCCAGCACTACTGGAGCACCAGCAGCCGGTTGCACTGGGACTTCACCACGCCAAGCCACGTGGATGAAGCAAAGCACCATTAGAAACACTCATCTCCAAAGGAAGCCACGCAGAGAACAGAAGTGCTGAAAATGAAGACATGAAGCCTGCAGACATTCAAGTTTCCAAGCAGAAACTTCCAGGCCTAATTCAAAGTAATAATTCTGAAACACTATTGAGAACACTAAAAGAATGCGTTACTGATGGCAGAGCAAACCTTAGAGCAACACATACCCCACTGCATTCACATCAAGTGCCGGGCTGCTCTGTCAGTTTGCAGGACAGATTTCCTGACGTTCTCCTACACGTTGTGCATCCCAACTCTTCTGCATGGAGCAGGAGAACCTTTAAACGAGGTCAGACATCTTGAAGGAAGCTCTGGCAATGCAATCTGACAAGCTGCTGAAGCCAGACAGATGTATCCCACTAACTCAGGAGACAATGTTGTCAAGGGACACATTAATAGCACAGTTTCGTTTTGCAATGCACATGTAGGCACCCACACACTGCAGACCACTCATGCGTTCCCTCTTTTTCCAAATTAGTTTAAGGACAGTGATGTAACCGTTCCAGAAACATTAACCCCTCATGCATCAACGCTGCGCTGTTACATTACAATGATCTCGCTGTTTAAAGCGGAATCTAAACCATAATAGGATTAAGCGTTTCTACAGCTATCATCTATTTAAGATATGAGCACTGCAGCATCACACAGTAGGGTGTTCTGCTCCTTAAAAGGCCTTCAGAAATCATTTATCTCATCTTATGCCTTAAAAAGATTAATCTTCGGCCCTTAGCCACAAATTCTTAAGGATTTAATCCAAATTAAACAACACCAAATTTCCTCATCGTGTTCTCATTCACGTAGGAACTCCCAGAATTCGCAGCCTTCCCTGCTGCAGGACTTACAGAGCCCACAAGCTGCTCTTTGCTTGTCCTCTCCTGGTCTTGACTGTCAATAACCCACAACCTGCACTGAGAGACTCACAGCATCCATTTATCTACCCCTTTGCACCACCCTCACGCAACATCCTCCACATGGCATCGAACATTTGCATGTACACAGATGTAATTCCATATGGTGAATTGAGGAAGAGCACGCTCATCCGAACAGGTTAAGGACTTCTGAATCACTCCTAAGCCGCAGGAGTGCTGAGCAACACCTACATCTAAACGAGGAATCGATGGACATTTCCAAGCAGTGGATGTTCTATAAGACACCCAAAGGTTGCTCTGCAAAGCAGCTGGATGAGGATCCCACAGAGAAGCTGCTGAGATTCTGGACCAAACACAGGGTTAATACGAACAGGTTCTGTAATACACCCCCTGAATGTCACCTTCAGGATCTGCAGGAGGTTGAGCACAGCCTTTGGGTTACCCTGCCTTAGGCTGCTACCCCCAGCCTGGGTGTGTGGTCACATTAGGCAGAACATACCACAGGGATTCCTGTCTCCCCAGAGCCTGTGCTTAGAGCGGTGCAATGGATCTAAATGCAGAGCTTCGGCTTTTCATAGCTTAGAAATGGCAGGATCCACGTTTTGTTTGGTTTCCCCTGCCAACAGTAAGTCTCAGTTGAGTAATCAAGTGGCAAAACGCTCCAATTGCCCAGCAAAGCCTGTGAGTGTTGCCATTAGAAGAAAGCAGAGCAGGCAAACAAAGAGTTAAGACCAGAGCAATGTCCTCACATAACCCCGCTGCTGCCGTTCCTGCGCTCCCAGCCACTGCCATCAGATCACTGCAGAGCACAGCAGCACAGTCCCGCGCCCTGGAATGCAATGAGAGCTGCTCCAGCCAGCAATGCTGCTGCAGCTGTAAGGAGGGAAGCATTAGGAAGGGCTGCTGCCTACAGCTCAGCACAAACCGCCACCACAGGCTGCATCCCGACCTGCTCCATCTTCCTGCTCAGCCTCACAATTCCCTGCATCGCAGACAGTGCTGATCCTGCACACTGAACTGCGTCGTGCCACAGCGCCCATTTCTTCATCCCTTCCCACCAGACGGCCACAAGGGCTGTGTGCTGCCTCCCACATCACCCGGGGACAGAAGGACCCCTCACAGGGTGCTGTGCTACGAGGCCATCCTTCACAAGAGACAGCAAAGCTTCAGCCCCATTTCATAACACAAGCCCAGTATTCAAGTAACTCTCGCTCTCAAAGCCAGGAAATACTGCCAATAACTACAAGCCCATATTAGAGATACGGCAGGTGATTCAGTTCAGCTCCAGTTGTTTTGCTACTTGCCTACTGCAATCACAGACCACCGTTTCTGTCTGAGAAGTTCAGCATGGGCCGCTTTCCACCTACACAGCATAGGAAGCTGAAAGGTACACAGGTGAACCAACCTGACTCCAAACTGAGCAGGGAGCACTCCCAGCTCACCTGTCTGCATGTTCCTAAACACCAGCAGCTGCAAAAACACAAATGATGTTGAGATAACAGCCTGGTACTGAAACACCTGATCCAAGGGGCAACTCCCTGCTCACCTGACATCACAGAATGGTTGGGCTGGAGGGGACCTCAATGCCCATCCAGTCTGAATGCCCACCATGGGCAGAGCTGCCCCCACCAGAACAGGTTACTCAGAGCCCATTTAACCTGGTCCTGAGCCCTCCAAGATGGGCCAACCCCGCTCTGCTTTTCAGAGCGGACACTGATCTGAAGAACCAGCGACCACCCAGACACCCATACCTTAGTGTTGGCTGAATCATATGCACAGACCCCAAACGTACATGGAAATAATGAATTACGAGCAGGACACAATGAGGGCAACGTGATGATTCCTTTTAGTGAAGGCTTTGTTTTATAACTTTATGAAATCACACGCTCCATCACACACAGGGCAGCCTTCTGCTGGAATGCTCTGGTCACTTCACTGACAGCAGCACTCAAATCCCTCCCATTAGCAAGCTACCGAATTTTAAGCTAAAAATCCATCTGATTTCTATCAGAACCTTAAGGAGAACAAGCACGATTACATAACGCAACGTAACTTGCTTTTTAGATCCATTCAAGCACAAGCAACACTCAAAGATAACGTTCCTGTGTGGTTGCTGTTTAGCTTCATGCCACATACATGCAAACTATTGGCCTTCCCCACTAACAGGTCCTCAGGTTCCTGGCAATGCTCCTCCACATCTCCCTGCCCCAGGCCGTGGGCTGCTGGGATCACTCCCACAGCAGAACACGCTGCGTTCACACAGGAAAGGCTGATGGCAGTGTTGAAAGATAAGAGGGAGTGGATTGAAACAAGCAGGCTCCTGAACCTTCTATAGGAACAGCCATGAGAACAGCACTCCCAGGCATTGCTGGGTTAAGGGTATGGTTTCATACAAGGTAAAAGCAAGGGCTTAGCCAGCAATACACTCAGACTCGTGCCTCATAAAGCCTCGTGGGGCACGTGGCTGCCTGACACCGTGCGTGCTCAGAGCCTGAGAGAGCCACAAAGCTGTCGAATCATCAGCTGCAGGGAACAGCTCACGGCCCGAAACGTGTCAGCTCGGTTGTTTCAGCACAGAACTGAAAGAGAATGGAGAAAAGGTCGCCATTTTCTAATCTCATGCTGTATATGCAAATGATAAGATCACCCAACCCCACAGCCCAGGTCACCTCAGCATTCACTCAAGGCACAGAGCTGGAAACATTTCACGGTGTAACAGAGCAGCCTCCCAGACTGCAGGGTCAAAGCTAACGTTAAGGTTAATGGCAGTTCCCTATTTATAAAAGGAAGCTCAGAAGCCTTCAGCAGCCCTTCAGATCTTGGAATTAATTATCCCCCACCCCGACAAAAACTAGCTCTGTTCAAATGTAACATCCCTTATTTCATCTGGGATGGGATCCTGTCTTTTACCCAGGGTTCAAGTGGAATTCATGCCATCGTGATATCAGACTTACCTATAAGTCTATCTGAAGCCAAACCATGCTGTTAATTCTCCTGGACTTTGCAAGGCATCCTTGGGTTGACTTCATGTCATGCTCTATGTTTCTTGTTTATCTGACAGCCCTACATGACAGAACACCCAACAGCTCACGTCTATTGCTGGATCTTTTATGTAAATATTTGCCTAGAAACGTAAAGCTCCCATACTTAACTCTGTGGCTTAAACATGCAAGATTTATACCTAAGAACAAGCAAGGCAACAGAGTTGTCATGGTTAATGAAAGGCAAACTATTACTTCTCTTCTGTATGTCTACAACAAGCAGTTGTCCTAATGGAACAGACCATGTCCCACAGAGCCCCAAACCACATCAGTCTCATGAAGCTGCAGGTGAAGGAGCACAGTAGTAAACCCTAATGGGCAGGAGGCAACTTTCTGCTCACCTCCTTCTATACAAGCACCAAATCATCCTGGGTCACACCAGCAATGGCATTAATAATGGCTATGTGCAATGTGTGCTGTCAGGCTCAATGGATCATCTACCCCTGGACCATCCAATGTACTGAATTGACAGCGTTCCTCCTACCCACACACACTGCCCAGTGCTTGTTTGAGTCCGGACTCGGAGAAGAAAACATAAGGAGACAAGCTCCGAGGCTGACTGTGCCGTATTAGACACCCCATGTGAACCACCAACCTCCTGCAGGCTGCTCCCTTCCAGCACCATACAGACACAGCACTGTTTATCCAGCCTTGAAGCCAGGCTGCTGCTACACACACAGCATCTAAACAACTCATGTAACCTTTTTTAATCTTGGGAAAAGCAAAAGGCGTTGTTACGGATGCTGAGTGTGCGACCGCAGACACACCACTCACAGCACAAACCCTTCAGCAGCACAGCGGCACCTTCCTACAGCAGTTTATTTCCCAGCCACTCGTTATCCTTCCCATCGATCTACGCTTTTAAGTCAGATCGATGCCGAGCCGCACCGCTCCATTCGTGCCCCACGACGCTGAATCTGGTGGGGCTGTAGAGCAGCTCCCGGCTTGGATGGCGCCGGGAAGTTCTTTCCTTCAGTGTTGCCGTACGATCACAGAATCACAGAATGACCCGGGTTGGAAGGGACCTCAAGGATCATGTAGTTCCAACCCCCCTGCCTGGCAGGGCCACCAAACATACACCTTTACTAGATCAGGTTGCCCAGGGCCCCGTCCAACCTGGTCTTGAACACCTCCCAGGACGGGGCATCCACAACCTCCCTGGGCAGCCTGTTCCATGGCCTAACCACTCTCCTAGTGAAGAACTTCCCCCTAACATCCAACCTAAATCTTCCCTCTTTTAACTTAAAACCATTTCCCCGTGTCCTGCTATTGTCAGCCCTTTCCAAGAGTTTACTCCCCTCCTGGGTGTAAGTTCCCTTCAGGTATTGAAAGGCTGCAATGAGGTCACCCCGCAACCTTCTCTTCTCCAGGCTGAACAAACCCAACTCCCTCAGCCTGTCCTCATAGGGGAGGTGCTCCAGCCCCCTGATCATCTTCCTGTCCCTCCTCTGGACCCTTTCCAAAATCTCCCATGTCTTTTTTGTACTGAGGGCTCCACACCTGGACACAGTACAACAGATGGAGCCTCACAAGAGCCGAGTAGAGAGGGACGATCACCTCCCTATCCCTGCTGACCACCCCTCTCCTGATGGAGCCCAGGATCCCATTTGCTTTCCGGGCTGCCAGAGCGCACTGCTGGCTCATGTTGAGTCTCTCGTCCATCAGGACCCCCAGGTCCTTCTCTGCCGAGCTGCTCTCAAGGACCACTCCTCCCAGCCTGTACAGGTGCCTGGGGTTCTTCCTGCCCAACTGCAAAACAGTGTTGAACCTCATTAGGTTCAACATAACCCCCGAGCCCAGCTTTCCAGCCTGTCGAGGTCCCTCTGAATGTCACCCGTTCCCTCCACCGTATCGACCGCACCACTCAGTCACTCCCGATCCCGGCACCGCAGCGCTCCGTACGTTCATCCTACACGTCTACAGACAGAGGAAACGGGCACAAAGCTCCGTACACCCCGCTGTTCCCCCCCCCCGTCCCGGTGCCGTCCCCTGTCCAATTAAGGGCACAGTCTCACGTTGGCTCCCGGGCCCGCAGCGCTCTGCGGCGCCGCCATGGCGCCTCCCGGCCGCACTGCGCGGGGCCCGGCCCAGCCCTGCACCTGCCACCCACCCACCCACCCGTTCCCATTTCGTCTCCCCCCCCTTAACACTCACCTACGCTCCTGTAGCCCAGGATCGCGATCTTACGGGATTTGGACGGCGGCATCTTGTCCCCCGCCCGGCCACGAACCACATCAAGGGAGGAGGCGGACGAAGAAGAGGCGGAGGGCGGCGGGAGGCTGCGTGTGCGCCGTCAGCCTCATGCGGCGCTGGTTGTTGTTATGGGGGGGGGGGGGGGGGGGGGGAGGTTGGAGGGCGGCGGCGATCGATGGGCCGAGAGCGCGGAACCCGCGGCGGCAGCGCCCGTCCCCTCACGTAGCGGTGCGTCACGCGTCACAGGCCGCAGCGCAGCACGGACCGACCGACCGCCCCCACCGCCAACACCGCGCCGACTGCCGGCTGCACAAACCCGCTGCGTCATGCCGGCCCACCTCACGCCCCGCCGGGCGCTGATTGGGCAGTTGCTCGCGGTTAGAGGGCGGGGATTGGATGAGATCGGTTTTCAAAGAAAGGAGGCGGGGCTAAGGGGATGCGTGGGAGGGGATTGGTTGGATGGGGGTTAAAAGCCGCGCGTGCGCCGTGGTGCGCCTCCAGACGGCGGTTGGGTTGTGGGGTGTGAGGGGCTGAGCGGGGCGGGATCACCTCAGTGTGACTGTCCTCCACAGGAAGGAGTTAGTCCTAACCTCAACATGAACCTCTACTAGTGCCATGGGACCATCTTATAGGCTTCATGGAGATCACCCAGCTGCAATGCCCTGCCATGGTTCACAAATGGTACCTCAGCCCCCAGATCAGGCCGCCCAGAGACCCCATCCCACCTGCCCTATAACCCTGTGGGTTACGGGATCTCCTGCCCTACAACCCTGTGGGTTACGGGATCTCCTGCCCTATAACCCTGTGGATTACGGGATCTCCTGCCCTATAACCCTGTGAGTTACAGGATCTCCATGGCTAAGTAACCTGTATCATAGCACTTCTACTTGGGATAAGTCTTAGTGCTTTCCTGCCGTGCTGAGGTTGTGGCTTCCCAGCAGCAGCATTAGCAATAGGGCTTCCCCTTTGCCCCTCCCCAGTGCTAATCCAGCATCTTCATTCCTAGAGTGTTTTACCCTGTGAGCTACAAAGGAGTTCAGAGAACGCTGCAATGAGTGACTGACACCAGTACAACCAATCGTTGGTGAGTTATAATCGTTTTATTATAAACGACATCCCAACAGATGCGGTCAACGAATGCAATGGTCTGGGTTCCAAAACAAAGAGTGCCGGCACAAATAGAGCGTGTATATACACTGAGATCAGGAACAGATGTTGAGGCTGAGAAATGGGAAAGCATCGGCCTTTTGTTGCCTGTGTCTGCGATGAATTTCCTCTAGGAAACGTAACCCAGCAGTTCAATGTTTTTATGGCAATTCAGTGCATACGAACCCATGGACACAGCGCTACTCAAGTTCCAAATGCAAAACACATCTGGCTTGTACATTCAGTTCCTATAAAAGCAATTAGCACTTTAATTACCTGCTCGATCCTCTGGCCAACCAGCACCTACTGGAGGAGCTATTTGAACTGCACCCAATGTTAGCACTGGGTGTGCTCCCATATGTATGGCTGCCCACTGAGGTTAGAAAGTACACTCAGTTCCATCCCACACTTGTCCCTGGCCCCTCATGGATTCGACAAAGATCATCTTTCTCTAATGTCTGCTTAGAAATACTGACAAAAGCATCGTCTGCAGAACATTCTTGTTTTGCATAACGCACGTGATGTGGATCCAAGGGTACTATGAAGCTATTCAGAATGATATTTTCTCCTGTAGGTTACCCTTAGCAAACATTAAATGTGGGAGGTGTGAAGGTTCTGAAGCAAACTGGCTGCTCCTGAGAGCTGGGCACGGACAGCCCCTGTTGTTCAGCAGGATTAAGCACGCATGGTTTCACCTCTGCTTGGACCGAAACCGAATGACTCCAGCTTACCCTGAACTGAGATGAAAGATGGCAAAGCGTGTTCTCTAAGCAGTTTTGGAACTGCTTCAGTCAAAGTCTTCGCCTGCTGGGAGGACAAGAACTCGAGCCTTGGAAAGCAACGTTGGTTCTTTCTGCATTACCCAAACATTCCCAGCGGAGCATTACTCCGTAGGACTGGCGATGAATAGAGACTCAGACTCAACAGTTGCAATTCAGTTGCTAGTAAACAGCAAATACCGTCTGCAAGGCTTACAGACCTCAGATCTTTGAACTGAAAGGAATCCAGAAGTAAAACGACATGAAAGTGTTTTTATCAGCCAAACAATCTGTGTCAGCAAAGGACGATTTGCCAAAGTAATGAGCTCACGGCATCACCAGATAGTGCATAATACCGAGGGGCTGAGCTTCATTAAAAGAATAATGGCAAGCATAGTTCTATGAAGGCTTTTCCTTGTACTTAAACACATCCACAGCAGCAGGTCAATAGCAAACATCGTCACACCTGTGTTAAGAAAGGGAATTTGGGGCAACACTGCTGAGCTCTCAGTTCTATAGATACCATAGATACCACTACATATAGATGTAGTCTGTTCTTCCCTAGCGAGCTACATGAAAGGGAAGCGTCCTAGATGAAAGCTTGAGGTGCTGAGGAAACAGCTGTCCATGGTTCTTCTAGCTCTGTGTCCATAACACACACAGGGCACTTGTAATAATGTTAAAACAAGGGACTCTTTGCACGCTTGTTTGAAAACTGCAAATTCATTCTGGCTTCCTGCATGCTAATTTATGCAGACAGGCACAACGCTGTCTGGATGGAATAGGGCCAAAAGACTTTGCGCTAAATATAATGTGAGGGGAAAAAAAGCATCTATCAGTGGCTCAAACCTAACGTAGGTCTGAAAAATGCTGTTCCTGCGGAGTGAGATGGAGGGCTGCATTTAGGCAATTCCATCCCATACCTTCTAAGGAAGGCTGTAAATCTGGTGCTGGAAGAGCAAGCGGGCTTACAAGAAGTCACACCTGTGCAGCTTGGATGGCGTTTACAGGTAGTGCTGACCATGTGAAATTCCAACCTACCACCAATAATCCCTTTCCACACAGCTCACGGAGCACAATCTCTTGCAGGAAGCGAGATCTGAAGAAAGGGCTTCCACAAACACCAAACGGAAGTTGGAGGGTTTAATTTCTTCCATCTACCATTATAAAAGTCTCATCGTCAAACGTTACAGTACATTTACAGCAGCAAAACCCCAACGGCCTCCCTCACATCCAATACAGAGTTGCATTTGAGTCGTACAGACATCAGTTGACACATCAACACAGTGGGAAGCCTGGTTCTCTGGCACGTCCTTTCCCACACGGTGCCTGCATAGCACAGTACAGAGCAATGCTGGAATCCCCAGTTCACATGGTCTGACCGACAGCCCTATAGCTCCAATGTTGTAAATAAGGAGGAAATCTGCCACTGGTTTGTATAACAATCAACAGTTTATTAATGGATATGGTGAAATTGTAGCTATCCACCAAAGATGTGTAAAAAATTGTCATGAAAGTAAAAATAAATAAAGCTGTTTTTAAAATCAGTCTCGTTTTACATCTCGGTTCAGAATGCGACATTTAACACAAAACTGTCATTAAAGTTTTAAAGAAGTCTACTGATATTCGAATTACAGCTTTTATGACGAGTCTAATGAGAACTGAAACTGATTTGGTTTAGGTTTAAAGACTTTCACATTCAAATACAGTGTCTCATTTAACACAATACTTCCTTTGACAGTGATGGGCAACAGTGATGACATATTGCTGTATTTTGACATAAGGCACTATGATATGAATATGCCATACACTTGCCTTATGTCACATATATCCATTGCTGACCAGTGACTTCTGTCAAATACAGAAATGAAAAAGGTTTCAGGATACAGTGCATTTTAATGAAGGACATCGTGTGAAGTCTTCCAGCAAAATGTTCTGAAGACGTTTTGAAACACAAGCCTACATTGTAACATAAGCTTTTTGTCATGCTGCTTTGTTTTATTTTTTGCGACATCACTGGGGGGGAATAGACTCATCATCCATCACTAAGTCCCAAAACACATCCTCACCCATCCTGCTCTGTTCTATTGCAGTCACTGTTCTCCAGACAAACTTGACCCAGAAACTTTGTTCAAGTTCTCCTACAAACGTTTATACATTCACAGCAGTCATTCACTTTCATTCTCCTTTTGTTTGGCACCTGTTAACAGAAGAGGAGAGCATGTGTGATTTCCTTATGCATACAGCACTTGCCTCATGGAACGGCAATTCTCATTCTGAATGCTGCAACTGTTGTCTGCCCACATTACCCGAACCTTAGGACTGGACAGGATCCATAAAGAGCACACTTCAGTACAGCTGAATGCTCACAGGCTGAGGGAGCCTGGAGGCCGTTACTGCCTCTCATTTCATTGGCAGGGTAATTCTCCAAGTCACTCTGCTGGGAAGTTACTCAAACTGCCTTTCTTTGAAGTACCTCTCCCCCAATACACCACGCTGAAAGCCTGTCCTTCTAGCTCCGGAAGCCAAGTTTAATCATCATAGTGCTCTTAAAAAGCAAAGTTTCCCATTAGATCAATGGGATAAAGCAGCTCATAGAAGGATCCCGTGAGAGGGAGCGCTGCCACATGCTAAACACCAGAAGCACATGACCCAGAGTGCAGGAGTGGGAACTCCCCTTGTAACTCCCCTGAATGTTCAGCTCTGTCTCCTTAACCTGGTACTTTGAAGGCAAAACTGTGATCTTAAGACATTTCCTGTCTTAATCACAAAGCCAGAGGACTGACCCGACCAAGTTTAGTGATAGGTCAGAGACTTCTACTGGAATAATTCACTCTGGGGTGATGTCTGACACAGCAAATAGTAACAAAAGACTGACAGTTAAGCACTTTGTTGGCTTTTACCTGCAGAGAAGTGAAACACTTATTTGGAGAGTATAATCAAACTATCATAAATTTAAGGTCAGCAGTGTATTATTGTTATCATACCCGCTAAGACCAGCAAGCTGTAAGCACTACTGAATGACTTATGGCAACATCCATACCTGCTGGTGTGAGTACCAAAGCCTGTAGAATGTCAGAAAGGGAGATGATACCCACAATGCTATCTGCTTCATTCACTACCACCAAACGATGAACCTGTGAGGAGGGAAAAACAGTTTTGAGAGAGTGGAATAAGAGCTAAAGGCACACGGAGGTCTGATGGCAATAAAATCATATTTGAAATGGCAGACAAGCCAAGATCTATGTCTTAAAAGCCTTGCAGAATGGGAGAGTGCCCCTCAGCACTGCAACCCAGCTCAAGCTGGGAGCTGTGCAACCAAAGGGCTGTAGCTGAGCCAACTCAAAGAGGTCATCCTTGGATGGATGCCTAACGAAAGTTGAGAGCTCGGTACTGATTTACTTCTTACCTAAATGAATTTGGACTTCAAGTCTAACTAATCAAACGTAACTGTGAAGGAAGTGAAAAAAACCTTCTCATCCTTTCACAGAAGCGACAGCAAGAAAAGCTGCAGTGTCTCGACTTAATACAGATGGGAATTTATTGCGGAGGTCAACCGCTTCACTGCCGGTCAGATAAAGCAAAAAAGAGGATCTCGAATGTTATTGGCAGAGTCACACTCAGCTGACACTGTGAGGAAACAAAAAGAGTGGGACAGTGGGAGAATATGCTTTGCATTTTCTTTCTGACAGGGCTATGTGTGTATGCACACACTCTTCCTTCTCACAGTGTAATGAATTCAAGGATAATGGACAATGTAGTTGTTTCACATCCAGTGAGATCAAGCATTTGTCTGGCAGCTAAAAATAGCACCAATTACTGCCTCCCCTGTGGCTCTGACTGACTCATTTTTGCATAGCCTTACTATGTTTAGACTGAGCCAAAGGGTAGGAGTTGTTCTGAAAACCCAAACGCCTAAAGCTTCTGAAGATATTAATAAGATCGGCCACGTTTGGAATCTGTGCATCAGCAGTGCTGAAATCTCTGAGTTTCAGGAAGAAGCTCGAGCTGATGCAGGAAGCTGCACGTCAGAATCACCCCATGGAAGTTCTGAGGGGGTTTTTCACAACATGGGAATTCTACTCATAGTAACCACATGTACAGTTATGGCCCCAAGGGTGAAAAAAAAACAGTGTAAAATTGAAGTCATTCACATCCATGTGCAAGAAGGTCCCAGTACAAAAATCATAGGATAAACCACAGAAAAAGAACAGGGAAAAAAAAGCATCGAGTCATTGACAAGTGATAGAACTAGAGGGAATGGATTTAAGCTGCGCCAGGGGAGATTCAGGCTGGACATTGGGAAGTATTGCTTCTCGGAAAAGGTAATCAGGCATTGGGATGCACTGCCCAGGGAGGTGGTGGAGTCACCGACCATGGGAGTGTTCAAGAAACGTTTGGATGTTGTGTTGAGGAATATGGTTTAGCTGGGAAGTATCGGGAATGGTTGGACTAGATGATCTTCTAGGTCTTTTCCAACCTTGATAATTCTGTGATTGACAGGACAATTACAATTTACAGGGAAGGGAAATAAAAAAGGGGGCAAACTCACCTCAGCCTTCACTATCCTATCAACAATGGTCTCCAGTGTTTCCAGCATACTACACTTTACAACACCTTCAAAATACTGAGAGCGGTGCTGTAGGGCCTGTGTCACCGTGATATCTAGGTTATTATAGGTTTTTTCAGCAGCAAGGTTCTGAAAAACAAGGCACACAGCTCACTACTTAAAGTACCCAACAAAGCAAATAGTTTGGCATCAAGTAGACACACATTTCAGACGTAAACCAAGTCTGTTCCAAGTCGCATATTAAACAAAGCAGATGCTCTTCAGTTGTAGTTTTTGGGAGCAGTCAAGCATGCAACTGCATTAGACACCATACTAAAGACTGGATTCATTGATAATAATGTTTTGTAATTATACATCAAGCCATGAAAGTCTTCCTACTTCATTCTCTAGTATTTGGCTTGATGTCACCCATCCTGCTTCTGCCACAAGGAAAAAGGGAAGATGATGTTCTATAGATTTCAGGAAATACAGAATATACTCGAAGAATAAACCATTTGTGTTGTTTTTCAAAGGCCAGGTGAGGACATTGACTGCTCTGAACACCACCCATTGAGTAGATCCTGCTATAGAGATTCAAGCAGAAAACAAAGGGTAGGTGTCTTCAACCTTTCCTATCTGCAGGCTCGAACTCCCTCTCCTGGTCTGTGCTGGAACTACCACTCAATGTACATTTTTACATCTGTTTTATTAAGTACAATCCAAATAACAAAATCAGCCCGTTAGCAAATTAATTTCTAATTGCTCACTACATTAAAAAAAAAAAACCACTTAATAGAATTTAAAAGGTGTACTTACTATTACATCAAATTTGGAATAAATATCTACAACTTTTCCTAGAAAGAAAAATAGGTATTAATAAATCGCTTCCAATAGAAAGTTAGTTTTCTTGTGCCCTGTTTTCATGTGTTATAATGACACAGAGAGAGGCTAAGAAGGAAAGCAGGAAAACAAACCAAACCAAAACCCACCACCCATGATGAATCCTTCCAGGTCCATCAGCATATATCTTACATAATCATTCTATATCTACATATATACATAGATTATACATACACACATACAATATTATACATACTATATATAAACACATAAAATAAATCCAGGCTTCAACAGCATTTATCTTACCACACTTGTGCACAGCAGAATCAACACACACCTGACTCATCCACAACAGGTAACGCTGATATCCTCCTCTCTACAAATATATTCAAGGCTTTAATGATAGGAGTGTCTGGATGTATGAAGGCAATGTTGTGGTAGGTTCCTATTCCAAGTTCATCCAGATTCTTCTTCATAAAGGCAGGCTTTGGCATCTCTGACATCTAGGAAAGGCAGATGGATATGTTTACACAACGCAGTTTCCTGCATGATACACTACTGTTACCAGGTTTTTTATATGTAATCAGGAAATAAATATCCATCCATCCATCTAGAGACCCCAAACAGTAGTTACAGATCATTACAATAATCTATTATTAGATTTACATAAAGCCAAAACACGCCTAGATCCAGAAACATTAATGCTGTTCCAACAAGTTTTAAGTTACGACTCCACATCTTGGCTATTTTGCTTGTCAGTTTATTTCTGTAGTGACCCATCACTAAAATCTTTCGATCCTAAGCTATGGCATTCCCAGTTAATCTGAAAAAAGAAGGCATCAAAGATGTGGGGTGCTGCATGCTCATTTTGACATCCCTCTGCTTTGCTTGGCCTCCTGTCCACTCCTGTGACCAACACACAGCACAGCAAGTTGAGTTAAGCTTGGTTCTAGGAGATGAGTCATTATTCTGCTTCTGTAATCAAACAAGCTCCCGAAGCTGAGATCATCCAGAATATGACACCAAAATACTCAAAAAGCCCTGACGTATCCCTGGTGTTTTTGTTTGGAGAGGTCTACCTGGGTTCGGGGTGGGCAGAAGACAAAAAAAAAACAGTTAAAGCAAAGCAGAACTTCAAGTACTTACAAAAAGCTGGAGGAACTTGAGGATTCTTTTATGGGTAAGTATATAAAGTGCATTTCCACTGACGGGATCTATAACTGGCAATCTGTGGATTTTGTTTTTGATCAATGAATATACAGCATCAAAAAGGCTGAGGAGAAAAGCATTTGTTTTTAATGAATGGTAGCCAGGGAAGAATAACATCAAGTACAGGTTTACAAACCCATAGCAAGGATGCAGTTAATAGCATCACCTTTAAATGTTACACAAGTTAAAGCATTTCAAATGATCTTTTCTACATGCATGAACTGATTGTTCTTATAGGGTATTCCATGCAAGTAGTTCCATTCAGACACATTCCTTATGACTAAACTGAACAACCTGTTCATGTCTTCACAGTGGCGATTCTACTGAGGATATTACGTGCAATTAGTTTGAGATAATCACTACAGTTCCCTCCCCAGCTTACTTTAAATGGCATAAGTCTATTCCAGAGACTAAAAGCAAGAACCAGAAGTTCATTTACAATAGAAGCTGTTTGTACAAGAGAAGACTTAAAATTCAGTGTTGAAATGGAGTTAGTTTCTTTCAAGTTAAACAGAATGAAAAGGAAAATCCTACCTTGCATCTGGGGAGATGTTCACTAAAGGTTTAAACGTCTCTTGTAAATAAAGTTCTGTGCATAGAAAAACAAACTATTACCATTTTCTATGGGAAAGCATCAGCAGTTTTGTAAAAGCACTTCATGAATTTCTCAGCACAAAATTAAATGAACAGGGAAGACAATCATACATAACAACTTCAGATAATCTACCACTAATGTGCATCTATGTTGACATCAGAGTGAAGTTGAACTTCTAACAGCATTGAGCTGATGACCACCAGGGGTCACTGCAACCACAGCAAATCATTTGCCAATTTCCCCTTTTCTGAGCGGGTTGGTTTGCGCTCAGATATATCTGTGTTATAACTGGCTGCTCGACTCTCAGTTCACTCCATACCTACAGCCACCTATTCATTTTGCATCCCGGTTCAGTTACATTCCCACTCCAGGTACAACGCCCTGGTGTAGTTCCATTTCTTTTTAAGCAAAACCGAGATGCTACTGAACAGGGGAAAGTAGTAAAGGAATATATAGCATCATCACTCTAGTTCGTGTATTGTTTCAGGTAGAAAAAGATAAGCACCAGGAAGAAGCAGACAAACTTTTATTATTCCTGCTTTTATTTAAAAGTATGTGGAGAAAAATATGTTATGATTAATTAAAAATCCACTGTACTTAACAGTAGTAGTAGACTTTATCAACTGAGCAGTAAATGATCTTACCCCTCCAGGTTTCTATCTTGTGCTCCTCCAATTCATAGATCTGAACCTACAACAGACAGATGGAAAATATTAATTTCAAACCCCAAATCATTAACAATATTATTAATCTCTGAATGAACAGGCATGATGACTTAACTTTGAGAAGCCTGATATCATGGAATGGCCTGGGTTGAAAAGGACCACAATGATCACCTAGTTTTAACCCCCTGCCACGTGCAGGGTTGCCAACCACCAGACCAGGCTGCCCAGAGCCACATCCACATATCTCAGAAGCCTGTTTCATCCAACTGTTGATTCTCTATCCAGTAAAACACATTAGGCATGTTTTAATTCAAAGTGAGGAATTGGCATCGACAGGAACAAGAAAGGGATGTAAATGTTTGTATGAACATGTAAGCAAGAGAATCTCATCAACCGACTGCCAATGGGAATTTTTAAATTACAGTTAATTGAAGCCAAGCGATCTCCAACCGATTGTGTAACTCAGCCACGCAACTAAAACCTTTGTGCACGTTTAACCAGTTTAACTCATTCATTCTAAAGCACCGCTTCGAAATGCGAGTAACCTCTCACTCCCCCCAAGGCTCCATAAGCCAGCTTTGTGCTCAGCTCCACATATTCCTTCAGGAATAACTGTGTCAGTTATGAGACTACGCTGATTTACTTCTAAAGGTATAAATTAACAAAAACACATGAGCCACTGTGCAGATACAGATTTGACTTTTAAATACAACTAACTCTTTCTTACAATTTTAAGCACTTTCCAGCCCTGAATACAATATCGTTTGATACTGTCCATTTACATGGAGTTCTGATTAATATTAATTCATGTGCATTGAAACAATCTGGACAAAAACACACACAGTGATCAATAATCAAGTATTTCACCTCCATACATTTCTACTATGCCTAGTTTTTAATGAATAGGTTATTGCAGGTCCTTCACACCAAGAGCACAGAACAAGAGCTGCAGTACCAAACAGAGCTTGGTACCCAAACCCAAGGCTCTCATGGTGAAGCACCATAGAAAACATAATTAATGGTAGTGCTCATTATGGAAATTCCTCATGTTTATACACGTGTAAGACAAGCAGACAATTATTTTACCTGCCCAAACTCATAGGACCTTAATGGCTACAGCCAGGAATGGAAGTATCCACATACCATTCTACTACCTCCCAGAAAACTCCATGTGTACTCATGACATGTCTAAGCTTCCAGACACAATAATTACAACCCACCCTTCAAGCGGTCTGACACTTCACTTTCTGTACTGTATGACAACTGATAGAGGCTTAACATCATACTCACCATTGGAGACTTATAGTATCTATGCAGTATGTTAATGAAATCTGTAATTGTTAACATTCCTACAAAAAAGCGATACAGAAAGAAAGTGCTTCAGACATACACTTAACATACAGAACTTCAGTTATTTTCTCCATTTAAAGTCATGCTCTATAATGTAATTAATAATAAATCTGTGCAACATGCTCCCTATTTGCTACATATGTAAATGTTCACATTGATACAACACTTCACAATAAAAAATATACAACTGTGAATTAATATTCAGAGCCACAACCCATGTGCTTCTCTTCTTTCAGTCTCACAAAAGAAAATCTATTTCTTCCCCAGTGGGATATAATATCCGTGGCATTCCAAGTTAGTTCTGGTACTCAGTGATTTCACAGTGCACCTTACTGAGAACAAGCAGAAAACCACATGCATATTGGTATTATACTTTTCTTTACACAGTTCCTGTTTTCATATTTCTTTTCTTTGTGACTGTTTAAGTGCACAGGGAAAGGCAGACACTAGGTGACAAACTTTAGAAGCTTAAGACCTCAAAGAGACACTGTGATAGTCAAAGAATAGCAAAACTATGTAAGCTAACAACATTTTGTGCCTCACAACAGAAAACAAAAAACCCACCAGCATCTCTTAGGATGTCAGACCATTCTAAACCCAGACCACCTCCTGCAGCATGCTGAAAACTCAAATACAACTCAACTATGTTACAACAACTTACCTACAAAACTCTGTTTTTTACTCTCCCACAGCGGAGCTGCTCTCACACCATTTGCCACCAAGGCGAAAAAGGCCTTCTTTACCTGCAAAGAGAATGAGCAGCTACATAAATCTTTGCTCTTAATTTAGCACACCAGACAGCAGCAGGAGGGTTTCCACAGTTACTAGGAAAAAACACAGTTTGAAGAGGTAGCTGCTATTCAGAACAGAACAAAAACCACATGCACTGCCAAACAAAGACCTTAAAGCCTTTTACTTCCATAAAAGGCTTAAAAAACTCAGCAAAACCAGATCTGATTCGTCCTGTTATGTGAATGTGCCACATGAGAACCTCTGATGAAGGAGCATCTCTATATCCACGGCATCGCTCTTTGGTCCAAAGACCACAGAAGTACCAATTGCAATTGCTTGATGACTGCAAGCTGAACAGACAGCATTTACACACTGATACTTTCAGATTGTGGTTAAATAGAAAGATGCCAGAGGTATTAAGGCACCCTAATGACACAGGGAGGAGCTGAGTGTAACAAGCATTAGGATATGCACCATGGGAGCACGCTAACTCAACAGGAATACTGAAACCACATTGAAACCCTCCAGGCAGATGCACCAAGTGCTCCCACACGGCACAGCTAAAGCTAACAGCAGGATTTGGGGAGCACGTAGGAGACAGAAGTGAGGTCACAGACTGACTCCAGCTTGGGGCAAAGTAAGTTGGTTCTAATGGGTCTTCATTAAAAAGAAAGGAAAAAAAAGAATACTCAGAGTGCCCAAAACTAAGAAACTTCAGCTTTTGTATCTTCCCCTAAGAACAGCCATCACACACTGTAAGAGGTCACTGGCAACTCAGATCCCGAGTCTTCCATAAGAGTCAGAGAACAGCACTGAGGTTAAGATGCTTCAGTCAATCTCCAAATTGATGATACTACTCCTCTTTCTCAGAGGAAACAGCACATCTCAGCATTGTGGTCTCAGTGCCAATGTTAACTTGAAAGAGGTGGAAGATAAGAGAAGAAACACAGCAACTCCAAATCTGTCACTGTGAAGCATGGGAATGACAGGAAAGATTAGCAGCATGAGCAGCATTAAGAGACCTTCCAGGACCCTGTGGTATGGCTGTTATCCAACGTGATAAATGCTGGTTGTGCTATAGAAGGGTTGGCTGAAACTAAAGTCAAGGAGAGACCCAAGAATGAAAACACTGTCCCCTTGCAGCCCCATAGTGGAACAGGAGACCTGGGGGAGCAGCCCCCCATGGGGCTCTGTGCTGGAGCAGTGACTGAAGGATGGGCTCTGTGGTATGCAGCCATGTTGGAGCAGAGCTTGAAGGGCAGCAGACTGAGGGAAGCCCACACAGGATCAGTTTGGGAAGGACAGGGTCCCATGGGAGGGATCCTACATGGAACAGGAGCAGAGAGCAACCATGGAGGAGCAGATAAGACAAAGCATTAAAAGACTGACCACAGCCCTCATTCCCCTGGTTTGCTTCTAGTTCTCACTGCTCTGGCCTGTTATCAATAGGCAATACACTACACTCATCTCCCTCATGCAGTCTGTTTTGCCTGTGACAGCAACTGACGAACAATCTCCCTGTCCTTATCTCAACCCACAAGCATTTCTCCATTGTATTTTCTTCCCCTGTGCTCAAGGAGGGGGAGTGAGAGAGTAGCACAGCAGTGCAGAGCTGACTATTAGCATCAGGCTTCCATAGCTCCTCAAAGAAAGGAAAAAGAATTCCATGTTTGAGTGATAGAAAGCATTTATATGTTCACAATGGGAAGTGCAGAGTGATTGACACCCTCTGCTCTGCCTTCCAGTGTTTATAGGGAACTCAGAAACAGGACAGGGGACCAACCTATCTGATAGTGATAGGACAAGGGGGAACAGCTCAAGAACAGGCTGGATGGAGCCCTTGGCAGCCTGGCCTGGTGGCTGTCACCCCTGTTTCAGCAGTGTGGAATGAGATGATCATTAGGGTCCCTTCCAACCCAAGCTATACAGGAGAGAAGGCTTCAACAAGACCTTATAGCAGCCTTCCAATACCTAAAGGGCCTACAGAAAAGCTGCAGAGGGACTCTGTCATTGTGTATAATAACAGGACAAAGGGTAACAGCTTTAAACTAGAAAGAACTATAGAAGTTATAATCTCCAAGTGATTTATTTCTATAGCACGAACATTTTCATAAGCTAAGCTGGCAAAAAGGATTTTAGAATTCATCTCAGAGCCCACAGCCATCCATCACCTTGACAATCCAAGAGCACAGTAAATATCTCTTTATTCACACCCAGGTGGCAATGACGTTTAAAACACCTTTGAGGATGAAGTAGTTCTCCCCAAACTCCATCTGAAACAAAGACATTTCAGGGAGGTGAATCCTGGGAATCTCATCATTAGGTCTCCAAGCAGTCAGATGGAAGCTGAGAAAAGCATATCCTAGTTTATAATCTAGGAGCGACACCCACTGTCAGTAAACAGTCCATTTGCACAGAAACACATACATTTGGAGGGGTTTATTAACTGTTTTGTCTTAATGTTTCTCAAAAAGTGATGAGCGAAACATTGTGAAGGATATTAAACAACACGAAATTCCAAGTTTTCTTCAAATTAAGTTGTAATTGTCCAGCTCACTTCATTAAGTTACACAAAAATACTCTGTTAAGGAGCTGTTTTCCCAAGTCAGAGCCCTCTTTCATAACACAGATACAGTCCAGTACTTATGAACTGGCTTACTGGGAGTCTTCACCGGGCATGGAATAGAAACACTCTTAGTAGATGTACTAAGGGTCAGTGAGAGCTTACTAAAATGCAGGAGCTGATGGAGTAACACCCTTTATTAGATGATTCAACATAAAACTCCTAGGAAAGACACCTAGAGTCTTATTCTCAAGTTACAGGATGCAAGTACATGTTCTACATTTCCATCCAATTATTCTGCCAACACAGATTTCTTCCCCCATCCCACACATGCATCAAGAAGGTCCAATCCAACCATAGACACCAAACCAAGGCCTTTACTGACACTGGATATCAGGATGCCCATAGTGTAACCAGCTATTAAAGGCTGTCTTCCCTCTAACATTACACGATCCCATCAAGACTTGAGACAGACGATGGTCCATGATTAGTCAACTCCACTGTTCCACCTTAGTGAGATACATACACTGCAGATACTTACTTCCATGCTATTTGAGGGGAGACTGAGCTTTCTTGTTTGTAGTATGTGTATGGGAACCATTAGGTCGTGGCCTAAACCAGAAGAAGGAACACACATGTGCAACCAGAAGGGGCCAACCCTGGGGTCATCCCTCCCTAACCTGATTTAAGAACTATCAGCCACAAGGGGAGGATCTCTACTCAGAGATCACCTCCTTTGGAGTGTTTTGTGCTTTGGGAAGGGGGAAGTGATCCCTTCTTTATTACTGGATTGTGATCTCTCCCTTTCTTGGGTGATCTGAAACTGGTCTAAAGCATCTGCTATCACCTGTCTATACAGTATGTAATAACTGAAAACCATAGATCTGCTTTCTAAGAAAGCAACCACTTCAAGCTAGAATTTCTGTTACTACATGCCGTGATGAAGTGGGCTAGGAGTCAGAAAGAAAGTAAGCCTCACAAGCAGAACCACTGGGCCAACTGCATTGGAAAGGGCACAGAAATTCTGTCACAGATTAAGAACTTGTCACTTCTGGCAGGAATGGTGCTGGGAGAGTAAGAACAATGCATGACTTTCACTGAGCAAAACACAAGCGTTCCAGCTACACCCTGCCTTGACTAAGACATTTCCATTTAATTGGTACATAGGAACTCGCACTATCTTTCCCCAGGATCAAGGAGTGAATGCCTCCTATTGGTCCTGAGAGCTGCAGGAATCGAGCTCTGATGCTGTAACTCTAGAGTATTCCTCCTGGAAGCCTGCTCTGTCTCATTACCTTGGAGAGAGTCAAGAATGACCTGAAGGAAACAAGAATAATAAACCCTATTTACTTGAAGTCAGCACAAGGAAGAGAAATACAAATCCCCTTCTACTCTTCTGATGTGGAATCCCTTGTATGCTCAGCAGAAGTTAGATTTACTTCAAGCTTGTTAAAGCAAAGAAGTTTCTAGAAGATTATTCCACATATTTTTCTAGTTATGCAGAAGAAAAATAAGTACTTGAGCTCTTCCAGGTAAATGATAATTACCAACAAAAGCCTATTTTAGTGACAAGGTCTATTAGCAATGCCAATAATTTAACCTTTGCTTAATAATGTGATCAAGTCAACCAATCGTGCAGATTTCTTCAATACAGAAGAAAGGCAAAGAGTCTCTATGATTCTGAAGCCTTATCTTGATGTTTCAATAGAAAAGTAATTTTTATTAGTACATGAAATAATAATAATACATGAATTTAAGCATCGTTATATGCACCTGCTGTCAGTTAATACCATCAAATATAAAGCACATGCAGATCTGGATGACACTAGTGCCCCAGAACATTGCCACATTAAATGCATTAAGACACAGATACCCAAATACTGTGCTGAAAACACATGCAGGCAACCAGCCAGTCCTGCAGGCAGGAGAGAACTGTAGCATGGAGGCACAGCTCAATACATTTGAGGAGCAAACGTTTACAGGCTACAACTGCAGAGAAAAGCCTAAAAGAACAGCTCACAGTCAGTCAATAACGTGCACTGTGCCATTAGCACTTCCCCAGCTACAGTCACCATTTCTCAGGGTTAGTACAGGCTATGGGTCACTTCAGGTAGGCAGACTACATGCAGATATTCAAGTTTAGGAAGGAACATAAACTGCTGTACTGGGGCTAACAGAGCTGTGCCAGCTGGCCTCAGGCTGGTTAGCAGACCACAGCTCTGTCTACTGCTTATTTAACATATCTACTGTTCAACTTTGCAGCACGTGGCATGTTCTCCTGGTGAAGCATGCCTAACTCAAGTGTACAAGCTATCACTGCTTTCACAACAGTGTAAGAAAGGTGCCAGTGGCACAGGCTCACTCCTGATGAGACCAGAGTGGTGTGCTAGGAGAAATGAGATGTGTGGTAGCTGCTGGAATCAAAAGGCCTCCCCAGGCTTTCTGATCAATAACAGCACTGAGGAGACTGTGCTAAGGTCCTAATTAGCTACTAATAGTGCTATTTAAGGCCTCCCGTCAGCTTTGCTCTTTATCATATCCTTTTATTCAAGGATAAAGGAAGATTCCTTACAAATCTTCATATTAAACCCCTCCAAAAATACCGAGACTTAACACTTACCAGTGATGCTGCTTCACCAGTATTGCTTATGTCACGTGACATAACATCTCATTTTCCCTACACTTAACAACAGTTTTGAAATACCTTCTCTATTATCTCAGTTTTTGCAGGGTAAATGTGTGCTGTGATTTCTGCCCAGTAGAGGGAGACAGGGTACTGCAGTCAGATATGAACCCAATGAGTCTTCCGAAGGATCGCATCAGAAAACAACGCAGCTCTACTCTTCCCATTCTTCCATCAATTGCTGGTAGGTTACTTTTCTGCCTCATTTAGTGTAAGCCTTTACCATGTACCGCTTAAGACTTCTCACTGTTAAAAATGTGAGAACTTTATGGCACCTGGCTTTTTCTGTTTGATCTTAAATTAGGAGAAAAGCTCACCTGGGTGGCAGTGAAACATCCAGGGATGAAGAAGACGTATCTACAAGATCACCTCCCTTTGACAAGATTCATGGACATGGGGGAAACTGATTTTCTATTACTGAGAATGACCCCACAGTCATAGGTCCTTTGTTCTGTGCCAGCTGCGATCTACATCGGTCAGTAAGGAACCCAAATAAAACAGGGGTTTGGTAGAAAGTAGGTAAAACATTTTTCATTGAGTTACCTATTTTCCTACAGGATTGACATTCAGAAGGTTCATTCACCAGAACCATTTCTCTAAACATTACCTCACATTGGCTCACTAAATGGAGATTAAACCACTTCTTTACATTAACAGCATTACTCAACACAGCAGCAGTGAGAATGGTTGGCGTCTAAAAACATATCCTGCAGTTCATTAGGAAATTCAGGGAACCCAAAAGGAATGAGTGACTCAGCCTGCTGGCTTCCAGGACCAACTGGCTTTTGTAATAAGGAGGAAAAGTTCATCTTTCTAACTGCAACAATGATGGGGCTCAAGCCTTTGGCCCAGGTGCCCACTGAGAACTCAATGTGAGCAACGTTCTCAAATATCACATTATTTTTTGTTGTGCAAGTAGGCTTACCATCTTTTAGACCATGGCACTAAGGATCTTGCACTACATGTTATTGTCTGATATGGAAGATGGTTCCAGGAACATTTTGAGATTAAGGATCTATTAAATGTCCTTCTGACAGTGGAAGATTGTAGCCTGAGGAGTACATCCCAGGCCATGACTATTTAATGTGTTTATTTAAGCCACAGCTGGAAAATCATTAAAAGAAGACCAAAAAAATCCACCTCAAAAAACACTGATGGCAAAATCCAGGAAATAAGGAAAGCCACAGTGCTGCAGCACATTGCAGAACAGATCACCCAGCTCTACAGCAGGCAGCTATTGCCATCCTTTGGCAAATAAACTCTTCCCACAGAGCCAACAGTCTAGCAGATGATGATTTACTGATTAAAAGCAAAAAAGAAAAGCTGAAAACTAATTTTCTGGAGAATGCAGTAATTTGCATCATTAAGCCACCCATTTCAGTCCTAAATTATCTCACCAGTATAGCAGGAACAAGCTCAGAACACCTGGAGACCTTAACTATTGCACACAGAGCTCTATCTAAGATATCTTTACACATATTGACAGTCACAGAGAACATAAATTTGGGGTTTTCAGAATCTCGTTAGTGATTGTAGCTGCTAATTATATCTCCTCACTCTGTTCAGCCAGGCAGCCCCCTCCACCCCCAACCATCTTCCACTAGTGTAACCTGAAAGATACAGCTGAAACAATATGGGGTTTTCATATTCAAAGCACAGCATTATAGGAGACAATACTTCATTTAACACTCAGGAAACACAGTCCCATTTCATAAAGAGAACTGCAAGGAAAGGCAGACTGAAAGAAGAATACTCACTTGTAGCGTAGTGTCGAAAACAACAAGCTTAGAGCTCGTTGGAACAATGTCATAACACTTGTGTGACCTCATGAATCGCACATAAATGTCACTTTCCGATTCTTCAAGTGCTGTAAGTAAAAACATTTGGTTTTATTTAAAGAACCTCAAAGAAAAAATAAATTCAAAGCATGCCAAATCAACTCAACACCATTGCAGAAGGACATCCCTCAAGCAGAACTCAAGCTCACACTTTCCGATCTAGACAGACAGTTCATAGTTCTGCACTTTGCATTCCACTCCTCTTTCCTTTCACATTAAACAGCACAAGGTGCGTGGTTCTCCCCTACTGAGAAAGGATTTCAGTATGGAGCAGTTATAATTCAGGCATTTGGTTTTTAAAATGAATATTGAACATGCATACTAAGCACCTGAATCACAATTACGTATAGACAAAGCCAGTTGGAAACTAAAGTAGCGTCAGACTTAACTAACTCAAGCTCCTTATACGAGGAAGGCTCTGATCTCATTTCTGTCCATTCTACCTCTTGGAGCCCTCTGTTTTCTGTAGAGGCAGCAGGCAGGTAACACAATCACATCGCTCTACCTGAACTGCCTCACAAACCACATCACAAACGTCACACTGTCATTTATGAAGTCAGGATCCATCTGGGCAGAAGTGTTAGTTTGGTTGTTTTTTTCCCCTTGTTAAACATGTATCTCTGTAGCCAGGATCCAGCACCCAGCCTATATTAACTTAAATCAGCTTTGCCTTTGTCAGAGTTCAGATGTATATACATGCAAACTTCACACTTGCTGCAGTATGTTAACTTCATTATTATCAATTACGTTCTAAAGGCAATTAAGCCCTCCATTATTCACGGCAGGTACCCAGAACTCAGACAAAGTTAACATCTCTATCAGGCATACAGCCTTTAAACCCTGTAATAACGTGCAGGAAGAACTTGGACATTCTAATTGTGAGGAAGCAGAAGAAACTCAGTTGTTGGATTCAGCAAATGAGGTTGAACAAGGTTTGTTCTACAGTCCTAATAAGTCCTCATTTACTTTCAGGTCTTTTCCCAATGGGTCAGTACACAGTGAGAACCAGTCCTGGAGTGGTAAGCAAGACTGGGAACTAACATGATCAGTAACCATTAGAGAAACAGTGCACTCCCATGTCTTTCCATAGCACCACAAGAGCTATGACAGTCAGTCCTACAGAGCAGCAAACTCTCATCTGCAACTTCTAGTCTCCTGCTTCTTTCATTACATACCTTCTAATTGCTGTGGCAAGCAAGACTGTGGTTGAACAGTTGTGAAATCCCCTGCAGACCAAGTCCCTTTCCCATGCTGACTGAATCTGAGGCTCTCCACAGCTTTCACCACATACCCAGAATTGGCCATAGGTGCCCGGGGAAATTCTGTTCTCATTCTGAAGTTGGATTTTCTACTGATTCTGTTGTTTTAACGTTACCTTCTATACAAATAAGCATAGTACAGGTAGAAACAAGCATAGGAAGACATCTGAAAATTGATGAACTGCAAAACGACCAACTATTTTTAGCAGAAGAAAACCTCACAAAGGGCACATCGCTGCTCAATACAATTAAACCAACGGTTATGCAAATGTAATATATTCCTATAACAAGCGCAGTAATTGCACTTCAACTTGTAGTGACACATTGCCAGGCTCAATCAGTTGGTCTGAAATAGGCAAATCACATCAGGCACCACAAGGAAATCTGTTCCCTCACTGAGGAGTGAAGGTTGGTCAGAAGTGTTTAGATACACACGACAGCGATTGTGTGACTACCGTGTTTAACACTCAGAAATAGCCAGAGAACCAGAATCTCAACAAGGATCCAATTGTCCAGCTACAGCTGAGGTTTATTTCTACAGAAGCCCCTTATACTATGAAGAGTATAATGCCCTGCTGTATTAGCCACCAACTAAACACACAGAACATAAGCAGCACAGATTCACTTCGTATGTTCTAAATTGGTCCGTCAAGTGTCTACTAGAAAGTATATTCCAAGACTTTACAAACACTTCAGCCAGCTGGGATTGTTTAAAGCTACCTTGCCCAGGGAGGTTGTGGATGCCCCGTCCTTGGAGGTGTTCAAGACCAGGTTGGACGGGGCCCTGGGCAACCTGATCTAGTAAATGTGTATGTTTGGTGGCCCTGCCAGGCAGGGGGGTTGGAACTACATGATCCTTGAGGTCCCTTCCAACCCGGGTCATTCTGTGATTCTGTGTGATTCTGTGATACCTTAGGTCAATACTTTGTATGCATATTGGATGGTGGTTATCAGCCTATGCAGCTGCTCAAAGGAGAGGTCTCCAGCTGAAGACCTGGTACACCTTATGAACACACTTACACACACATCCCCCTGCACAGCACAGGCAGACTGGGCACTTCTTTACAGTTCCTCTAACCTTCAAGAGGACAGACTTACAGCCTGTTCATATACAGCCACCATCACACTGCAAACACAAATAATCAAATACAGATATCCTAATCTCCATTAAGATATTTCTAATCTATTAACTGTTTATCTTCTAGGTTTGGCTTTATTTGTTTTTTGTTAAATGCCCATTCTTTGCAGCTGTTAAGCTACTGCAGCCTTACCCAGTACCTGCAAAGCAGTACTCCCTTTAGATAGACAAGAACAAATGCATTCCTGCTTGACTTGAAACCCCACTCGGTCTCTGCACATCTTAGCACAGAAGACCACCTTCCCAACAAGCAGCACTATGTGTATATGCTGGTTGTTCTTTCACCACAAACCAGTGGTCTGCTCAGGTGTTGATAGCACAGTGATGCACACCTACTTGTCCAAGAGGCAATACAGGATCTCTTCTCCTGCCTGAAGTGACTGAGGTATCCAGAATTAGATTTGCAGAAGCGCCCTAACAGTAATGGATGCCCCACGTTGTATCACACCACAGAAGGACCACATGCTACAGTAATTTTGAGAACAAGATCTTAAATGCTTCTCCTTGGAAGCTGAACTGAATTGCAGCAGTGCCAAGCACAAGCTGTCTTTGCTGTCCCTATCAATTTTCTTCTTTCTCCTTTGGTCAGATGGTTGATGTATGCCTCTCATGCTGATTCTATAACAACTTCTGCATTAAGTGTGAAGATGGAATGTCACCAGACAATTACAGTTACCCTGGCACAGCAACGGCAGTTGGAGAGAAGCCTTGGGGAAGTACATCTGTTGGAGCTCAGCTTATGTTTATAGCACGAGTCAGGATGCTGCCTCCAGCCAAACAGCAGCTTCCTACAGTTCATTATCTGAATATTACTTGCTCACAGACAGCAGATTCCCAGCAGGAGCCACCTCAACCTACAGCAGGGATTGGGGAAAGAGTGCACTATGACTGATGGTGCATTTCTGTCTTGGTGTTCCCTCATGAAAGCCTATTTCTTGCAAGATAACTTGCTCATAAATCTTCAAGAGGACATTCTTTAAAGTCTAAAAGGCCCATCCATGTATTCTCCCCAAACACACTCCCCTAACTTAGGTACTTAAGTGCACTTAATCTTTACTCCCTTCTTCTCTCCCACTCCTCTACAACATCAGACACGTCTTAACTTTATTTTTTAAAGGCTAACTATTCTTTAGAAAAACATGGAGAAACTATTGAGCAACACTGACTCAGAGATTGCAGCGGGACCCGGTACTAAGTTTAACCCTCTATTTAGAGAGAGAATATGGAGCTAGCATCTGTAGACCCGTATATTAAAAGGGAAACTTCCTTCCTTCAGGTCTTCTGTACAGATACCTTCAGTTCTACTCACACCTTTACCACCACACAACGTACTTCCTACTGCAGCTTCCCCTTCAGATTTCTGCTCATTGGAATGCCTTGGAGAAGTGCCTGCAGATGGAGAACAGGAACGTGCAGTAACACATATGGTCAACACATACTGAAAAGCCTCCAAATGCTGTCACATAGAAACCTGCAGGAAGTTTCTCAGAGGTGTTTACTGCAAACCACACGGTGTCTTTTCCTGTGGTCCATCACGTCTGACTGGCCCAGGATTGAGATCCTGGACCACACATGTCTTCCAGCTTCAATCATACAAAGTAACATCTTAATACAAAACCAATACCTATATTATAGATATGTTACATTCCTTATTTCTGCACTGCTATCCAGTCACACTAAGTTTAATGTGATTTCAGGAGCATCTGGAAGGAGGGCACTGTGTCCCATGCAAACTCCTCACCATTAGGACATGAGCTTTCAGCTTTAGTAAGTCTCACTTATCTGATGAACGTAAAGACACCTTCTGATAGACCTGAACAATGGCCCCAAAAACAGCAGACAAGAAACAAGACACCAGATGCAGAATCAATGTCAGACTCAGCAGGAAAAGAATAGTGACTTAGCACAAGGACGAGCACGGAACAAGAAGTGGTGTTTGACTGTATCATCTGATTGATGTTCATTCATGAGGAAGCTGTTCTCAGAATAAAACAAAAACAAAACCCACAACGACCAAACACTGCCAAAAAGATCATCTGACTGAGGACGTGGGTGTCAAAACCTAATGGTAACAAAGAATGGGAAAGGTGGAAAGAGATGGTTACAAAGATGCCTATTGTAAGAGGCAGGAGATAAATCATTACATTTTTAGAACACGCTTGGAACAGCTTTGCTGCTAACAGAGCAAGCAAGGCTAGCAAAGGACTAGCTCTGACCTTAGGAGTGATTTAGCCTGATATACAGAAAGCAACTACTGACTGCTCCATGACAAGTCAAAAGGATTTCAAACACAAGGAAACAGAAGAAGAGGATGCAAAGAAAGAAGCAAGAAAGCTGCAGAGAAACTAAAGATATCCTGGCAGACCACACAGCATTATTCATGCAGCCACAGGCTACACGACACACAAGCTGCAGATTGGATGCTTCCCACCCCAGTGTAAAAGAATGCGTGAGCTGGCAGCTAAGGAAAGATCACACTGAGTTCACAGATGTAGGACACTGATACAAAGTGATAGGAAGTGCATTTACAGATCAGTATCAGGAGTTTCTCCAGTGATTCAAGATGAATTCTTCATTACAATGAGAATACAGAACTTCTGATAGGAGGTGCGCTTGAGAAAGCAGGAACATGCACAGATACTATTAGAAAGCCAAAGCCGTGCTCCCCTAGCATAGATCATCCCACAAGTGGAGGTTCTGGAAGTAGAGGAAGCAAGGGGAAAAGAATAGGTACATGAAACTAATAACAGCTGAGACAGTTAAAAGAAAAGTAATACAAATAACTGCCTGAAAAAAAAATAATGCAAGATCCAGAGCTTGCTTCCAGCATTCCTTGTGCCATCACACCTCAAAACCCTGCACTGGGTTCTGCTCCTAAGCTTTGGAATGAAGATGTCCTAATGGGGAGCATTGGGAAGTCAACACTTCCTTTATGCCACTGCTCTCTGCTGGCAGACTGCATGAGCAAATAAGCTGAGATCTGAGGCAGAATGCAACGAGCAGCTTAAGAAACTTCACATTCCAGAGCTAATCATAGCAGCTCTGAGGTTTCTTGTCCAGGCAGGCAGAGGAGCTTATTTGTTTACAAGCAAAAGCTGCATAGTTTGGGAACTACCTGGGGAACCAGCAAATAGGACCAAAAGTCCAACTGTGCACCTCTGGAATAGCCCACTATCACTTAGACTAAGCTAAGGCCAAAGCTAAGGGTTTTGTACTTTTGACTACAGCCAAATCACTGAGCTTTTGTGAACAGGAGCAGCAACACCAGCCTACAGCCTAATAATTAAGTTGCCAACAGGCAGTATGGTTTTTCCCTAAGCATCCCAAACAAGGATCTAATTTAAGGCATCGCCAGTTTGGAATGCAAACACACTCTTTGAGATTGAGAGATGCCAGCCACAACCCAAGAAACCAAAGATGGTATTAAACCTCTGGATATTAACATCAGGAAACATATGCTGGAGAGCAGAACTCAAGCATGTCAAGAACTCAAGACAGAAACATGTCAGACACGAGCGATTCCTAAAAGGATTGAGTTATTTAGGCTTCCCAAAGCTCTGTCTTGATGCCAAACTAGACTAGGTGCCAAATGTCAAATTCAGCTCTGCCCTAACATAGTTATGTTTGTATTCCATTGATTGGATGATACATTAATATGAGACGCTGGTGTAGCTCCTCCATAGGCAGATTTTCTCCTAACCCCCCTGCCTTTCTTTTGTCAGGCTTTTCTGCTCCAAGCAGAGCCCCAGTAAAAGCTCATTACTGCATGCATCTATCAGACAGCCTCAGTACAGACAGGCATGCTTTGTTTCAAGAAGCAAGAACTGCTAAGAAAAACACTACCCCCAAGTGCTGTATTTCCTCTGGAAGCAGCACGTTTCTTAACATATTTTGGACCTGCCTTCTTCCCAACACCCTGCTAAGTTCTGGAAACGTTCAGATCAGTAAAGTAACTGTAGATAGCTTATAGCAATGTCCCAACAGAACTTCTGCTGCCTTGAGTGACCTCACTTCAAGTCAGGCCTCACAGATGCTTGTGAACATCCAGCCTCAAGTTATCTGAAAGACAGTATGCTTTACAGAGAGCCCTATCTTACATGACAGACAATTCTGCTGCAGGTGATTAGGAAGCAGAAGCACCTCAGGATTATTTAGCAATAATTACATTGAGCCAACTCACGCAGATATTCCACTGTTGTTCTTAGCACGCTGGCATTATTTCAGCTTAAATCAAGTCCCACTCATTCAGTACCCAGCCTTACCCAAAGGCACTAAGTTTTCCAACAGGACTGACTTGACCATGAAAATCAAACTTAGCAGCTGAGGTTACTGGACTACCAACACAACATGATTTCACCTATACTGCCATGCCTTCACAGGCACCACCCTGTAGTCATTTCTAAGGCACACTGAGACTTTTCTATCTGCTGTTTCTACCATTACTCACTGAAGTAGTCAGCTGCCAACTCAGCATCTGCAGGTCAACATTCTACGGTGTTCTCAGGGCAACTGGAAGGAAGTGGAAGTGATACAGTTCAAAGTCTTGGACCTTATATCCAGCAGTGGGTCACCAACCTGCTGGCAGCTAATCATGGCTTTCCCTAGGAAGATTATTTCTGCACATCCTGTAGGTGCAATAATACCAAGAAAACAAGCTCCAACACTTCCTATAAAGTTCTGTTCTCAGTTGCTTGTATCTTGGCTGAGTAATTACAAGGACTCACTGCTGCCGCGACAGACCTTTTTCCTACCAGTGTTTCTAGGAAGTCCCAGACAGAACAGTTCCACTGTTTCCAGGAATGGATTAGGGGGAAAAAAATAAGTGTTTTAGCAAGCTGAACTTTTATGTAAGCTTTTTCTCCTCTACTCTCAAGGCCAAAAGCAGAGGCTTTAAAAGCATGTCCTGTACAAGGCTGCATCTTCTGCTGTACTCAAAATCATCTGCCAAAGTAATAACACTTGACATGTTTGTTTCCTGACAAAGACTGGTTACGACTTCATGTGCTGCTATGAATTGGTTATTTCCTACTCAGCTCTGAGGAGGGCTTTCCTCACTGTAAAACTAAGCACTGCGATCAGAGCTGCATCTCTTATAGGTGCAGAAAGAATTAGGACTACATGGAGCTGGTGAGCGCTGGGCTGGCATATAGAGCCACATGCAGTACTTGCACCAGATGAAAGATCCTCACCAAAGATGACAAAACTCCCCAAGTCCTTTCATCCCAATTATCCTCTCCACATAGTAATTTCTTGTTATGTCCACCCACTGTTCTAACAGGCTGTGAAAGGACTCAGCAAGAAACCACTGCCCAGAAAATCTGCAGAGTGGGAAGAAATGACTCCAGACACAACAGTCAGTCAAGAGGGGACACAATTACTGGTGAAAGTTTATTTCGAGAGGTAGCCAATAACAAGCATCAGACACAAGAGATGAAGAAAGTGAGATGAAGACCAGGGCATCACCATGAGGAACTGCACTCTAACACAAACTGCTCATCAAATAACTGTCTAAGTGCTACTTTGTGCAGTTCAGGAATGAGCACACAGTTCCATGACGCTGAAGCTACGACTGCTGCCTGCAGTTTGCACAGTGCTTTTTTCCAGACTAGGAATTGAGCAGGCATACACCAGAACCATGCAATTAACTTCTGCCTTTGCAAAGACTCCCTGAGTTGACTGCACGCTTTTTTTCTGGCATCTGTTAAATGTTGCTTTATCAGTAGCTGCTGGAGAAGCAAAATGAGAATGTGGAGATGTGCAAAGTGTTAAACCTAGGGAGAAACAACCCCAGGTATGAGGACAAGCTGGGAGATACCCAGCTGGAAAGCAAAGGGCCTGAGGTTCTGGCAGACACCAGTTGAACATGAGCCAGCCATGTGCCCCTGCCACCAGGAAGGCCAGCATCATTCTGGGCTGCATTAGGCAAAGTAATGGCAGCAGCACAAGGAGGTGTAGCCTTCTCTCTGCTCAGGGATGGTAAGGACACACCTGGAGTGAGGCATCCAGTTCTGGGCTCCTCGAATACAAGAGACATGGACGTACTGGAGTGTCAGAAGAAGGGCCATAGGGGCGATGGAAGGACTGGAGTTCCTCTGAGGGGAGCCAAAGAGAGCAGGGACTGCTCAGCCCAGAGACAAGGAGGCTCAGCAGGACCTGAAAGGAAGGTCTGAAGAAGATGGAGCCAGGCTTGGTACCAGGACAGGAGGCAACAAATGTGCACTGCAAAACAGGAGGTTCCCTTTGAACATCAAGAGTTGCTTATTTTAGCAACTAAGCACTGGCCCAGAACTAGCAAACCCGCAGCACGGATAACAGACTCACGCAAGGACTCTGAGCACTAACCTGTTCCAATGAGAAACTCCACTGCCTCCCACAGATAACTTCAATACTTCCAGAGAAGATGTAGGTAGGTCATCCCCATCCAAGGAACACCGAGCAGAATGAGTTCAGAGCGCCTTAATAAAGTTTTCTGTTTGAACAGAAAAATCTTCCAGTTCAAAGGTGTTCTGGGCTTCTTACATGAGGTTTTTAAGCTTTTTTACTCTGATTATTTTGGGGAAAGAAACCTTTATGGAGCTGCAAATAAGTCAAATATCCACAGGCCTTTCCAGTCCTTCTCCTCAGCACCTGTCCCATCTCAGCTGTAGTGCAGTTGCTCTATTAACCACCATCTCAGAGACAAGAATTTGCTCTTCTACAGCCCATAGGAGCAGTATTATTAAGCCAATAATAATAATAATAAGCAAGGTAGTGATCAGTCACAGCGATCCCATGGAGTTCTGTCACATACATTAACCAAACGTGTTTCACACACAAAGAAAAAGCCAACAATCAGCACTGATTTCAGGGACAAAATGTAGCACTGTCCACATTAATTAGGTACGAAACATGGAAGAGAGGAAAAAATCCCCCTTTACTTAGAAGCCATCTCATCATGTGAGACTCCACACGCTTCCTTACATTGACACTTATGCTATAAATCTTTCCTGTATCTCTTTTTCCAGTGTAACTCTCTTAATTAGAATCCAAATTAAATGAGCGCCTTCTGTGCTTCCGCATCCTCATTTGCGTAACCTCCGAGGAGGAATGACAGGCAGGAATCCATTCCCAGCACCCTGGATGGCATTCAGCGAACAGATTGAGGCTCACTTTGCAGCTTGCTTGCTTTCTTTCTAATTAACCTCTGTGTTTCAAGAGAGCTGCAGCAGAATCTGATACACGAGATAACGATCCACTGACACAGAAACTGGGAAGAGGAAATACTCAAAAGCGGCAGCAAAACAAGTTTCACGTTTCTAGTTCACCTTTCAACGGAGGTATCGCTGGAGAAAGTTCACTTGGAGTTGGACAAAAGATCATCAGTTAAACCATGGCCGCATACACTTAATTAAATCTTATCAAGATTTCAAAGCTGTTTCTCAACTTCTGAGCGTTACTTGTCACCCGGCAAGAAGAAATTATCACTATCAGATGCCACTGTGCTCCCCCACCCCCAATATTAGCACAAGCTACAGCAATCAGCGTGAAAAATTTAGGTCATAAAACACGCACTGCAAGTAAGCTGCTGCATTTCCGCCTGTATCTCAATGCACGGTGAGGCTCCAGGCCTCCTCACGTAGAGCCATCCTGCACAGTTCAGGTCTGATGTCCACACTCGGTTCCATGTACATGTTGCCTTCCATTCCCTTTCCAGGCACTGAATGAGGTCTGCACTGACACCAGCTGATCGCTTCCTTTCCAAGCTCCCACACTATGTGAAGCAGGCACAGGGTTCCATCAGGCGTTGCCTTCTGACAGACCCCCAACACCCCAGCTCAAGTGCCCCCAGACAAATCCCTCCTTTGGAAGCCAACCCAATTCCCAAAGCAAATCAGCAGCAACCACTGAACAACCTCTAAAACTCCCATTAACTCACTGCTGTGCTCTCAGAGACATACACATACCCACCCCAACCCCATCCCTCACAGTAACAGCTCATGCTGAAGAGGTCAAGGTGTTTCAAGACTGAGTTTATTCAGTTACTTCTTCCTGCCCGCCATCCTTTCCAGACCCACGGATGCCTGAAGGGCTTACGATGGTTTAACTGTTAGTGAGTCAGCAGCTTTGAAGAGCCACTACTTACGGTAACCAGCTTAAAAATACACATTTAAAAAGGAAATCAGTAACTCGAGTTCTTTCTAAGTACAAAAAGGAACGTCCAGCTGGATTTACGGGATCGTTGCCACAAGGAAGGAGCTACAGGTTAGCAACAAATGCTCGCACTGAATCAGGACTCAGTATTTCGATACAGACCCAACTTTGTAACAGCTCCTAAAGGAAAGTGGGGTGGGGGGGGAAGCCCCAACTCTCATAGAATTCAATTGGCAGGAGTTTCCTTCCTCCATCACAGGAAGCTCAGGAGCGAGGTGTTAACTCAGCGAGCAGCCCCACAACGCTGCTAACCACCAAGTTATTAGCATAGCAGCCCGAGTATTTACCTCCACAGCGTGACTCAGCCTCCTATTTTCAAAGTTTTCCTTAAATATTCGCCCTACATTCCTTAATGGCACCGAGCAGCTAAAGAAGAACGCGTTCCTATCAAGTTCGGGCCGCGAACAGATCGGCTCAGAGACGAAAGCCGGGTGATAATAGATGGCGGATCGATGAGTGAAGCTGGATGTAATGACAAGGAGAAGGAGGGCAGCAGCCCGGCCAAGTTCCGCAGCCAGGAGAGAGACAGGAAGAGCCGTCGCCCATCCAGGGCAGAGCGGAGCGTCGGGCCACGGCTCGCCCCGCGTTCTCCCAGCCTATATTTGGTATCACGGAGCGTTCGGCGGGGACGGGGCACGGCGGGGAAGCTGCACCCGATAAGCGGCACCGGGGCGGCAGGTGAAGGCGGTTATAGAGCCCCGCCGCCCCCGGCCCGGCCCCGCCGCGTGTGTGTCGCCCCGGGGACAAAAGGCAGCTGGTAAAGCCTTCACCCCGGGCTGCTGGGCGATGTTCACCCCCCTCCTCCTCCACCCCCCCCCCCCACACACACACACACACCTCGGTTGTTCCCTCCTTGCATTTTTTTTTGTTTTTTTTTTTACCTTCATCTTCGAGCTCGAGTTTCTCCAGCATCCCTTCGGAGGCGGCCGGGAGCTGAGAGGGAGCCGGAGCCGCTGCCGCCGCCTACGGGAGGGAATAGAGGAGAAGGAGACGTGATGAGCATCCAGCCACCGACTCAGCGGCCCCGCGGCGGCATCGGGATGGAGTCGGGCACGGCTGCCCCTCGGCCTCCCGCTCACGCCCGGCTCACAGCGCGCCGCTCTTACACACACCCAGGGGGAGGAACCGGGACTCGCCCTTCCTTCCCCCACCCCCCTCCTCCCTCCTCGGCGGCCCATTAACCCCGAGGCCGCCGTGTTCCCACCGGCAGAGCCGCCCGGAGCCGCCAGCGCGGTCCCGAGCGCAGGGAGCGGCGGTGTGGAGCGCTGTGGGAGCCGGAGCTCCCCTTGAGGCAGCGCCGCCCGCCGCACCTCTGAGCCGCCGCTGCCCCGCAGCCCCCCGTACCCCCTCCCCCTGTTGGGGAATAGTACGTTCCGTTTTGCTGCAGTCGGGGCCGCCGGGGGAAGGGAGCTACCACTGCGGCACGCAGCGGGGGGGGCGAGGAGGAAGAAAGGGAGTTTTGGCCGCGGTGCCGATCTAAGCGCTCCGCCGGGCCGGCCGCCTCCTTCAGCCCATCTCGCGGCCGGCTGAGCCGGGTGAGGGCGGTGCGAGAGGGGGCGGGAGTAGGACAACCCTCGGCTCCCCCCCGCGGGGTGGAGGTGGTACGGCCCGGCGCGCTCACCTGCGGGCAGGCGGGCGGTACCACTGCGCCGTGGGTGGGGGGGAACGGGGGGATCCCCCGCGCACCGCCCTCGGCTGCTGTTGTGAGGAGGAGCGGGCTGTGCTCACCTCAGTCTGTGTGAGGGGCAGGAGCCCGCCCGAGGCGTTGTAAGGTTTGTGCTGAAAGTCAACGCGTTAAAAGAACCTCTCACCTCTCTTAAAAGAGCCGAATGTTTGGGATGTATCAGCAAGACCTAGTTTTAACCTTAGTGCCGGTCTGGCTGCTTCTCTCTAGGGATATTCAATGGCTGGGAAAGAGGCGATATCCAGCTCTTTACCACAAAAACCCTTTGGAAATAAAATCCTAAAGCGTTTCACTTCTACTCGGGTCACACTGAAAGTAAGTCCTATTTATTTCCACAGCATCTACAACAGAGCGCTTTTCAGGCTCTCCCATATCAGACACCGTTGTGTCAGCCTGCCCCTCTGCTGCCATCTGTCACACAGCGACAAAACGTGATGGAATATTGGCAGAAAGGTTCAATCTCTGCTGCCATCCCACCAACGTTTGCCTCCGAGATCGTAGGCCAACATTGTACAAATAGGAGGCATTACTTTCGGAGCAGCCCTTGTAGTTAAAAGACATTCAGAATTTCTATATGTATCCTATCTGGCCGCTCACTGAAGGTCTGAAGGCAATTCCTATTAATCTACGGCATTTTTAGTCTATTTTAAGGGTTTTGGAAGGTTTTAATGATCCTTGAGAGCCATTTTAAAAGGCTCTCTGTAATTATATTCCATGCCATTTGCCTTGATGTTGATGAGTTTATATGTACTTTGCTAAACACAAGAAAAGAATAAGATGATGCTTGATTGGAAAGAACTGTCCTGATTTTGTTTCTTGTTTAAGACAACAGATATTTACTCTGCATTGTCACCTCCTGAGCACAAGGAAATACAATTCCAAGGTTATTTGTAGGTGGGTCTTGAAAGGTACGTATTGCATTTCACTGCTGTGAAATGGGCATATGTTTATTGTAAGCCAGGTAAGCCTGTTTAATGCAGCAAGCTCCACTGCACTGGGAACCTCAGAGCTTATTGCAAGATCTTTACGGTGGCGGTAACTACATCCAGATGATGAGTATTATGAGGAAGTCAAGATAATTTAAAGGCGGTGATTAAATATATAACAGGGATTTGTAATGTAAACTTCATGCTGTTTCATCCACACTGCTAAAAAAAACCCCACAAACAACATCCCACTGGCAAAGTAGATTGAGCAGTAAAGAAGGCTGAAATTCCATCCCCCATTCTGCCTCAATTTTACAATTTACTTGAACCAGTCTTAGAACAAACAGCTGATAATGGTGTTCATTCTGCTCATCGTTTTGCATTCTAGCTCTTCTTGTGCTTGTAGGCAATGCAGTGAGTCAGAACAGGAAAGTGATGCGGCTGAAAAGCAAGCAGATCAAGAGAAAAGACGAGGCTTTATCCGGATCAGTTCCTGATCCAGCTCTGCGTGCACTAGCGCTGGCACAAGAAATGCCAAGGGCAGCAGTGGCAGTGGGACCATGCCTCTGGAAACAGCCTGCTTTAACATATGCTTAGATGGATGATGAGAATGGTGTTGTCCACTGTGAACTACTGCAGAAGTATACGAATCAGCAGAGATTTCAAGCAGTCTTTGATAATACCTCCCTACAAACTCAAACTGCTGTTTTCCAAAAGGATTACCAGGTAAAGATAGGGAAAATCTGTCTTTCCAAGCATCTGTAATTCCCACCAAGGTGATACTGCATCACCTGTAACATTTCAGTATCTGTTTGTTGTGGCTGCTCTGCTGCCACACAGGAGGTTTCTATTAACTATATCATAGGGATCTGTCTAGATTAGTGTTTGAATTTTTGGTATTAGATTGTGCCAGGTAATCCATTTTAACTGAGTTGCAGTGAATATCTACTTTTTATGCTAAATACTACTCAGGAAAATAAACTTTATATCAATTTAGAAGAAGTCTTTATATGCAAAGTCAAAACTGACTGAAAGCATTTTTTTCTTTGCTACGTTTCAGATTTTACAGGGGTAAGCCCAAAAAAGTGAGAACCTGTGGCATAGAAAAGCTTCATTAAGCACTGCCAGCAGTCTTTGTAGAGGCAAAGAAATAACTCCAGGTTGACAGAGTAGAAAACGTAACAAAAAAATAGATGTGAACAAAAGAGCCTTGGGGTTCTTGGTAGGAATGCATCCAGCGGGATAGGGATCTATCAGTGGCAGTCATCAGATCAGAGCAGCTGTTTGAGCCTGAGTTTCGTGTCACCTGAGCCTGGACACGTACAGAGTAGCTTTTCCTACTGAGTGAGTTACTCTGGGCTGCTTCTACTGCAACCAGTGGAGAAACAGTCATTAGTAGGCAGTCATTCATATGACTTCTTTTAGACAAGTACTCAGTATACGTGATTTATGTGCTGGGATCTGATTGCTGCACTGACTAGATCTCTACATCTCCAGTTAGTCAGCTTCATTCTGCTTGGAGTATCTGTCTCTAAGGGAATCACAGAATCTCAGAATGACCCGGGTTGGAAGGGACCTCAAGGATCATGTAGTTCCAACCCCCCTGCCTGGCAGGGCCACCAAACATACACATTTACTAGATCAGGTTGCCCAGGGCCCTGTCCAACCTGGTCTTGAACACCTCCAAGGACGGGGCAAGGGAAGGTGGGGGGAGGGAGCCAAGAAACTCTAAACTAGTCAGTAGAACTTCAATTCCAAAATGGATAGGAGAAAAAACATCCATTTTAAGATATTAGAGGAAGGGAAGATCACTGGTTACAGCCAACGTGTATGAACAACACCAAGTCAACCTCAGTCACTTTAATAACGAGTTAGAAGCCTTGTGGTAGGCAGATGCAGTGTGAGTTAACGAGAGTATTGACGCTATCTTGCATGACATTCTCCTAAGCAAAGCAGAGACTCCAGATGAAACTGCTGCTAAAGGTCAGAGCCATACTCACAAGAAAGGCATTAACAGTCCTTTATCTAACTGGGAGGGTTTAACAGAGGATTCCATGGGAGGCTGTGTTCTCTCTAATATCATTCAGTGTTTTCACTGGTGACTCAATGCAGGAATAATGAATAACCACATTTTCAGGTGATCCAGTATTACAGGAAGCTGTACCCTTGTGAATAGCCTTACAACTTAGATAATGTAGAGAATTCCTGAAATGCTTTGAAAAGTAGGGTGCATGTTACATGCACTGAGCTACACAGAACTGAGAATAACCAAAAGTAGAATGAGAAAAGACTGGCTTTCAACAGTCAAGCAAAGAAATGACCCAAGAATGAAACCAAATGTCAGACAACAATGTCGAAATCATGGGGAAAAAAAATCACGCTATCTACTAAAGTTTTCTATGTAAGGCATGGATGTCTGTTCTATGCATTTATTGATTAGACACCATCTAGAATATTGGATTCAACTTTGGGCACGGAACTCAAGAATAAACATAGAGAATCCAAAGAAAAGCAACAACAGTGATGTAAGAGTTGAGAAATAATGACGTGTGAAGAAAGACTTGAAAACCTCCTCAAAAGAAGAGGACCAAAGGGAAAAACAATCACAGGTTCCAGAATGTAATACATCCTTGCAAGAAGGAAAGTGATAAACTATGTTCTGGATCCACTGGTTATGGAATAAGAAATTCTCTACCAAGCTTTTAGCAAGGAAGTCTTTGCTTGGACTTAAGGAGAACTTTCTGAATATGACAGTGAAGCACCATTTTTTGATTGTGCTGGGAGTGGGCTTAAGCACTGCCACAAACATATGTGCTTTTCAGTAAGAAATAGGTGTTTTCAGTTAAATTCAGGCCCATCTCCAGATCTGCCTTTGTCCATCGTTCTGCTCTGCTCACTGAAGGCAGTAACACTGCTGAGACTGATCTATGCCGGGGTGTCACCTGTTCAGCTCATGGTTCAGCAGTAAAACAGAATGCCCTTCGAAGTACTTCAAAAGGGAAAAAAAAAAAAAAGTGACTTACCTTATAAAAGCTAATGGATTGAAGAGCAACAAGAAGGAATTCCCATCTAAATGCAAATCAAGACAAACCCATTTTGAATGCAAGAGTAAACGACAAATGGTATTTTTTCCCACCGTTCTTAGTGCTGCTTACAATTACAATTCCATACAACTCAAGTAGTCAAACAGCTCTTCTCCTGTTGAGCTGTCAATGAACAATTTAGATTTTTTCTAAATCTGTGTCATAGATAGGCTTATTCTGTAGCTCTCTTTTTGGGCAAAGTGAATTTTTAAAACTTACTGCTTATTTTTGGTTTAATTTAGTCTGGCTTATGAAGTGGGAAGAGACTAAAAAAATATCAAGAAAAAAAGGGTTTCATCTGCTGGTTGCTGTAAGTTAAGCTCCCACTTGCTTTCTGCTAGAGCGTGATAACTGATACCAGTGGTCTACAGTAGTGAAAAGGCTGGAATCAGCAAGGCTGAGGTTAGGATCCCACCCTGGATCTGCTGATTGCATGGTGGAAAGCATTACTGTAGGATGGCTGAGTGCCCATTGTGTGATGAGAGAACAGAGTCAGTCCCAGCACAGAGTTCTGGTCCTGGTTCTGATGCAGAATCCTCCTTACCTCAAAGACCTTGGAGTAAACAGAGCAGCTGTGCGGGTAGTGTAGTTTCTACCTTTTATTCTAAGGAATCTCTGTTCCAGCACCAAACAAACTAGTAAGGAGGGGGATGTCTCATACAAAATGCTGGATTCAAGTTTTTTTCTTCCCGTACCTGGAAGAAATGCAATAACATTTGCTCTAGTCTCAGAAGGCTTTTGAGATGTTAGATGCTATAGTCATTCCAGTGTAGTATGTATAGATGAAGATAGGGACAATGCAGACATTACAATATGTTTACATCACAGTAATCAAATCCCAACAACGCCTGGCACTACAAGTGCACCCAGCATTGTTATTTCATCCTCCTCAACTGAATCCTGGCTTGTTGCAGCATAGTACTCTGTCCCTATTCTCCAGGGCCCTAAATGAATTGAGAGACAGCTATCCTGCAGCACATTTGAAAGCGATGGGGCAAGTTGTGTCTGTTCTCCATGTCTTTCTGTTATTGTACAGTGACATTAAAGATGACTCTAGTGGTTTCTTTTTACAATGGCTCTAACAGGCTTTGCCACTCAAGCCAGAAAGGTTTTTTCCTTCATCTCAATGCCATCAGAATAGGAATCCATTAGTAGTCCTAACGAGGAGTCTGTTGGCATGGAATACAGATTAACTATGTATTGCTTTTACATTTCATAGGTAGTAACCAACCTTCTACAAACTGAATCTATGTCCTCACGCATAACAGAAGCTATAACATTAATTACTTCACAGAGTTAATTATTACTGATCAGCAGTCCCTGTTGGGGATCTTTTGTAGGTTGAACGAATAACATAATTGGAGCAGCAATAAAATTTAGCCTTAAAAAAAGTAAGGAGTACAGAAGCACATCCAGCACTAGGAAAGATGTTGAAATACACACTGTGCATTTATAGCAAATCTTCACTGCGATTACAGTGTTGAAATCCTGTTACCCCAAAGGCATACAAACTGAGCGTGGAGAGTGATTTCTCATTCTTAGTGGAAAGCCCTTCCTAAATATTTCTGTATGGGATGATCCCAGTGAGTTCTGTCACCGACTGCGTTGAGAAGCAGGACGGGTTGACGAAACCTCTTTTGATCTAACATCAGAAATGAAGAACCTGTCTCACGTGAGAACGCTGCCCTACGACACTGTTGTTTTGATTGAGAAGAAAAATTGTGGACCAGTGGCACGAGAGTAAAGTGATTCTAAAAGCATAAACTTCAAAGGAAGTAAACAAGCGAGAGTCCAGATCACCAGTTAACCTCTTAACGAGAAATGCAAGTGGAGAAGAGGCGGCCCTTGTTTGCACAACCTCTTATCCCTGGCGGTATTTCTGTCTCACTCTGCAGCTCTGATAGAGTTTTGAGTCCGGGATATCAAAGAAGCCTTCTCCAACTAAGGCTCTGTGGGCAATATTAATTGCTTAGCTCATTCCTGTAGAATATAGGTGGGGACTAACTCAGTATAATTAGCGTGAGATGTTAGTAATCAAACGGCACGACAATTAAATCCTGTCCTTTTTGACACAAAATGAAAGACAAAGAACGTTCTGTACTTGGGAGGGGCTGAAAAGAGCTGGGTTAGAATATTGATGTCCCAAAATGTGCTATTTCTGCAAACATGAGGATGTCCCTTAGCAGCTTGAAGTATTCCAGGGTTCTTGAGTATTCTTGTCTTAAATGTTTGCTATCACATATGCTTGAAAAGAAAATACTTCTCTTTGAAATAGGACATCTCTCTTACCTCACTGGCTGAGGGAAAGGAGAAATCATTGCAGTAGTAATTAGATAATAAACACAATTAAAGTAGATGTATCTGGTTGTGACAAATGTAGTGTTCTCTTTTTTTGTTTGTTTGATGAAGCTAAATCATTGGTAAATAGCAGGTAAGCATTGACTGACTGATTTGAAGTGGATGGAGGAGTAAGCGTGAGCCCGCATTTACCTGATGCTTCCTTCAGAGGATTAGTTGTGTTAGTTAAAGTGAAGCATTTAGTTAAGTACTGTTGTTGGATGGAGGCCAGAGCACTGCATGATGCTCCACAGAGCAGAGGCTGCTGAGGATAATAATTTTTTACTAAAATACTAAGAAGCAAATCGGATTTGTACAAACATTTACCAGACACCATTTCTTCATCTTAGTTTGGTGTTTCAAAGCCTTGCTTGTAGGTAGTGGCTCTGCTCTGCAAATCCTTACTGCACCAGCTTTCAGTCATGGTGTTTTTACCGAGGCTGTACTTCAGGTTTGAGTAAGACCCACAAAATTCTAGTAACCTGATAGTGGCCTACTATTAAAATGGCATTTCCGTGATCATCAGCAGGTCTCAGAGACTGGAAGCACATACAGTGAGTCCAGATGGCAAGGATGATGCAGGTGAGAGCTGCTGGGGTAGGACACTGAAAGACAGAGGCAGACTTCAGCTCAGAGCTGAATCACCCACAGCCTTGACAAAACTTATAGCTGCTGACATACACCTGGGCTGAACAAATAATTGGCTCTGCAGCATGGGCTGCACTACAAAGTGGGTAACTGCTGGCTAAACAAATGAACTGTGCACCAGGCAGTCACTTTCTACAGAGCTTATCTTAACTGAGGATCTCAATACACAGTAGGACACTGAGCATTCAAAAGCTATCTCAGAGATAATAAAGTACATTTCAGCACAGTTTGTAAACTTCCTTCAACACAGAGCCCGTGGTTGACTTGTAATCTTCAAAAAGATCATTTCTTTGTGACAAAAAGCTATTCTTCAGATGGTGCTCAATCTGCATAGCTTGAGGAACCTGGCCTTCCTCCGAATTATTCCCACATCTACTGCTGATCACTCTGGGCAAAATTATTGTGTACTGCTACTCTTTTTTTTTTGTTCTGCATAAAAGAAATCTGCCACGACAGCATCGTGCAGTGGATATCTTCCTTCTCTCATGCATGCCTTCCCTTTTGGCAGCCTATTAACTATATCGTTCCATCACTTCAGGTACACTACAAGTGAAACCAGATCTTGCATGTACTGCTTCTGTGCTTTGATACCATCTGGAAGGGGCTGAAGTAAGGACTGTGCTGAGCAAGAAGCGTATCAAGTGCTTCAGCTAAATGTTTTATGACTACAAACAATACCACAAAGAGATGTGGAAATACCAATAAGGCTTTTCCCCATATTCCATGAGCCAGAACTGAGAAAAAAGAAATTCAAATTAGTTCAATGTTAAGGACCTGAGATACACCTCCAGCTTGACACCATGCTTACATTACTGCAGAGTTTATGCAAATGCGGATACAAAAATATGCTGATGGTCAGGGGATGCTCACAGTGTGGGTATGGTAAGCACTGGGTGTACAGTGATGGTACTGCACAAGGGAAACTACTGCTGGGTAGCACCTACACACTCTACCCATGGCCATTTGAATGCAGTGTTGAAGTTTCAGCTGGGTTCTTCTGAGAAGGTGCCCAAGTAAGGCCTTGTGGGTGAGAGATAGCACGGGACATTCCTGAAAGAAGGGGAGCTGATCTGGCTTTGACATTTCAGTGGTTGTTATATTCTCTTACAGTTTGTTTGGATGATATTTTGAGCTCTTGGGAAAAGCACACCAAGTTCAGAAGCTTGGCTATGGATCTGTAGAACAGTAAGTATTTAGTTAAGGCTGTTTATCGACTTAGACAGGCATTTCAGTGAGTCACATTTTAAAACGATTTTATGTATTATTGTGACAAAAAACCAAACAAACAGTAAAAAATGAGCAAATCCAGTGCACAACATCAAATTTGGAACATATGTGTATGTAACTAATCTGTATACAGTCTGCGGGACACTATGTCCTATGGTAACTCTGTGAAAGCTACCAGTTCCTGAGGTTGTCTGACCCATTTCAAACTAAGCTCTAAAATAAACATAGAAGTCAGAAAACCAGCCCGCTTTACAATGATTTTTTTTGCATAAATTTTGATGTGCTCTGAAGACCTGATAGCTTTCTGTACATTATTATACATTGTTATTATCTGTAATGGAAAAGGCTGCTGCTGAAATCTTTAAATACAGTGTGCTATCTATAGTTATCTTAAGCCACTTAACGTCTCCGGTTCTAAGAATATCTGCGCTCTGAAGATCTTTTTCATGTATCTGTGTGACTTCAGGAGGTGTGACAGTGCAGGTTTTATAAATGAGAAACTGAGGCACCAGGAGAGCAAGGGAAGCAGTGATAATCATGTCAGAGATTGCTGATGGGGTGAATAAGTGCAGCCACCTCCCTGAGCTCTACTCCTGATGCTGTGTTTTTCTCTTTTTCACTTGGCGATCAGCTATTTCCTGTTGTCACCATGAGTTTTCTTCTGTTCTAATTTTCATGCTCTTTCCATTATTTACTCTTTATTGAATCTCTCAGGTTTTCCCGAGTTCCTTTTCCATCCTCTGTCTGTCCATCAGCTTTCATCTCCACTTGTGCTACTCATTTTTAAGTATTTTAAGAGATAATAAAAACTGCACAAAGACCTCGACTGAGCGAAGTGACCAACATGTATATTGCTTCAAGTGCTCTGGTACTGATGACTCCAGCCAGACCACCAACGTACTTAAAACTGACCACACTTCTAAGTGCTTTCCTGGATCGAGGCCATCATCGCATTGACTTCAACCAAAACAAAATAGCACCTGAGGTTCAGCAACATAAATACATAGCAACCTCTACCAAACTCAGCGCTGTAACCTTCACATTACCTTTCTTCAATGCCTTCTGTCATCGCTAGCTATGTTATGGCTACACTTAAAACCCATTCTGCAAGTACATACTGGACTTAGTGCTTAGGAACCATCCTGTTTGAGCCGATACTTATGGTTTTAGAATTTGCCTGTTTGCTAGATCAGACTCTTGGACAATAAAGTCCTCAGGGCAAGAGTCATGTTTATTTCTCTGCTGAAATCATCTGTGCTCACATACCACAAAACAGCAATTAGTAACGTGTTTGAGGGACAAGGAAGAAGGATTTCTGCATGCCACAGACAGCCCACCTTGTGCAGGGATGGGTGAAAACGCCTCCTAGAGAATAAGCTCAAACACCAGCGGTGCTGACCTCGACACTGCAATTGTCTGTAACCTCGCACATGCAAGAAGGCCAACCAAGTGCCTCCACTCCGTACTTCTGCTGCCTCCTCTCCCTGCCGGACCTGTGCCTCTCACCTTTTTTATGGTCTATTCAGGAGTCAGACTCTGTGATCCTCGTGGATCCCTTCCACATCAGGAGATGCAGTAATTCCACCATCCTACACTCTATTACTTCACCTTTCAATGCTTCAGCTTACACGCCCTGTACTGAAGGACTTGTGTTTGTTGTTAATCATAAAATATGATTATTCACACCTCGGGCACTGCACAAATCATTACTGTCTTCCTAAAAATGTCTTCCACACAGCCTCGCCCTCAGTGCCCGCTGAGAATGCTGCTGGGAACAAGCTCAAGGAATAAATATTTTGCATTCATTTCGGGAGCACAATGGAAACATTTTTCCAAGCTGCTGCCAAGATGGTATCTGGTCCTCCTCTGAGTCAGCAGCCCATGCAGCTGACTTTCAAATGGCTAAACTTGGTTGATTGTTATCTTAGAAGAAAAAGAACCACAGACATGAGCTGTGTTTCTGCAGAGCCGTGTTGCTCTCCTCATGTGTAGGCAGGCAGTGACACTAAAATACAAATGCCACAGTGCAGAAGCTGTGTGGAAAGGAGGGTTACTCGAGACGCCCCCCTTTTATCTCCTAACTTCAGCATTTTGTTTCATCCAAACAGAGGAAGGGGTAAGGCAGTGCTGTGGGGAGAAGAGAAAGGGATACTGCTGCTTTGTGTAGTCCGTGACCTTTTGCTATCAGCCAGGGATTTACATTCTGTAAAGCTCTGCTGGCTGTTAAAGATAGTGTATCTAACAGTACAGCATGGCCGAAACCAAGCTAAGAGAGATGGAGATGGATGAGAAGTTCATAGACTTTCCTCCCAAGGATCCCAGCCTGTGTAGCATTTCTTCCTTCCTACAGTCACATTTTCCATCTAGCTGAATACATGAGAAGGAATGGTACAGCAGAGAAGTGTCGGAAGTGTGCATGCAAAGCTCTCTTCTAGTGCAAGGACTTTGGTTTATATTTCCTGCTGCTCTGTACACAAGCACACGTGGGACATCATTGTTTTCCTGAGAAACAGTTAGTAAGAAAGCTGCCAAAGCAGCTGGGAATTGATGGGACTCAGCATTTTGGCTGCTCATCCTTTCATCCTGGCCTTTCTCCTTGGGCTCTAGGACTGGCAGGAACAGGAATCGCATGAGTTTATGCTGTTAAGACAGATTTGGCACAGAGTACACCCATAGGTAGCTGCATAAATTCACTCTGCTGAAAAAGCCACAAGCTGACAGACATGCATTTCCTCGGGGCAAAAAAATTACGCAATATAAATTCTCTACATCCTATGATTGATTGCCAAGAATCCAAATGCTGCGACCAGAATACAATTAGAATTACATCAGGAAACTGACATTACAGGAGGTTGTGACTGTATTTTTTTCCTCCTAAACCAAATAAGTAACTCTAGAAAAAGCAAATCACCCAATATGAGATTATTTGCAAGATATTAGACAGAATATTAGTGGAATGGGTCTGCTCATTTCCGAGCGAGTTTACTGGCTCATTTAGGTTTTACTTCCCGCTGAATCTCACTATGGACTTTGGGAGACATGAAGTCATTCTGCTCAGTGGAACCATCCTGACGCTCTGTCAAAGCAGACAAAACAAATCAGGTGGGCTCAGGTTGTTTTTTCCATTAATGCGGTGTGTAATTGTTAAGTGATTAAATTACACATAATCACAACGCTGTTCATTTACTAGGTTTGCAATTAATCACACGCCAACTGTTGGACAAGTAACTTCTGTTTTTACGTTAAATGCACTTTCACATGGACAGCAGCAGCAGTTGCATTAGGGAGAATGTTGCAACCCAGCTGGCTTGTTGGAGCCCAGAGGACCTATTAGAGAACAGAATCATCTCCCAGAAGGAGTGCTGGTATTAAAGCACTTCGAACTAGTCTGGACACAGTAACACTGCCAGGGCTTTCTCACTGCTAAATGACAGCCTTGCTGGCTCTAGGTTCCGTGATCAGTTTACTGTGGTATAAATCAAAGCTGAATCAGAGTAATGCCTTGGCACTCATTTACTTCCTTAAACCACACGAATGCTGAAACAGAGAGTTCTTGCACGTTTGCAGACTGGATTCCATTTCTCACAGCCTGTGTCGTTTGTTTTGTTTTTTAAAGGCAACATTGGAATCAAAGATCATTTTCAGTTCTCTTCATCAGATTTAAATCTCTTTCATCAGCCAGGCAGATCACGGCGCTCTGATAGGTGCCATGGCTTTCTGGAGAGAGCCAGACGGGAGGACCTGCTGCACATATCCTGGTTCCCAGGCTGCCTGCCAGCAGCAGGGTGTGATGTAAGAGTCTTTCACGCCGAACAAGTTAACAGCCCTGTTTTTGAGTTTACTACATTCTGGCGGAGAAACAGCATGAATAGCCTCGCAGCAAAACGCTGCTGCTGAACAAGCAGGTAGCTGCAGAAACCATTTTCTCTACCTCTGTGTTTCTGCCTCTGGAAGGGAGAGGCCCGGCTGCAGACTGTACTTGTCTTCCAGGAGCTGAGCAGCAGTGACTGTGTAAAATGGATGCCAACTGTATCTTCCACTTTCTCCTGCATCCTACATGTGTGGCTTGAAGAGGACGTGCTGTCACAAGCTCAGTGTGTGTGTCAGGCTTCCTGCTGCCTCCAATACTCCGTTATTAAGAAAATTCTGGGAAATGATTAGGCTCGGAAGTTGGTTAGAGGGCAGAGGTTCACCGTATTGAAGGGGCTGTTTGTAAGTCTGCTCTACTTTTGTCCCTTCTGAGCAGAGGGAGCCCTGCTCCTGTTTTCACAATGAGAGAACTCAGTTTGGAACTGGCATCTTATTCTGGCCATGACTCCTCATACAGAGAAAGAGGAAACTCATAAAGGCCAGGAAATGATATACCACAAAAATGCATGTGTTTGCAGGAGGCAGAATAGTGCTGTTTTCATGGTGTCTTATGTGGAAGAAGAAAGGACAAAATGAGGATACAACCATGCCAAGCTCAACACACTGCATTCCTCTTCAAAACAGGGCAAAGCAGAATTTGCAACCTCTCTGAGTTCCTTTCATGGTTAGTAATGTCACATTAGAGGGAAGTTATCATTCACCACTTAACAGCCTGAAGGTTACACAGTCCAAACAACACGAGGCCAAAGTACAAAGTCATGAACTGTACAGCAAAAAAATCGAGTCTCTCCTTCCCTATTTCATGTGGGCCACGCTAATCTTTTGGAGTAGCTTTGATCTCTTATCAGTTGATTTCTCATTCTAAGCTCCTAACTCCACCACCAGGAGCACCTCTGCAGCCATTGGGACGCACAAGAAAGCTGCTGCCATGGCCTGTCCCAGCCTCACACATCTGCTTTGAGCACCCAACAGAAACTCTGTGGTCAGAAACTCAGCACCCAGAGTCCCTCAGTTACAAGTGGGGCAGAGTGCTGACCAACCCTCTGAAGAACTGATTTATCCTCTCTGAGATACGGAGACAACCAACGTAAGCAGCTCAGATAGGTTTCTAAAGTTAGGCAGGATAAATCCAGACCTGAGTGATTATCGCAGGCACCCATTTAGCATGGGGTTATCTGCTGAGGTCTATGCACTGCATTGAGATGCTCCCTGTAGAAGCAGCGTCTCCCTCTGTCAGGGACTGTCTCCTGCTTTTCATTCCCCTTACGAGAATAAAAGAGTTAAAAATCACAGTGAATGAACACACACTGAGTGCCACGAAAACACAAAAGTGGTGATTACATCTGCTGGGAAACAAATATCTTTGTTCTTATCTATTCTTGAGCAGATTTAACCATTCAGTGCCTCAGACTCAGACGTATAAAAAGCAAGCACATAATCAGCTTCAAACTCAGGTAGATGTAAAAATGGTCTGAGTTCCAAGCCCTGGTGCTACATGTTCCTTTACTCATCCATTGGTTCATTTGTTGGGCTTTTTTCAGCAGTACTTCCAGCTCTGGCTCCAAGAGTTCCTCTTTGCTATTGCAGTGTATTCTGCAACCATGAATCATTTATAATAGTTTTAGGATCACACACATTATCATCACTAATTAAACAATGTAATGAGATTTGAGTTGACAGAACCCTCGTAGATAAGAGTCAACCTCTCCTTTCAATCGTCAACACAAAAGCTTCTCTGTCATTAAACTGAAGAGTGTCCACTGTGAAACCATTCATCCTATAATTTATAATGCTTTTAAGATTTGTGGAATCATTATGCTGAGAAACAGTGATCTAAGTAAACAAGAAACGGACCTTCATCTGTTTATGACATCTTCACCTTGAAAACGCGTATTTAACCCATGACTCAGAAGAACTGAAATGTCTGAAATGCAGTATTCAGGGTGTTGTCACATTTGTGAGGGAACACAAAGGGAAATAACTTAGTGAAATGAGAACCTAATGATTCACTTCTGCCCTGTGCACTCTTATAAATGAGATAGATGTAAAACAAAGAGTACAAAAACAAAGTATACAAAACAAAGAAGGTCGGGTGTTGTACATCCTACGTATCTTTTATATGTTTTTCTGCATCTGTTAAATGGGAGATAATTAAGTTCAACATATTGAGTTTCCATCCAGACTCTCTTGTACAGACACAGAACCACAACAGCTGGTAAGTACTTGCCAGGAATTCTCCTTCCTTATTGTCCTAAGCAGCAAATCATTAAAAACAAATAAAAACTAATATCTGTCTCTCAGTGGCTGTTCTAGCAGATACAACCGACCCCTGAGTAGCAGCTGAACAGAAACCACATTCACAGGCCAAGGAGATGATCAACAGACTGAAGCCAACCACAAACATTCCTGTGTCCTGCAAGCCTCTGAATTTCATAACTTGTGCATCTCAAAGCTGCTCCTTACATGGAAAGGCAGCAAATAGTCTGGAGGAAGGTTATCACTGGAGTTCCTAACTATGAGTGTAGGATTGATATTATTCAGTATTTTTAATTCTTAACTTTTGCATAGTGGCAGAACAAGAAGGTGTTTATTTTGCAAGGAGTCTGGCTTCCTTAGTACAGAACAAAGTTGGCTTCGCATACAACAGGATGTAATGAGCAGTGAGTGAAAATGTCTATTATTTGTAAGAGCAAATGGTCACAGAACCCAGAATCAGTGAATGAAAATGTCTATTATTTGTAAGAGCAAATGGTCGCAGCACCCAGACACAGGTGATGTAATGGCTGCAGCCACTCCCATGGAGGTGCTGGACATGAAGGAGGAAATGTGGGACTGCTGGCTTAGCGTATCCAGAAGACAGAGGAGCATAGAAGAAAAGAGCAGTGATTACTGTGAGGCTGAGACTGGACAGAAGGGTTGGGGGAGGGGGGGAGGGAAGGCAAAGACATGCAGTGCAGATATAGCAGAGTAGAATTATCAGAGGTTGGATTCCACGTTTTCCTGGAACTGCGGAGTTCCTGCATTCCTGGGAGCTAAAGAAACCACTCCTACAAAGACACTGCTGCTACCTGGGGCCTGCTTAAATACCCGGGTAGTTCTGCCCTTGTGTTCTGTGAGCTGGGGCAGGCAGTGTGGCAGCAACCAGTGCCATTAGACTGCAGTTGTCCCAGTGATCTCAGACTCCCGAGGCAGCAGGAACTCAAAACCCTGCAGCTCACGCTGTGAATTTCTTTTTGATCTGCTCTCCTTGGCTGCTCGCCTTCTCATCTGCTCCTTTCAAGGGAGATAAAAGACAATCCTAAATAAAACTGTATCCTTCTCTAAAGTGGCATCAGCAATGCATGCAAAACTCTGTAGCCACTGCAAAGCTCATTTGAGCATAGTGCAAGAATTTGTTGTTATTTGGTTGCCTCACAAGAAGAGCTCCCACCTCTGGATTCCTAATGCCTTGCCAGCTGAACGCTGAGATCTGAGACAAGCCTGAGGTGTAAGGCACATGAAATTCCTCTGTTCCATGGGATGGACACACCAGCTCTATCTCATTGTATGAGAAACAGTTTTACACGCACCACTGTACATTTCCCGGTGGAGAAGTGGACACAAGCTCTACTTACTGGTTTTGAGGTAGCACAGGGAGATGGTGTCATTATAGGAGGCTTGGCTGCACTTTGGGATGGAGGCAAAGAAAATCTCTGCCCTGTGTCCGGAGGAGAAGAACAGTGAATCCGTGTTTCTAGTCTCTCGGGCTCATGCTTATAGGATTCAAGAGGAAACGTGGGCTGCTTGGTCACTTGTGTTGGGGTAGATGGAGAAGAGGAGAGGCCAGAGGCTGTAAAAAAGAATAATTACTAACAATCAGAAGAGAAGCAGGCAGAAATCTCAGCTTTACAGTAAACCTATATATACATATATTTATTACCTTTCCCCAGGCTAAAAGCATATATCTCACCCTTATTTGTAATAGGGGATTCAGACTGTGAATTGTTTGGCTGGGTGAACTGTCTGAGCCATTGTACAGGGAGGTGTGTTTGCAAGATGAGAGAACTCTATGGTTCTGTTCTATTAACCTCCCGTCTGCTTCCTTACTTCTAAAACGATCCTCAGCACTGGTGTCACTTTCTTGTTGCTATTTTAATGCTTCCGTGAATCTCAGGCTTACCTCTATCTCATGGCAAATGGCTCAAGAGCTTGAATGCATTCTTTTGCTTGACTCTGATGATTCTGCCTCAGCGAGCACTTAGAACAAAATAAGGAGGAGAGGCAAAAAGAAACAGGGGGTATTTGCCATGAGCCTCAGCCCACTTTCTGTAGGGCTCCCAGCAATCATCTCCTACAAACAAGGTTTATTTTCAGCAACCTTTGAGGGGAAAGATTATTTTTCTCTTGTGCTGAGAATCAGTATCAGCAGCTGATCACTTGTCTCGTGAGCAGCCTGTTTCTGTCTGATGCACATATCTACCCCAGCTGTATTTTAGGTTGTGTTCTTAGGGCAGTTCTGAGTTGAGAACAAATAGATCATTTGAGCCGTATTTATTATCCATTTAAGAACAAACATCCACATCCAATTAGAAAATTCATTACAACATCTGTGTTTCTTGTTGTATCTATGTGTTTGTCAGCAAACAAAGGAAGATTCTTTTATGCCAGCATAAATCAGAGCGGATTTAAAGTCATAAAAACTGATGCCAGACAGAGCTTGGGCACCTATGTGGCCTCTGAGTTGGGTTCACTTCTTGTACTACCAGAGATCTGTGTAGATAAGCAATGAGTCCACAAGGGACTCGAGTCCATCAAAAAGGAGCACATGAATAGTTTCTAATAAGCAGAAAACCCCACGCCATCCAAACAAAGCTTCAAAACATGATAACGCATCTCCAAGGCAGGTTTAGTTTGCTTTCTCAGTGTGAGCTTTCATGGTTCTACCAGAGATTTCTGCATACCTCTGTTCTGAGGCTTTGCATTGGTGCAAACACAGCCTCCTCTGGTCCTCTCTTGCAACCCAGGGCAAAGTATGTTAGCACAACTCACTTGGTACTCCAACACTTCTGCAATCAAATGCCAACAGAACCAAGAGCACTGGTTGAATGAACCCTTGGGAAGGTTTATATCCTGTCTTGCACTGACCTCAAAGGGTGTTTATTACCTCTTGGTGTCCCCATTCTGCCTCACAAACAGCATTTATGGAGAATACTTTGTATTTTGGGAACCTAAGTGATAAAGCTCGGCAGTAACTGCTGATCATGGAGCTGTCTTTTGGAATTGCAGCTGCCCTCCGAGGATATGTGTTTCATTAGAGCTCTGCCAACCAAGCAGCACTTATCACAAATGCAATGGAGATGGGTGTTGTGGGCATTGCTGCACGCTGCCATGCCACAGAGAGGGGCAAGGAGAATGAACGGCCCCAGTGTCTGGGATGTCCTCAGCGCTACTGATTTTAGTGAGGTTTGAGCGTGTGCCATTTGCTGAAGGACTAAAAGGACAGTTTCTGCTTGCAGATAGAGATGAATCGTTCTGGGAAAGATGCTCTGATCTTCTGTGTTTTTATGGATGTACAAATGTTTCCTGAGAGCTCAGAGTGGGGTTTGAGGTGGATGGTAGCTGTAATTGATGCAAATGTGAAACCACTAAAAGGGAGAAAAACACCATTAGATCTTAAATTCTTACTGCTGGAGTGTGCTCACTGTGTGCTAATGTATCTGCAAGTCTACAAACGATTTCCAGGATTAACAAGCTCTGCCAGAAGCGTTATTACCAGGCATAAGGGAACCTGACAGGACTGCCATACAAGCAGAAAGGACGGCTAAAGGGCACAGGAAGATGTGGATCAAAGAAGACCAAGGAAGTAACCGCTTACATCCCATGAGAATTATTGCAAATGTGTTAACGGCACAGGCAGTGAAGTTCCTTGCAGACAGCGTGCCTTCCATTTCATAACAGCCCGTGATGGTGAGCCTCCTCTTGGGACACTCAACATGAGCTGTTATAGATGACGAGTGTCTGTGGCTCCAGATACTTTGATCCTTAGAACAGTCTCTGTCTCATGGGATCTTAACACTGAAGAACTCAAAGCAAGGCACACCCTGATGCACTTCAGCTTTACTTTTCTGTTATCATTTCTGCACAGAGTTGGAGAGAAAATCATCATTCTTTTGAAAGGCATCAGATTCAATTATGTATTAGGCTTTTCAACATTTGCTATTTATAAACTCACCTCGTAGCACTACTGTTGTACCTGTTTTATACACATTTCTGTACTGCTGAGGTTGAAGGAAATTATATGTAGTTCTATGATAATTAAAACAAAAGGCTTTGCTGCTATTCTGCAGCTCAATGCTTGAATCATAGAATCATGGAATCATCATGGCCTGTGTTGAAAAGGACCATAATAATCATCCAGTTTCAACCCCCTGCTATGTGCAGGGTCACCAACCACCAGAGCAGGCTGCCCAGAGTCACATCCAGCCTGGATCCAAAACCCTATTAAGAACTGTATAAAAGTCTTTGGCATTAAAGAAGGAAAATCTCCAACGTATCCCCAAGAGTAAATCACTTCAGGAGTAACAGAACTTTGTGTTAACAGAATCCTGTTGAATTGCCATCTAAACAGATGGAATAGATGTAAATATACAGGCATGTGTGAGTGTAGTCGCTGTGCTGGTCTACTGCAGAAGAAATGGATCGAGGAGAAGGAAATACAGATTATATCCCATGTTAAACAACTGGGCACTAAAAGGCAGCCACCAGTTCTAGATATCTCTGTAATGAAGCTGAAAAGTTCAGTACAGATGAGGATTTCAGAGAGGAAAAGAGACTCTGAAGCTGCCTGCAAACTCAGCTGCTGCTGATAATGAGATGAACTGTTATGGCACATAATTATCTCTAATGCTAATGTTTCTTTCATCAGACAATGAAATGCGTAATCAAGTGTGGTAGTTTCATGTCGACAAACTAAATCGCTCTTCCCTTTTCTTTCCCCGTTAGATTAACACAACAGTTCTAGGCAGAAAGATAAAGAAGAGGGGAAAATTCTGGATTAGTTATTGTATCGCTGGCCAACAGAAGGCTTTGTGCTGTATTTTCTGTTGATTGCCCTAGGCCAGTTTTATCAAAGAATCACAGAATATTCCCATGAGGATCCATAAGGATCACTGAGTATCTTATTCAAAATCTATTTGTGAGACCATAACAACTCTAAATAGCATCAGTCTTATTTTTGATCTAAATGGGGCCCTTTCCCTGTGACAGAGTTGCCTGCAGCAACGGCCCGACATTCAGTTCTATGCCTGCCTTTGCACAGCTCTAGCTTGGATCTCACCCACATCACATGTTGGATAGAAGAGCCTCCAGAAAACACCACTGTAACAGCAGAGCCCACAGCTTTAGCCCAAGATAGCATTTGTTAGTCACAGACGTACAAAAATAACACTGCTACCACTTGTTTCCTTAGATATGTGCAACTATTTCTTTTAAATAAAGCCCTTATTTTGCATGGCGCTAAAATCTCCACTCACCTACTTGAGCATTCTGATGCAAACCAGCCTTCCAGCAAGGTATAACAGGAAAGGATGAATGCTGAAAGGCTGTCTGTGGACTCCAAAGAGAAGGGTGGCCATCCTCCTGCGTCCTTGGGTGAGGCCCACAATTAACACTGTCACCTGCACGTCATGCCTGGCCTGGCGGGATGTAGGGCAGGATGCTCACAGCCCAGGGGCGCTGCCAAAACCTCTCTTTCATTTATCAGCTGTGCTATGCCTCGTTCTGCTCAGAGCTCCAATCCACCCCTCAACAGAAAGAACCTCTGCCCCATGGGATTCAGAACCGCCTGCCCACAGACTGCACTGCCAATGATAAGCAAACACTCCTTTGCAAAAGGGTGGGTTTGGGTGTCCTGCAGAGCTGCACTGTCCAGTGGCCAAAGAAAACAGCCAGAAACTGGCTGCTAACCATCCCATTTACACTGATGTGCTGAAGGTGAAGTTCTTAAAGCTGCTGAAAATTACGGGCGGTGACAAACAAAACACTTTGGCAGTTTAAATCCTAGGAATCACACTTCAGTTTTCTCATGTCCCCTACCTGAGCAAGCAGATAACGCCATGGATAGCAATAACATTGCTGCTACAATAGCTTTTCAGGCTTATATATGGGGTGTATTCATGTATCACTCAGACTGAAACTTCTAAAGAAAAAAGGTAAAGGAAAAAAAACACAACAGGGAAGTTTCCATTCACAGTGGCTCCAAGTGACACTTTTAGTCTGGTTCCTTCCCAGGACAGCGCTGCCCTTCCATTTGCATTCCCCAGCTGGCAGCGGCACCAAGAAACAGGCAGACTGCGGCTGCTGAATTATAAGTAGTCAGAAGCAGCAGCGGATCTGCGCTGAGCCCGCTGCTCGTTAGGCTGATTCACTCTTCAGACACAATAGCATGTTAATTCTGACACGTGAGCAAATCGATGCAAATCATGTGAAATGAAGTTCAACGCCACGTAATGGCAGCCAAACTTGGAAGCTCAGAGCAGGTAAGTGGCTGCTGGCTGTTCTTATTCACGTGGTGCCGGTGATATTGACTCCAAATGTTGTACAACATGCTGGTAAATAGCAAAATAAAAGCGCTCTTACTAGTTAATGTATCCTGAAATGTAACTGATAGCGCCCGGGAAGCTTTTCAGTTTCTTTTCATGATCCAAACCAGATGACTTGTGGGCGGCTGCCAACCCATGCAAATAAGCCACGTGCAATAGCTGACCCTTATCAACACCGTGATAATGCTGGAGGAAAGCCTGCACTGCCCTCCCAGCCGGTGTCAGCGCATCGGGCAGCACAGCGCCGCATCACATGGCAGGGATTCACATGGGCACTTGTACTGCGCGCTGGTCACGGCCGGCTGCTGGGGAAACAATGCCCACAGCAGGGCTGCTCTATTTACTTAATGCACCACCTGGCACTTAAACTCTCACAGAGTACTGCGTGTTCAGCATCACAGCTTTAATGAAATAACTTTGGGTTTTATTTTAAGATGCCGGGTCCGGCTGCTGCAGCAAACATCCAGCAGCAATTTCCATATTAACCTCGGCTGTCTGTCTCATCCCAGGCTTTCCTTGCTGCTTTGTTTCCAGATAAGCTTTGCAGAAAGCTGTAACCTACAATTCCTTGGTGCTATTACAGCAACCAGCACTGTCTCCTCCAGAACAGACCCTGGCCTGCAGAGTCCTGTTGTCAAAAAGCCAAAATGTGCCGTTTCTTTGCTTCTGAAGTTCGTGTTTTTCAAAACCTCTGTTCTTCTCTTATTAAAAGAACAACAAAAGTCTTCCTCACTCTGGCTCCATTCAGAACTCAACAGGAGCCTGTGGACGGCTGCAGCCTGTGACATTTGCCTCTCCCCACTGTGCCTGACTCAGGCTTCTGTCTCATCACAGCTCTCATCTTGCTAACCCGGGAATTAATCTCTTTCTGCACATATGGTGCATAGGAGACAGCACGGTGCTCTCGAGCACACCTACCTGAGCCTTCTGGAGCAATGACAGATGACTTTGTGGCACTTGTCTGATTGCAAATAGATTGCTGCTGGCCTGCTCTTCTGCCTTATGCTACTTGGCAGCATAGTTGCCATTGCCTTCACTGGTACCGCGCTGTGCTTTCAGCTGAGCTTCGGTGCAGAACACAGCACAGCCTGGAGAGTTTCAGCAGCTCACGCTCACATTTTCCAGAGGGCTGGGCAGGTGATGTTCCTCTCCAGGAAATCCTTCCCCTCCTGTGTCACCCAACCCCGGCTTCACCCCAGGCCGCTACTACAGCGTGCCTCCAGCACATGACAGCAGTCACATTCCTGGCTTGTTTTACTGCTCTGAGCTGTCATTCCTGCTGCTAAGCATCCGAAAACACCAGCAGCCAAAAGCACTCAGCGTGTCCAGGGAGTGAGTACACGAGCAGAAAAGTCCACATAGCAGGGGACACCTTCATGGCAGAGATTTCCCCCACACGGTGGGGCAATGTGGTCTATTTGATATCTACCGTTGCTCTTTGCCTTTCTTCCCATCACAAGAGCCCTCATCCCCTTGCAGGTGCCTCCTTCCCTTCTCCCTCTGCATTTCCTTCTCTCTAACAAATCTCCAGAGACATCAGTCCCATTCCTGCCCACCAGGCTCTGCATGGACAGCTTGTGTTGCTACTTGAGCCAGCTTCTCTTTGTGTTGGGGTTAATGCTGTAACTCAGGGCAGGGATTTCACAGATCCCAGGAGGCCCAACTGTGATTCTTCACAGAGAAGTGAGAAACCCAGAGGACCAGCAGATTTTATACTATAGAATCAAGGCAAATCTGGCAGCCATGCAAATGACTCAAAGCAAACACTGTGTTTGATGCTTTGATCATATCAGGTGAGTGAACCTGCAGAGGCCCTTCCTTGAAGTTTGCTGCCACTGTGACTAGGACAGCAGGACCTGAAGGCTCAGCAATCAGGGATGCATATGAAGGCTAAAATATGAATGTCAATACTGTCAATAGATTTCAGTGGGAGAAATCAGCAACAGCTCCAACTGGCTGCTGTACCAGAGAAGTCTAGACAGGTTTTCAATACCTGATCTCATTATATCTTTCTACTGGGGATAAGTATAAAAGCTACATCCATTACTAAAGGAAGGGCCTACAGTAGAGAACAGCTTATGGACGATGATCCAATGGTCTGCTCTGTGGTTTTCATTAATTTAATGGCCAAGTCTTCAACCTTTTATTTAAGGCCTTAAACCCACCTGAACACAAAGAGGAGGGAACCATCGGCCTTCTTGCTATCCTGGGCTGCATTCCAAAGATCATGGCCCGTACGGTACCTCCCAGATAGGAGGTGATCCTCCCCACTGCTCTGCTGGAGCACTGTGTCCAGTTCCGGGCTTCCCAGTTTAAGAAAGACAAAGAACTGCTGGAGAGAGCCCAGTGTGAGGATACAGAGATAATGGGGGCTGGGAGCATCTCCCTTACAAGGAAAGGCTGAGAGACTTAGGGCTGCTCAGCCTGGAGAAGAAAAAGCTGAGGGGATCTTATCAGTGCTTATAAATATCTAAAGGGTGACAGTCACATGGATGGGGCCGGGCTCTTTTCAATGGTGCCCAGTGACAGGACAAGCTGAAAGTTTTCCTCCAGGGAAGAAAGAAGTTCTGTGCATCCCTGCAGCTCCCCCATAGCCGGTACTGTAGGGCTCAGGGGATGCACAGCCAGCCCCGGGTGCTGGGTATGCAAGCACTGACTCAGATGTCACTGAGCAAAGCCATCACTGCAAAGGCCACAGTGAGCAACTGTCAGACGATAAAAGATTCAAACACTGCTGACCAAGGCTGGATTTAAGCTAGGAGGGAAAGGCTTTGTATCTGATTACCAACCCACCGCAGCAGTCACTTCCCTCCCTGGCTGCACTATTTTGACCTCGTTTCTGAAAATACACCATGAGCTGTTTTCTCCTCTTAACAAGTCACTGTTGTGCTGGAAACCGGGTTGTTTTTGGTATTTACAGCCAGACAGTGCTGCAGGCTGCTCCTCGAAGCACCAGCAGCTCAAGTCAAGACCAGTTCTATCCTGATCTCTGCATGTACCCCATGTAGCCAGGACTCCCTCTCAGAAAGTCGCTCATATTGAATGTGCCTCTAAAAGTGGAATGTGACAAGTTTTCAGGCATGTCTGCAGGCAGCAAGCTGCTCTGCATTTCCCCAGCTTCCTGAGCACTGGTGACATGGAGTTTGATGCTGAGATCCAGCTGCTGCTGCCCAGTGCAGAACCAGGCAGGTCACGGGATGGTTTGGGTTGGAAGGGAACTCAAAGATCATCCAGTTCCAAACCCTTGCTACAGGAAGGGCTGAACACAAAGCCACATCCTGGAGTTCTGCTGGACCTGAACATGACGCAGGTGGGAACAGCTGAGCTGAGCTGGACGTGGGGCACAAGCTGAGCACCAACCCAGGCAGCTGATGCCCGGAGCACCACGTGGCTGGCACTGGCCGTGCAGAGCTGGTGCTTGAGGTATTCACACCGTGTGTGGAGCCAAGTGCAGGATGTTTGACAGCATTTGCCTTTGCACTGGCCATCGTGATGATGCAAAAGGAGCTTAGCCTGACAGCGTGGCATGGGCTGTGCCAGGTTTGCTTACCCCATGGAACCCTGGAGCTTGGGTGTGAGCAATTTCCTAGCACGGCCTTCAAACTTTACAGAGCTAAGAGCAGCAAACATGGCTGATAGAGGAGCTTTGCTGTCCATGTAACTGTGGCAGCAGCAAGAAGAGAGAGGGGGGCTGGATGTGCCAGTGGGCAGAGCAGGAGGGGTGAGAGGTTGGGAGCTTCATCAAAAAGAGAATTATTTGTCTTGCTCTGAGTGCATTGCTTCATCAGGGTAAACAAAACTGCAGTGAAATTAAAGGGCTCTGACGGTGAATCAAAGCTCTTGAGTGCAACAGAAAATAATCAGAGCCGAGCAGGGGCTGGGCTAAAGCTGAGTGCTGCAGAAACAAAAAGGGTCAGAACCAGAGCAGGGTCAGCCACTGAACAGCCAAGATAAGAGTGCAGGTTGTGGAGGCCCTCAGTGGTGTGCAGTTAGGAAACAGGTCCCTGACAGACAGCACTGAGTCACTTTGTCACTACACTGAGCTCTGACCTTGCTTCCCCATGTCCTGTGTCCTCCCCTGCTGCCGGGCTCCCGGCCACCAAGCTCCATCCTGCAGCACTGAGCAACACAAGGACAGAAATCAGTCCATGCAGGAGTGACAGTGTATTACAAACTATATTTTAGAGCATTTGATCTGACATGTTAAACAATCTCAAAGACGACATCCCATTTCCTCTGCTCAAACCAACAAAAATCACGCCGTTTTCATTCACATCTGTATATTCTTTTCTATGCCTTCCTTGCTGGGAGTTTTGATGACATTTTGCTCTGGCTCTGTTTCCAATCCTGCTGAAGATTAAACACACGCCAGCAGCAACAGTTGCTGCAGATCCAGTGTCAGAGTGTGACCGGCATGTGGATGGTGCTGGAGGTGGGGGACGCGTGCTGCAGACCTGTGATTCCCGGTCACATGCCAGAATGTGATCCAGGAAAACCTTTCCCTCGATCTCCTTCCTCTCCTCTGAGCTGTCAGCTTCCCCCCCAGCGCCTGGAGCCACGTGGTTTGATTGGCACAGAGGGGTTCTCTAAATGAAATGAAGCCAAGACGGGAGAAACGTAGATGGAAAGCAGGGGAGCCATCTGACAGCAGGGTGTACAAAGGTGAGGAAATGCCTTTGAATGTTTATTTACAGGCAGTCACGGCCGCTATGTCCCTCCTTTACTCAGCTCTGGACTCTCCTGTAGAACTTTCAGGCGGATCCAAAAGCTCTTTAAAATCCAAGATCCCTCTCTGTCATCTGTCAAACCTCATCCCGATGAACAGAGGCCAAATTCAGGGTTAGATCTGGAAACAATCACCCAAACGAACTGGCAGAAGACAAATGTTTTTACACCAGCAGAAGAAACGAGGACCTTGCAGGGAGCCAGCTGCTCTTCTATGGGGATTAACCACTCTACAGACCCCTTCCAAGCGGCAGCTTTCTTTTCTGTGGAGAGTTATTGCCAATACAACCGCCTTAAAGCACCCAGTAATGCATGTTTGTACTGCGCTGCCTCTTAAAAGTGCTAATCAATTTGCTCAGAACAACAGGCATTTTTCAAAACCAAAGCAGTTGGTAGTGGAGGATTTCTAAAGCAACGCAGAGTCATGACCGGGCTCTGAGAAGTTCTTCCTAGATGCATTCTCTGGCCACAGAACTACTTAAAGTGTCACTTTAATGCAATAGGGTTATTTATACCTGTGGTGTACTGCATATCAATTGATCAAATTGCAACTTAAGAAGGGTCTGAAGTGCTTGGGAAGCACAGTGTGGCTAATTAATAATGTAAAACAAAGCCCAGCAGACGAAAGACCTCACCAGTGGAGTGTGTGGGGCTCTGCAGAAATGAGCATCCATTAGACTTACCCAGAGCAGCTCCTTCCCCTGAGAACCCAGGTGCAATCTATCCTTTGAGCTACACATTGTCCTTTGGATTCAAACCTAGTGTAGCATTAACATCCATTATGTAAAGCATAATCTGTAATAAGATGTAAGCAAAAATAGCAGCCTACCCATCCTGGTTTATCAAACCGTGCCTTATACACTCTGGCTCAGAGGCTGGGTATAAAATACTGTTTGTAACATGCTCTGTTTTGTCCCTGTATGGACTTTCTTCCTCTGCTCCAGCATGGTACGTCACTAGTGTGTAATGTAGCTAATGGCTTTGTTCTGCTTTTCCTTAAAGGCAGGCAGGGCCAGAGGAGGCCTCGAGGATGCTCAGAGGGCTGGAGCACCTCTCCTATGGATACAGGTTGAGAGGGCTGTGGTTGTACAGGCTGGAGAAAAGAAGGCTCTGAGGAGACCTCATGGTGGCCTTCCAGCATCCAAAGTGAAACAAAAGAAAGCTGTGTAGGGACTCTATCAGGGAATGTAATTATAGGATAAAGGGTAATAGCTTTAAACAAAAAGGGGGTAGATCCAGATAAAGTACAGGGAAGAAATTCTTTGTGCTGAAGGCAGTGAGGCCCCAGCGCAGCTGTTCAGAGAGCTGTGGATGCCCCATCCCTGGAGGTGCTCAGGGCCAGGCTGGATGGGGCCCTGGGCAGCCTGAGCTGGTGGAGATGTCTTTGTCCATGGCAGGAGGCTGGAACTGGATGAGCTTTAAGGTCCCTTCCAACCAAACCATTCTGTGATGCCATGATTCAGAGCTTTCTCACTTTCAGGAGCTTTCAAATCTGAGCCTCTTTCCACCTTCTGTAATTCCATTCCCCTTGGATTTGAGTCAGGCTCTTTCCAGCATTCCTGGAGCTCCCCAGTGGCAGCCCAGCCCTCCAGTTCTCATACAGGAGCACAGAGCTACCCTGCTCAGCACTGCAGTAGATAGATTGAATTGTATTGAAATGCCACAAAACCTTTCTTCCACGCATTAGCAACTGTAAGACATACCCATATCAAAAACAAAGCATTATTTGAGGCTCAAGCTGTTTCTATCTCCCTATACTGCAGCCCACCCCTGGGGGATTTTCATGGCTGTGCTGCTGGCAGCTGCTGGGCCTTTCCCCACCTCCATGTGTGGGTCTGGAACTGCACGTGGAGACTTCTGTAGTTTCCACACTGAGCTGCTGCCCTCGTCCAACAGTTCTCTATAAAACTCCCCCTGGGGATGCACACAAGGTTGTTGATATGTGTATAAGCCAAGGCTACCACCCAGGAGTAGAGCTGGGGCTGTGTGTGCCCACCTCAGGCAGAAGGGAAGAACACTGGGCCTGAACACGGCCATGGCTGCCAAAGAGGTCTACATGAGCTGCTCTTGGGCTCCCCATGTTCTCAGTGTGTTTTACACACTGATTCAATTTCAATCTAAACACCAATTCAAGCACTGGCATCCCACAGAGCTCTGCTCCCCTTCTTGGATGCTGCAAAGTGAAGAACAGGAGCAACACGCCCAAAGCTCTGCATGTACAGTCAAAATAAAGTGAGTATAAAGCTAAGTTCTGCTCTAGATGATTCATTTTTCATCAGTGCTACTCAGGTGAAGATTTGGGATTAAGTTAACAGAATTATGTTGTACATAATAAGAACAAAACCTTAAGTCTTCATTTCCCCTCTCTCATTGTAAGCATCATACAGTAAGGCCCAGACCAGGTAGGGGAATCCTAACCATTGCCTGAATTTCTCTGCTCTTGCTGACCTCTCTCCCTGCTGACATGGCCAAAAACCAGTACAGAGAAACAGGATTTCACAGTTTGCTTACCCACATTGAGCAAGACTGTTGACCTGTTTCCCAAACATAAGCCTGCTGGTTTTCCCCTTTGCTTCTGTGGCCTCAGAAAGAGAAAGAGCTTTAAAGTGGGAAAACCCCCACAAAATGAATGTGGGAGATTTGAAACCACTGCAGAACCAGAGCCAGATTTTGTACCCTGATGTCTGGACTCCAAGTTGTCCCTTTAACTGTGAAATACCCTAAAAAACCCTGTGGGCTCATCTCTCCAGGATGGGCTGAACATGAAATCCGAAGGGGTAGGTGAGCTTTTGCTGCTACTTCCTTCCTAGACAAATGTCCTTTCTGGCTGGCTGAGTAGGGATGGTCTCTATGACTTAGCATCCAAAAGAGGATAAACAAGGGTGTGAGCTCATTGTGGTGTTGGCAATCTTTCTCATTTGAAGGGAGCCATCATTATTTTTCTGCTTTATCTTCCTCAGTAACTCTAATGGCAGCGTTCTTCCACTCCGCTGCTCAAAATCTCCTCCTGAAACAAAAGGGATGCAATATTAACAGCTATTACCAATGAGCTTTTAAGAGCAAGGAAGAGAACTGGTTGAAGTTCTGCCCAGCCTCCATGAGGTGGTCCAGGTGCTGCTCCTGGCCTCTGAGTGCCCCAGCAGCTTCTCAGAAGCTTCAGATCCCTCACAGAGGCTGTTTGTGGGATGTGGTTATTCATTGCTTGGCCTGGGAAGAGCTCTCAAGTCCCTCTATAGAGCCTCAGACAAGGCATTACCTAGAGTTAACCCCGTGAAGCCCACAGCACAACAACAACACGTCTGCGTCAGCACCTAGAACATCCAAATCAAAGAGACATGGCATGTCCCATGTTGGAAGGAACTCACAAAGAGCAATGAGTCTGAAACTGACAGTCTTGGAGCCACAGCCACTTCCCTGGGGAGCCTGTTCCAGATTCTTCAGTTGTTTCAAAATGATGGCATATCTCTCCTCTGAAATGATCTGGGATAATCAGCTCAAGTAACTGAGCCCCCGTTCAGCAGCAGGTCATCCTTTGTCCCTCTACCTGTCACCCAGCTATTGAAACTGGAATAAAATATGCAAAACCCTCTGCAGATGCAAGTGGCCACGTGAAATGTGCACTGATGGGAGTTGTGTGGGTGGGGATAACTGAGCACAGAATGCTGCCCGTGGGTATGCAAACTGAAAGACACCGACATGGCTGAAAGCATCTGAGGGCAAACCAGCCCCTGTGCTACGTGGCTGCAACCCAAGCAGAAGGCAAAGCTTGTCCCGTCTTCATGCATCTCAGCAGGGCAGGTGAGCCATATGATGCAAATGTGCAAAACAAAACTACACCAGCAATGCTGATGTACATGGTTCCACATAAACCACACTGTCCAGTACGAGCCAGCATGCAGATATCGTCACCATATCTGCTTCAGCAGAGAAGTGCAGTCTGAAATAGCAAGTCTTGGGGTGAGCTTTTGGCAAGGACATCAAATTCCACTTCTACTTTGATGCCGATTCCATCCTGGCCAAATTTCATTATCTCCCTGTGGTTCAGGATTACTCTCTTCAGTAAAAAGGTGAAATAAATCCTGAACATGCTATTGCTCCCCCTCTGTAAGCAGACCACAGCACATTACAGAATCACAGAATTGTAGGGGTTGGCAGGGACCTCTAGAGATCATCGAGTCCAACCCCCCTGCCAAAGCAGGCTCCCTACACCACGTCGCACAGCTTGGCGTCCAGGCGGGTCTTAAATATCTCCAGAGAAGGAGACTCCACCACCTCCCTGGGCAGCCTGTTCGAGTGCTCCGTCACCCTCACTGTAAAGAAGTTCTTGCACACATTCGTGCAGAACTTCCTATGCTGTACTTTCATCCCATTACCCCTGGTCCTATCCCCACGCACTACTGAAAAGAGACCAGCCTCACCACTATGGCTCCCACACCTCAAGTATTTATAAACCTGGATCAAATCCCCTCTCAGCCACAGAGCAGCCTTAAGGCATCTGAGAACCTTGTCAGAAACTCCCGCGTGTGAGCAGGAGTCAGCTGGGGTGAAACGCAATCCAGCAGCGCAGCGAAGACAGCCCCAATTTGCATCTGCTACAGTAATTCCTCTTCTTGTAACAACTCATTTTCCTGCACAGCCTCTCACAGCGGCTTTTAAAACCACATCAGTCAGATTTCTTTTGTCAAGCCTTTGCAGAAGGTTCAAGTGAGGTCTTAGGAGACTGAGGGCACGGAGGAAAGCAGGGCATCATCCTATCATTTCCCTGCAAAATAATACGTTTTAATATAATCCAGTTATTTCATTCTCAGATCCTTCAGAACACCAGAGCACACACAGAGCTGGGACCTGTTCCTGTGTCAGTGCTTTGCTGCGTTTCTCATCTCACCTTTCTGGTTCACGAGAAGGCATTTCCTCAGTGTCTTTGAAAAGGATATTATTGCAAAGAACATAATCAGCTTCCCCTGCATCTCCTTATCCTGATATGTTCCTTTTACTGGTACATAATGGGGTACATCCAGGATTTCCATGCGAGTTCCCATTTCCAATCTACCAGCCAGCGTTCTGTTCTTGCCTCTCCGCTGTGTGTTCCTCAGACCTTTACACCGCAGGGATTCAAGCTCTTGTGTCTTAGATCCTTCTCTTCCAGCTGCCAGCTCAGCCCAGAGGAACTCTGGCACCTCAGAGCACACAGGGCTCAGCTGGGGTAGGTTTGGAAGTGTTCTCCTCCCACAGGCATGGAGATATGGGTGCCACCCAGGGCTGGGAGTAAGTTTGGCATTCAGATGCTGATCTTGTCCTGCCCATCACTTCTAACCTCTCTTGTATCCACTCTGCACATCACATCTCCCCTCTGCATCGTCAGCCTCTTGCTTTCCCTCCTTGCACCTTGGCAACTCTAGTCAGAATTAATAGTCAGAGTTAATAACCATTTAGGGTATTTGAGGCAGCGTGGGGATCACAAAGCGGGGCTCCCCTTGCAGTCAAATGGGATTGATCGATGAAAACAGAACAAAACCCGACTCATTTGCACATACATCATTTCTTCGGCTAGAGGAATGCAAATGCCGTGCAGCCTTTCCATTGTCTCACACGGTCTGGCTCATTATCACACCTCTAATTCCAGTTCACACACTCCACACGGCACTTTCTTATTCTGGATGTGCTGCTGACATGTGCAAAGGCTGATTAGATAGCGGGACACGAGCCAAGGAAATAATAAGGACACAACTCTGCTTTTTAGGGATTCACTTTACCATAGGCATCCGTGTGAACAGCTGAACTTGTCTTCAGAGGTTCAACTCTGCCCTCGCTGATTCAGTTACTGAGTGAAATCTTCCAGGTAGATAAAACACATCACAGTGCTTTTCCAGGTTTATCATTCTACCATCTATCAAATAGCCAACTATTCCTCACCATCTTTATTACAGCCCTTACAAAGCTACCTTCCTAATCCTATCAGTGGGATGAGAAATGCTTTTGCCTTTATATGCTTATCTCACCTTGCAAATGTACCCGTTCTCTGTAGAAAAAATACCCCACGAAGACCAAGCTTTCAGGTGAGCAGCCAGATGGGAAGTCTTATGGTTATGTGCCACAGCGGACAGTCTACAGAGGTAAATGGGTGGGCCTTGTCAGCTGTGGGCTCTGCCCAAAGGCACCTTTGTAATGCAGAGGTCCAGAAAGACTCCAGGCCATGCACTGCAATAGGTAACCATGGGATTCTGCAGGATCAGCCTCAAAGAGGACTCCAAAGAACTACAAAAGTTGCAGAGAAGACTGAGAAGGTGTATGAAGATATGGGGTTAATTTTCAGATTAGGAAAGATGAGTGGGGGGATTGGGATAAAGATGGCAAACAGGGAAGGAAAATGGCACATGGAAGGCTCAAAACAAATGTAAGGGGATATTCCTGATACATGTTCTTCAGCTGCAGAACTGGTACTACAAGTTTGGTTTTGAAAAGCAATTGCATAAGGTCATGGAAGAAAAACTCATCAGGGCTACAAAACAGCTGCTCTAGATCAGGACATGAGCCACAAAGTGCAGGAGGATGGGAGAGTGTATCAAGAAAGCACCTCAAATTCCTGTCCTGCTCTCATACTCCTCCATGTATTTGTATTACAAAGAGACTGATCGGGATGGATGGTTGGCCTGACCTGCTGCATCTATGCTTGTGTTTGAACTGAAAATGAGTTTCAAAGAAATCATGTATCCTATTCCTAGACAGGAGGTGCCCTTATTGCAATCCTGAATACAGTTATCATAAAATAGTCCATTTTCTACTGTTTGTAAGACAGTATTAATGTGTAGTATCATTCTGTTAAAGAAACCGCATGATCTACAGCTGAGTGAACAACACAAAGAGTTGCCCATGTTAGTAACCAAACCTCCCAGTCTTCAAGGCAGCTGTGAGCCCATAAGTGCCAGTGCTCGGCTCCAAGCAGCCAAAGGTCTGAGACAAGGCCTTGAAACAAGACATTAAGAAATGTCAGACATTACATTTCATTTCCAGAAGCACCAACTACCTCTGAGTATTTAACAGCTTATAAGGTCGATCCCTTCTTTTAGTGTTTACTTTGGATTTGGGGCGAGAGGAGGAGATGGGGAGGGGGGGTCGGGCTGCTGTTTTCAGAAGCAGAAAGGGTCAAGTCCAAACCTACGTGGCCTGTTTATTGCAAGGTATTGCAACACCAGAGACGGGATCTAACCTGCTGGATGCCTGACTCTTACCAGGAAAGAAGGTAAAGAGCAAGAAGCAAACTAGAATTGCACTGCTTGCAGCGCTGTGCAGACTTATCCACACTGCAAAACAAGCCTGGGACCCTTTTAGGAAGGAAGGAAACAAGCCTAAATCTGACAGCCAACCTCAGCTCCTGTTCCATGGAGACTTGGCCAGCTGGGGATGCACAGGTCCTTGAGGCAATGTGCTCAGTGCCCATGATCTGTTTGCTCTCACTTCCTTAAGCCAGACAAGGGCTCTGGGGATTCCTGCTGTCCCCAGACAGTGGTGACAACAAGCACAGGGAAGCCTGTGAGCTTCACATCACCAATAAAATCAACACATGATTTTACTCTGTTCTAAAGAATTACATTTCTATTTTCAAACCTCCATACCTCCTGTTTGGGAAAGCACTGAAAGTTTCTATTCACTTTACTGTGCCATTTCTTCATAGCCCCAAAACTGATTAAGAAGAGCACCAAGTGAAGAGGTGTAGAATATGGGGCAGATCCCCAGATGGTGTAAAAGCAGCAAATGTCCAAAATACATCATAAGAAATAATCTGACCTTTTTCCTTGCAATAATATGCATTGAGATTGAAGAGAATTGAGGACTGAGATTAGTGCTCTCTCTCACCAGCTTCCACTATCACTGTCCCTTTTGACTTCCTTTGGTTTTCTCTACTGGAGACCAAAGCTATCCATTTTTAGTGTCAGGGTGGTTTAGGGTTAGGGTTAGGGTTAGGGTTAGGGTTAGGGTTAGGGTTAGGGTTAGGGTTAGGGTTAGGGTTAGGGTTAGGAGGAGCTGCTGTAGTTACAGGTTGTTAATACAGATGCAGTCCTGTTGTGGTTCCTCCAACTGGTCAGTGGGGATGTCACCCCACAGGGCAGTGCTCAGTGTACCACGCACTGCTCTGCTCAGGGCTGCCTTAAGGACTCTCCTGGAGTCAGCAGACCATGCTTCATCTGTTTCAACCAGCCAGAAATTAGCCTTTAATACTAGCTGCCATCTGCTTGGAAACAGACCGTAGAATCATAGAGTCATCATAGAACTGCTTGGGACCCAATGGTTATCAAGTTCCAGCCCCCTGCCACATGCAGGGCCACCAACCTCCATATCCAATACTAGACCAGGCTGCCCATCCAACCTGACCTTGAACACTTCCAGGCTGGCTCATTTCTCCATTGCCTGCATCCCTTCATTTGGTTTCTTGTCCTAATCTTTCTTGTTCAGTGTCTCTAGTGCACTATGCAATAATTTTGAAGAGTTTCAATTTTGTGTAGGATAAACAAAGTTATACAAAAGCACTGAAATGGAACTGAACTATGTTACGTAACAGAAATTCAACAGACTCTACTGCTATAGACTAACTCTTAGCTCATTCACTGCAGATGTCTCTTAGCTCCTCCCCAGTCTGTGCAAACATGTCCACTGATGTTCTCTAAAGGGAACCCCACTCCAGGAGCTCTCTGCTCTGAAATGTGTCCTCTTACCCCAGTTGGATGCCAGAGGACAGGCATCTCTTGAGGTCTAAATGCTGCTGGAGTTCAAGAAGCATTTGGACAGCACTCTCAGACACAGGGTTTGAGTTTTGGGTGCTCCTGCTCAGAGCCGGGAGCTGTTCTTGGTGGTCCTTATTGTTCCCTTCCAACTCGGGAGATTCTATGGTTCTATGATTCACTACATCTTCCTCCCACTGCCTGTGATGCTCTAAGCCACAACCACATGATGCCAGCAGAAAGCAGCAGAGACCTCACATGTCCTCTGCTCCTCCCAGCAGCATCACCTTGCCCGGGGAGTCCCTTATGCTTCATTATGGATCTTGTATGGACTGAACTAAAGCCACAGGGCCAGACGGGCAGCGTCTGTTGGAACAATCCAGTTACTGTAGCTCTGAGCATTTCAAAAGGCCCCTTGTTCCCCTGCTGAGAACACAGCCTGGGGAAACAGCTGTTTTCCGATGCCTGGAACAAACTCTGAAGAATCAACAGGATGTTCTTAATTAATATCAGCTAATCCTATCATCCCTCTTCAAGTTAAGTCGCCCTAACTTCATCCGAGGAGGAGCAGGGAAAGGACAAGCTAAGAAGGGAACTCCTCTGTGCCAATGTGCTGGGCTATGTCCCTGAGCCAAGCACGGCTGTGTGACCTTTCCAGCCCAGCCAATTCCTGCCAGCTGCACAAACCTTGCTCCTGGAGCAGTGTTTTGCTCTCAAGACCTAAGCCTTTACCTTTCAGCATGAATCTGTAATGACAATAAAACAGCTTCAACGATTTTGAGGTGTTAAATCACACCTCTCAAGGCATCTCTGAGTCCTTGAACTGCTTTTAGGTTGGACAAGAATAAAGCTGAAAGTGGAAAACAGCCAAATCCCAGCAATTCCAGGGACCTGCTGATCCCATAAGCCCAGCAAACAAACTGCCTTAACAGCATCTTTTAGATTTCACTCCTGCAATTGCAATTGCAGCAGAAGTCAGTCTGGGATAACAGGCTTCTCGTATAGTTATTCTTCTGAGAGTCAGAGCCACAAATAGCAAAGTAAAAGTAGGAGGAAGCAAAGGAAGAGCACCATAGTTCTCCCAATGGAGGCAGAAAGGATGAGAGTGCAGTTTTGATCATGTGTGGAAATCATTAACTGCTGTGGATTCTTCTTCTCTGGAGATATTCAAGATCTGTCTGGACTCCTGCCTGTGCAAACTACTGCAGGGAATCTGCTTCGGGGTGGGGATGGGGGCAGTGGAAGGGGGTGGGGGTCTGGACTTGATCACTTGAGGTTCCCTCTAAGCCCTGCAATTCTGTGACCAGAATTCATGCACCTATAGATATCATCTGCTTTCAGCAATGGGCTAATGCTGCATCTGCTCCCACTCACAGTCAGTACCAGGCTCCCTTCTGTCTCAGTTTCTCCTCTTCAACCTCAGTGTATCTCCTTTCCTCTCACTCCCAAAGGGAGTCCAGCCTGGTCTTGCAGACACAAATGCTTCAGAATGAGTATTTACAGAAAACAGCAGCACAGGGCAGCAACTGGCTTTAAAAATAAGGTCTCAGGCATTTCACCATGTTTTGTCATTGCTTTCCTTCTTCCTGACAACCAAACACAGAAATCTCACAGCTTCCACATCCCGGAGCTCTCTGCAGTACAAGATTAATCAGCACTGATCAGCCAGGGCTGCACATTATCTAAAATCCCTGTCAGCTCAACAGAGCATGAAAACCAGGAGAGAAAATCATTAACAAACCAAAGCAGTCTCAGCTTCTCATGCCTGATGGTTTTAGCTGCTTGTGAAGAGCAGCACAACTTTAGGGTTTTATGCAGTTCTTTTACAGCAGCTGCACAAAGGGAGGTTTAGGTTGGATGTTGGGAAGAATTCCTTCATGGAGACGGTGAACAGGAGTTGGAATGGGCTGCCCAGGGAGGTGGTGGAGTCTCCATAACTGGAGGTATTTGAGGGACACCTGTATGTGACACTAGGGGCCGTGGTTTAGTGATGAGATCAGGTTCATGGCTGGCCTTGGTGATCTTGATCTCCTTTTCCAGGCTAAATGATTCTGTGGTTTCATACCTAGAGGAGAAGACATTTCCACGTGGGCTGAGCCTCAGAGCTGCTTTAAAGTCATTCTAAAACTCAGCAACTTGGGGACGTGTTCCAGCCCTTCTCTCTGGGACAGAGTGGTGTAGCAGGGATGCACATTTGCACTTGTATGTATGGGGTCTGAGACCAATTCCAGCAAGCTAACACCTAAATTAGCTCTAATTTAGACCCAAATGATACCCAGCCAGCACACTGACAGGGAAGGAGCCCTCAGGACTGCTTGAGGGCTGCAGCCAGGCCTGCCTCAAGCCTTTGGCACTGTCTTGCTGGATGGGTCTCAGCTCCATCCTCTACAATGCAAATCTACACGTCTTGAGAGTGGAAAGGCAGAGGCTGAGCAGCTCCTGTGCAGCTCAGTGAAGCCAAAAGCATCCAAAGGGAGTGGTTTGAGGCACAACACCAGTGCATGTAGCAGCTCCAGGTTCACTGCAGCCGCCTGTGAGGCAGAGGGTTTTCCATGATGGACACAAGGAAGAAACGCTTTCAACACTGCACCTTTTGCATGTGTTATTCAATCTGTTGTGGAATGGATGGTGTCCTTTAAAGGGCAGAGCAATGAGCCTCACTGGGGCCAGAAAGCTGTCCCCTTCAGAAATGCCAGGGAGCCTATCCATTACAGCACACTGCCCTGCAGCAGCACACAGCCACCCTGCCCCATAGGCAGCAGAGGGAAGGAGAAAACTCCACTGGGTCCCCTACAGGAGCCCACAAGTTGCTTCAGGGCAGTGCAGAACAAGGCACAGGATACCATAGATTTAAACATTTCATTGCACAAAACAGGGGGAAAAAAAGAGAAGCTTTTGCTATGACATCTTACAGACATCACAGCTGGCCACTAAATAAATCACAGAACACCAAATGATAGATAAACCAGCTCTGTGGGTGGGCAGCCGCTCAACCATCAATAGCAGCTGGTAGTCACTACATCTGCATGCGCCTCTCTGCACCACCCACATGGTCCAGCACAACTCACACCTTCCCAGCCCCGCTGGATTTAGTGCAGTGACTCCAGAGTGACGCAGCCTGCACAGGAGCCTTGCAGACCCGCTGAATGAGTCTGTCTCTCTGATCTCTGCCTGGTGCTGCTGACACTGAAACTCATTTTTAAACCTCTTGGTCACGGGGCAGAACCTTTCAGCAGAACTTGTGGTCTTTGGGGAAGCACAGTGCTGTGAATCAGCTACCATTAATCCATATAGGAAATGCATTAAACATCACCATTTCTCCACTGCCCTTTATTAATCCAGACCCTGTTGTGTCCCAGCAAATGTGTGACGTTCCCCAGCTCAGCCCCTGCTCTGCAGTTCCCTCTTTGTGACCACGAAAAGTTTCTGATTAACAGAGGTGCATCTCAAACACAACTACACAGCAGACTGTGGTATCAGAAAGGTATCTTTTTAAACAGGTAACTTATCAGATTGATACGCATTTCTTTTCTGCTTTAAATTCACCTCTGAATGCACAGTGTTGGCCCTAACTCAGCAGTTAGTCACTGTTTGTTCTCCTATGAAAACCATATTAGTTATATTAGTCTCTTTTGAATGGATTTCGTAGGGTTTGCTGTAAAGTTGCAATATCACTCTTTTCCTAAAGATTATTTCTGTGTGTTAGAAGTGTCTGCTCAGACGTCCCCCCCTGGTGCCAAGTAACGTATATATAACCCCTGCAATGACTGCACAGTTCAGTCAGTGGAATTAGGAACCACAAAACTGTTGCTCAGTTACCTGATACCCCCACCCAGAAGGACCAACAGCCCCACATCCGTCTGGGAAGCGTTGCTTATCCCTACCTAAGAGGCCACGAGGGTCAGACCAGCGTCTCTCCACACCTTTGTACTGCTCCTTCCTCTTCTTGCTCCCCCTGAAGCTCCCGAAACGCTTCATGAGCTGCAGCATACAACCACGCAGCAGCAGCTGTCGGTCATGCCCCGTTGCAAAGAAGAAATCACAGCTGTAATCCAAAGGAGGCACAAGGGACAGACAATGTGTCACCTGTACCCACAGATCACGGGCAAGAAAATAAAGCTCCAGGAGGACCGTGCGGTCAGGACAAGAGGGCAGCTTGCTGGAAATTCAGCCCCCAGGCACTTGGTTGTGGTCTTGGTGGGGTGAGGGTCCCCAGCAGGATGCTGAAACTGGCAGGTTCGTAATTCCAGCGTGCAGGAACTGGCTGTGAGTAGTGGGATGGGATCAAAGTCTGCCCAGCCCGCAGCCCCTGGCTGTCAGAAGCCTCAGAGAGTGGAATATTTCCCAGCAGCTCCACTCATGCAGAAAGGGTCAGTGAGCACCCGTAAGCTCCCCTGTTTAAAAACCACTAAGCGTGCAGAGGCACCACTGGCCCTCTTGAAGGGGATTGTCATGTGCAGCTCAGCATGATGACTCTTTAAAAGGCTGTAAAAGGAAACCACCCCTGTACAGACAATTCCTGGCACCAGGCGACCCGGGCACGCTCGCACCGTGCCATGACATCACCCAACTATTTTGATTCATGAGCGCGAGGTCTTTGCAGGGACAGCCCGGCCCCGCTGCCTATCGATGAGCTCAGATGTGCCCAGCCCTCTGCAGCTAATGACAAATGGCTGAATGGGAACGAGCCAATTCATAACACGAACTGAAAGTGTTTCCAAAGTTACAGGCTGGACTTTCTCCAGTGACAAGCCCTCCTTGTGCTATGCGTATCAACAGTTTGCCCTATTCAAATTTGCTGCAAAGGGAAAAGCACCTGGGACAGCTGTTTGCAGCACAATTGAAATCTACTTTGTGGTCTTTTTAATGAGACAAGCGTTTCATAGAATCATAAAATCATAGAATTACCCAGGTTGGAAAAGACCTTGAAGATCATCAAGTCCAACCATAGCCTAACCAGAAGCCTAACTCTAAAAACCCTACACTAAATCATATCCCTGAGTACCACATCCAAACGGCTCTTAAACACAACCAGGGATGGCGATTCAACCACCTCCCTGGGGAGCCTATTCCAGTACCTAACTACCCTTTCTGTGAAGTTCTTCCTAATTTTCATGGGCTGCTGCTCTTCCCTGCAGGCAGGTATGTATCATGGTAGGCTTTGTGCCCGTATGTATTGAGCTGTTCTTTAGGAAAGGGATGAGCAGTGTGGGCTGGAGTTGGGCAGGTGGGGAGGGATGCAGGCATTATCCAAGTCATAACCAAACTACCAGAGCCAGCCTTGCAGCAGTTATCATAGAATCATAGGATATCCTGAGTTGGAAGGGATCCATAAGGGATCCATAAGGATCACAGAGTCCAAAACCTGGCTCCACACAGCACCACCCCAAAATCAGATCATAATTATCGTAAAAACTCTGTTAAATTGAAAGCTTTATCTCAAAGTCTCAGTGCCAGCCTTTCCTCTGGCTGTCATTGGAACCTGGTGCTCAGAGCTTTCAAAAATCAAACCCTATGCTTCTAATCTAGAGTAATAGAATCTTATCTTTTTAATACCTAGGAAGAATTAAAGGCCTTATCACATTTTATTTCTGCAAAGAAACATACTTTCTCGTTGTGTCCGTGATTGCTCAGGGGTCTTATAATCCTTATAAAGAAAAAATGGCCAGAAATACTGGCAAAAAGACTTTCATGCATGCAGATTGCTTGCAAGCTGAGATCTCTCAGAGATACTATTGCCACCGAGGAATCAACACAGGGGTGTCCTGGGACTTCAGGGACCCAGAGGAACAGCAAAGGTGCCATCTATGTGTCTGAAGACAGTTATCAAGTTCTCTTTGAGTTTTGCTTTGTCCAAAGCCACAAGTAATACTGCCCACAACACCAAAACAGTCTGAACCTCAAGTTTCCCCTCCTTCAAAATGCATTCCTTCCTCTTCAGTAGCCAAAAGACTGCTGAGAAGGACTTAATGTCATCGGAAACCAAACAGTTTAAATCCCTTTTTAATGAGATAAAAATTGGTATTGCTTCAGCACAGAAACAGCCTCCTTTTCAGTAGAGGCCAAGGCTAAAGAGGAGCTGATGACCTCTTCGTACAGGGCCATTGCACTGGGAGGACTCATTCCCCCTTATTAAGGAAAGCAGCAAGACCCTAATGCTTCTGCACAGAGCTACCAGCAAATGAAACAATAGTGCTTAACAACCAACTTGAAGAGTAATTTGTTAAAAAAATGCACTAAGTGCTTTGAGTATAATGATTTTGTCTCCCACTGCTAATGGTCGAACAGATACTACCACATTCATACCAGCTACTACATCTTCTAAATGAGTGTATTGGAAGAATCTTATATAGCTAATAATAAAAAAGCTGGGCTTCAAAGGGCTCCTCTGGGGCCTTTATGTTCTGGAGATTGAAAACACAAATCCTTTCCAAATAGCCATGAAATGGACTCTTGTCAAGCTACTTTAAAGCCTCCCAGATTAGTTATAATACATCATGTTTCTTTCATGCAGAAGAATCACATTGTCCCCTTCCAAAAACCATATGCTGGCTGGCTCTCAGAGGTATCAAGCACTGGACATCTTGATAAAATTATGTCAGTGGAAAAATCAAAGACTCAGGTACAGGCATTACATGCTTCAATAACAGCAAGCAACCCAAGTGAGTCAAGTGAGAATCATAGAATGGCCTGGGTTGAAAAGGACCTCAAAGGCCATCTGGTTTCAACCTCCATGCCATGAGCAGGGTCACCAACCATCAGACCAGGCTGCCCAGAGCCACATCCAGCAGCACTGTGCTAACAGACTGTCCTCGTAGATCAAGATGCTGCATCAGCTTTTCACAGCAGGTTTCCCTCACACTAATTTCTCCTGCTTCCCCTCTCCCTCTCCATCTGTCATCCCCTTCCTTGTTCCCTGTGTCTGATAAGCTGGATTGACCTCACCAACCCCCATGCTGACCCACTGCCCTTCTGCCCCAAATCATCAGTTCCTTTGGCAGGTCTTCCTGGACAACCTACAGTCATGACTACAACAGAGCCTAAAAAAAAGGGCTCCAGAGCCACTTCTCTTGCCGATCTCCTTTATACCATTTCTTTCCTTTGTTCCATCAGCCACAGCAACCTGCCACACACTGTCCTCCACTGTTCAGCCCAGCTTTCCACCCCCTTAAACCAGATGTATTATTTTAACAGAGAGGCTGGAGCACATAAGGTAGAAAAAAATAAACCTCCTTTCCTATTTTTCTCCCAATGTGTGAGGCCACATAAAAGGGGGAGTCATCTGCAATCCAACCCAAGAAAGCCCCATCCATGGCCAGGCTCCCTCTACTCGATGCTTCCTGCATTTCAGTTTCCCATCTCCCATGATGAAAGCACACAGATCAGTTATTTCACGTGACTCTTCAGGCACAAACATAGCCAAAATCTTCCTGTCTCTGAACTCAACATGAACACAACTTGCTCAGTGAGGTAGAACTGGGATCTGTGAAGATTTGGTCTCTCCCCTTAGCGTCAATTAAAGCTTCATCTGGCTTCAGACTGCAAGTCAACAAGCCCAATTATTTCCCTTTGCTGCCTAAACTCCCCATGTTCAAATATCCCTCTGGTTTTGTCATTGCTCATAGAAATCAAGAAATCAAGGGGAGTTCAGGTCTACCTTCAGAAAACAAGGTGAGGTTGTGGCATAGAATGCCCAGAGAGGCTGTGGATGCTCCATCCCTGGAGGTGTTCAAGGCCAGGTTGGATGGGTCCATGGGCAGCCTGATGTAGGATCAGATCTGGAGGTTGGCAGCCCTGTCTGTGACAGGGGGTTGGAACTTGATGACCCTTGAGGTCCCTTTCCAGCCCAAGAGACTCTCTGACTCCATGAAAAGTAAAACACAACATTTTGCAATTCTACCTGCATTGAGTTTCTCTGCCTTGTTCTCCTTAAAAAATTCCCTACACAGGAATGTTTCTGAGTTTCTCTTCTCAGTTCTACAGACAGATGTTTGCAGAGCTGTGATTACCATTTATTGCCACTGGTACCCAGACACAATTCTCAGAAGACCAGAATAGCTCGAACTGCAACTGTATTTCATCAGAATAGTGATCTTGGAAAGTATTTCAAAACAAGGTATGGAGAAATGAGCAAAAGACATTTCTGCTGTGTATATGGATGTATATTTAAAATGATGCTCAAGACTGCAAGTGACGCAATGCCCACTAATAAAAAGTGTGTTTGCTGAAGAACATTTGCACTCCATTTGAGCAGACCATACAGCCGCATTTCAAAGGGAAATACAAACTACCACTTTCTCCATCTTGTCCAAGTCCAGCTCACACTCCATAAAAGGACTGCAAGTTTATGACTCCAAGCTGGGCTCAATTACTTTCCATAATCATAACCAAGTGTTTCCCTGTAATGAGTTTTTGCTATTATCCCTGTTTTTTCTTATAACACTTCATGCTGTTTTCACTGTGTGTTAAGAGAGATTCCAATCTCGGAAGTTGTCAGGCTGGAACTAAATTGGTTTTGAAAAATCTGAAAGTGAAATTTTACTTCTCTTTCCAAGTCCTCAAAGTTCATTCTGGATTCCCCAGATCGCCTGATGAATTACTTATAAATTACATGCTGGCAGCTTTGTGGAGCTTTTCTAACCCTCCTTTCCAGGGCTTATCATACAAAGCAGCAGGAGGAACAGTGATGAGAGCGTTGGCATAGTGCTGATTCCAGTAATGAAAACACTGTATTTCAGGCTCAGCACCTACCCCAAAAGGCCAGTAATTTGGGACTGATGAATATGATCCTATCCAAACCGTAACTTTACCATTTTCCCCCACCCTTCCAATATACCATGGTGCATATGTTTGTAGTGCTCACTTTTCTGGCAATTTCAGTTTGTGATGTGAAAAGCGGAGCTGTTCTTATTACACACCACTATCTGGCTATGCTCAAAACAGCCAAACAGTCTTTGATCCAGTAAGCATAGGATGTCTGGAGCAATTAATGCAGATCCTAAAGGTTAGTAAGTTCTCAGCAAAAGGAAAACATCTCAGTGTTGTACGGAATAAGAACAGTAGAGGCAACAAAGTTCTACAGAAGTATTTTTCCACTTGAGCTTTTCTTGTCTCTTCTTGCTGCCAAGTCTATCAACCGCATCCACCCACAAAGCCTTTAGAAGAAGATGGGGGTCACTGGAACTTGACATATTTCCTCTTTGCCTTCTTCTTGTTCTTTTTCTTTCCCCCTTCCTCACTCTACATGCAGGAGTGGAGCAGAATGAGTGATGCTGAAGTTGTGCTGGGCATTGTAGGGCTGAACAAAATATTCCCTCCACCTTAAATGACAGAAAAGCTCTTTCAGGCAACACTGAATAGTCCATAAATTGAACAACAACCAATGAGTAATCACAGCATCATAGAATGGCTTGGGTTGGAAGGGACCTTAACTAGAGATGGCCAGCATCACAGGAGTGAAATTCGTACCAATATCCAAATGAATGCCCCAAAATACAAAAGGCTGAAAATCAGAGCACCACAGCCACTCAGAAACAGTCCTGCACTGAATTTACCTTAGGAGACATCTCCAAACATCCACTTTACACCCACACAGGTGGCTCTCCTTCCCCGCACAGCCACAGCTCCAATATTTGCAATTCAAAAGCTGGTAAGAGCACCACTGATAAAACAGCTTCACACACATCTCACTGTAGTTCTAACATTTGTGCTGGCACAGTTGTCACAGAATACAACTCTGGCCAACAAACCCGCACATTCGAAGCAACACCTTCATCCTAAAATCTAGACATGGAGATGAGATTTCCAAGACATTTCAAATTCTGAATCCTTCTGGTCCCCACAGTGAGCAGACAAATCTGACAGCAAAAGCCAAGAAATTTACTTACACATAAAACACGATGACAGATAGGCTCTTTCCCTGTCTTGGCATGATTGTTATCTGCTATTTTAGGTTGAAAATAATTTAAGTGTTCCCTAACAATAAAAAATGCAGACAGTGTAATTTGGGGTTGACAGTCATCCCACGAATGACCCACTCCTCTGTCACAGTGAATATAATAGAGGCTATATAAATGGTAAGCACAAAATTAGAGGCAGTGAGCAGCATCCTATTAGACACATGAGACAACACAGACAATGCTGACTATAAAGAAAGTGGAACCACACCTTGAAAAGAAAAATGCAGCAAATCCTTGAGGGACAAACCTTCCTGATGAGTTCCCAACCTCCAGCCTGATGGAGAGCAAAGGACTTCCCATCTGCCTGCCTCTTCTGTTCTTCTTAGCTGCTATCCCGGTGCACAGGAGCCTGAGGACCACGCTCAGGTTCCCTTAATGTGGTATTTATACAGAATGGCCATTTTCCATTGACACCGAACGACTGACAACCCAGTTTTGTCAACAGAAAAAGAAGGTCTCATACCTTTAGAGCAGAGATGATCTGAATTGCTCGCAGAACTCAAGCTCAGTGCTCACAAAATCCCAGTGACCAGCTGGGTTACCGACAGGAAAGGCTTCACCTTCTTACTGTATAGCCACCAAGCGTGTACTTCAGTGAACCACTAAGGACACCATGCTGGCATAGATCCCCAGTCCCGTGAACCAAACACAGGCAGAACTCCAAGAGGTGAAATTCCTAACGGATCATCCAACCCTGCATTGTCATTGCAGCGGGAGTGCTTGGGCACCAGCCAGGGGATCAGAATAGAAAGAGGAATCCACCACGTGTAGGCAGGGACGCACTGAAGTCCACCCATGTGTGGCACCAACTCCCTCAGTCTGCATGTTCAAGCCACTCCAAACAAATAGATCAGATCTTCATTTGCTGATTAACAAATAATACAAGCGGCTTTAAAATCCAACAACTGCACAAAATCCAAAGATTTTGGCACCAGGCTGGAAAGGAATAGAAGGAGATGGAAATGTGCTGGGTACGGTAGCTCTTCTCCTTCCTTTGCAAGAACATAACATATTGCTTGGAACCGCAGTGTGCACGCAGTGGCTGTCTCACATGCTCAAGTTCCAAAGAGATTATTGCAATTAGTGGCCTAGATTACTGAAGATCTGCCAGAGCAGATGGAAGTATGGAAGAGGAAGGGTTCATAATCACATGCATGAGACCTGGAATAGAAATCATTCAACATCTTTCTGCTTTTTCTTTCCAGTTTTTGGTGTTGTTTTTTTTTCTTCAATTTTTACACCCATGTCAAACACAGCAATTTTGTTGGCAAAAGAAACTTTACTGAATTTTCAAGAGAGATGAAAGCACGATGAGAAAAACAGACCCTGCAGCTTACTGACATGGCAATCCAGGGACCTTACTGGTGTGCCATGGTACAGAAGGAACAAAGCCTGAGATAGTGTGTGTGTGTAAAGGAAAGCTGGCATTGGTTTGATGTCTACAATGAGCAAGAAACAACCCAAGCCCAATTTTCTTGATAATTCTATCGATCTGTGCAATTTGCAGAGACATAACTTGAAAAAAAAGCACCCGATGTACCCATGGCAGCCAGTTTATAAGCTGCTGTGGCTGCTGGAGCCACTCCTGTGATGGAAGTGATTGAAGGGACAGCATGGGATGTCTTGGATCATAAAAAGCTCCACATTTATTTACTTTGCAAGTGGAAAGACCAAGCAGTGTCAAGTTCAGAGGTGCTACGTTTAGGATTGTGTGAAACATCTCAGTGGGTTGGCCAGGACCAATGCAGACATGAACTAGAGGAGTTCTGAGTTCTTCTTTATGCCTAAATGACAGGAGGGCTGGAAACCTGGAAGCTACATGGCAGTAAGTGAATACCGCTGGAAAATCCAAGCCTGACACTCCGCACAGACAGTACTTGGTGGAAGAAAACAAACATTTCCAATAGAGAGAATTAAAAAGCTGTGGACCGTGTCCTTGGTAGAGTGCCGCAGAGGTGGAATGGCAAGGGACAACAGTAACTCCTTGTTCAGTTTTCCTTGGGTATTAGATTTTAAGACGCCTCATGAGTCAGAGGGCAGGTACCTGTGCTTGGTCTGACCCCAGCTGGACTCAGGTCCCAGACCAAAGCTTAAGAAAAGAAACTTCTGGAACCACGAAATCTCATTAAATGGTGGTTAATCTTAGCAGTGCTTTGGGCCAATCGCACTACTATTTTTACCTTGTAAAGCTCTGTTGAAAATGATCTAAAGTAGTACCACAGGTGATGAGATACTCATTGTACAGTGCCATCAGATTCCTAAACCTTGTCCAAGGACTGACTTTGTGCAGTGACTTGAGTGCTTAAAGCAGAAAGCACTCTACAAAGTAGCCCAAACATAATTAATCAGCTTAAATTCCAAGTTGGGAATCAAAGGAGAGACTCAGCGTTATGGTTACAAAGCTCTGGTTATATCTCCAACAACACAAAACCCTGTTGTTGCATTTCCTGCTCTGCCCTGAAAGCACCACACATCCACAGTCCAGCATGGGGCCGGCTGCTGTGATCCTGGCTCTCAGTCCAGCTTACCTAAAAAGATGCCTGGAAAACCCTACAAGTCCAATCCTACAAGATTGGACTCTTTTGCTGTTCTTATTAATTAATACATATGTGTGGGGGAAAAAAAGAGCAAAACCAAACCACAACTCCCCGTCATCATCATCTTCGTAGCTGGCAATAAGGCCTGGCGTGTCTGACAGTCATATTATTTGCATGTGACTGAAGCAAAATTATATTAGAAGCTCTGTGCTAACAGACAGGAAAAGAAATCATGGCTCCAAGCAACATATTCCTGTAAACCAGGTAGGCTGCTTCCAGTTATAATAAAATACTGGCAGAGAGGGCACAGGAGGTGAGCAGGGAACAGTGAAATGAGGCTGAGAGATGAGTTAAGAGACCCCAGTTTTATTCTCCTTTCTGTTCCTAAGCTGCTGCATGACCAAAAACAGAATCATTTCTTGTGTCCAAGGAAGAGGGCCTGGAATTGGGAAACAAAGTACCTGGGATATAGAGAAACAAAGCAACTCCTTCCCAGCTTCACACTCACCAAAGGCTTTCCTTCCCCTGCCAGACTCTGACTCTTTGCAAGTTGTACATGTGCTCTGCATTGCCGAGCCTCGCATCTGTTGGATGGATGAGAAATTAATTTCTAAGAATTTCAGTGATGTCAGGCATTTTCTTTTTTAATGTGACCATAAAATGGCAAGAGCCGTCAGCAGGAGTTTAGCAAAAAAGTGTTGACGTTGCTTGGATACTGAGCTCTGCTCCACTGTAGGATTTGCTTGCATGTCTGCATTTGACAGCAATAACTCCTTAGGATTTGGGGTTTTCTTTAATATTCTGATAGCTGTGCAAATATCTGTCCTTATTCAGAGCTCTTCTCCTCTCTCCTCCCCCACTTTTTGGCTCTGTAAAATACAAACTAATTCCTCAAACATAGTAAAGCCATAAATAAGAAGTCATAAAAATATTTTTCTACCCTTCTTTCTCCGAGGTTAATCTTTTCAGTTATATAAGCACTTTACAAAATAGCACGGGGACAGTATATGAGAATCTGTTTACGTGATTAAGACTTGGCTCCTTTAGTGTGTCCCAATGACATTATGCATTGCAGTCACCACCGCTGAGGCTCCACAGCATCTCTCCACGACCTCCAGAGCAGCGACATTTAACATCGCCTTTCATAGTGCTTGCAGTAGGTCGTTATGTTGGGTATCCATGGAGCCTTGGGAGAAAGAGCACTACCAAGTACCTGATGATTTTTTATTACAGTGGGTGGATTCCAGGCTTTGCGGATGGCAACAATCCAGCCACCCCAAGGGGAAGTCAATTTTTCTCACTTTTTCTCTTTACTGCTGTCTTGCTCCATATATACAGCGTGCAGGAACAGTTCTCTCTGCCATTTAGTGGAGTGTTGTAGTGCTTTATAATCTTTTATGGTAAAGAATTTGGAAGGACTTGAGAGAGGGCATAGGGCAGAACAGAAACAGAACCAAAGTGCGCACACAGAATCACGAAGCCGCTCATCCTGGCAGCAGAGAATCAAGAAAATCCTCTGCAGATCATTTTCCAATCTGATCCCTAATGTTTCCTAAGTGAGGGATGATGGAGTTATCCTCATGCTCTGCTGCAGCAGTCTCAGCACCCTGTGGGGTTATTTTCCAAAGGAAATGACACGCTGTTTGGGCACTTCCACAGCGCCACTTGTTTTATTGACCTAATAACTTCTCTGGATTCAAATCTGCAAGCAGCTGGCAGCACCCACGCTACAAGAGCATGCTTTCTAAGTCTAGATGTGCAGCCTCAATGGTTTAACTCCTTCTGAGTGATGCCCACAGGTCCCTATAAATATCACCTTGCTTATTTTCAGACTTCAAAATTGGAAAGGACAAAGCCACAGCAACACACAGTGGAAAGAATGGCTGCTGCTGGAACGGGCTTGTTTGGTGCTTCTGCCTCTTGTGCTGCCTTCATAAGTGTTTCATGTTTGACTTTAAGTGATATAATTGCAGTAACTTGCTTTAATAATAAATCCCATGCCAAGAAACTGCAGATAGAGTAAGAGCTGACCCAGGGCCACTTTCCCAAGGATTTATACAACCCCATGCTCTAACGTATTGCCCTTGGTGCCACAAAAGCTTTTCAGGATCTCCCAGGTGCCTGCAGTCACTCTGACAGCCTGCAGCTCCTGCTACAGATGTACATATCAAGATGCTTTACCCTAAATTGCACTCCTAGAATGGCCACAATGTCTTCTTGTAGTGAGGGGCCCAACTCTGAATGCAGCACTCAAAGCGTGGCTTCACCAGTGCTGGTACAGAGCAACGATCACCTCCTGCTCCTGCTGCCTGCCCTATCTCTAACCCTTGCCAGGATGCTGTTCTTCTTGCACACAGCTATTAACTAACAGCAGTTCAGCCAGCTATTAACTAATACCCCCAGGTCCTTTTCCTCCACGCAGACTTGCAGCCACTCTGCTCCAAGCCTGTAGCACCGCATGGGGTTATTGTGGCCAAAGTGCAGGACCTGGCACTTGGTCATGCTAAGCTCTCACTGTTGGCCTCAGTGCATTGATCAGCCTGCCCTGATCGCTCTGTAGGGCCATCTCACCCTCAGGCAGACCAACACTTCCTCCCTGCTTGATGTCACCTGCAAACTTACTCTGAATATACTCAATCCTCTCATCCAGATCATCAATAAAGATACAAGTTACTATGGCATATAGAGATGCTCTGCATGACTTGCAAAAGTGTGACAACCTATGGTTTGAATAATAACGGGGGCATAAATAACTGTGGTTAAATAGACATGTAGGAATTACAGGCCATCACTAGGGAGTAGGAATAGGACAACTATTAATTGCTTACACTGATGAAATTAAGAACGTTAAATCACAGCTTCTTTCTTAGTCTTAGTTTCCACCACAAAGAAAACCAAGGAAAGAGAAAAATATTCCTAACTAGTGCAACAAAGCCCTGAGCTGTTACCCCACAGCCCCAGCTTTGGTCATTTCTCTATACTCAGAACACCAATCCCTGCCTGTCATTGCTCACCATTAGCAAGAACCTGCTTGTAAGTCACTATTTTTTATCTACAGGCTGAGCTTCTGACTGAACACAATCTGGACAGCTGTACAGACTGGTTTGCACTAATTGCCACAGTTCACTCAGAAGCTTTCTGCCAGTGAACATACAAGATGCCAGGTAGGTGCTAAGCCTCATTATTACTATTCATGTTTTTAAGGTAGGAAGGGTTGTTAACGAGGCTTTTGTCACAGAGTGCCTTTGATGGTAATAGGGCTTTCCTCTGGCTCTGGTGGATTTAGACCAATGTTTAAGTGCTTGCACAGGAAACTGTTCCTTACTGCTCAGCACCTTCATAGGGGTGATGAACAAATAACAGAGAAATTACCCCAAATAATAAATAATTACCTCAAAGCTCACTCCACAACAGGGCTGCCCTCACCAGCTCAGGCTGCCCAGGGCCCCATCCAACTCAGTGTTGAGTACCTCCAGGGATGGATCATCCACAGCTCTCTGGGCAGCAGTGCCTCACCACCCTCTGGATAAAGAATTTCTTCCTACCATCTAACCTGAATCTCCTCTCTTTCAGTTTCAGACTGTTCCTCTTTGTGCCTATGTGCCTAATGCAGCCCAGTGCATCCTTTCTGTAGCAAACTCAAGGCAGTGGATGCTTTGCATGGGCATCATTTGCCATGTGTAGATGCTCTTATTTCAATATTACATATTCATGTGCGATTATTTCCTCATAGTCCATCATTCAAGCTCAGGGAGGGTAGATTTAGGTTAAATATAAGGAAAAAATCTTTTACAGTGAGGGTGGTGAGTCACTGGAGCAGATTACCTAGTGTTGTGGTTGATGCCTTGTCCCTGGAGACTTTCAAAGTGGATCAGGCCCCAGATAGCTTGCTCTAGCTGCATTTAGATGTGAATTTTGGGCATGGATTCAACATAGATTTGGCCTCTGGTATGGAGGCAGCTGGGTGGAATGGGAGGCAGAAGAAATCTCCATGGGTTTGAGATGGAAGCTCTGCAAACAAGAGCAAATAGCTGCAACCAGCAATGTCCTGCTGGAGTCATGGGTCAGGCTGCTACGTGTGATCCACTCCTCATTAAGCCAATCTGCAGCAAGACTGTGAACATTACGAGCTATGGAAACCTTATACCAAGGTTAAGCAAACAAATCTGACACCAAACCTTCTGTCCAACACACGCAGGTGGTTAAGCAGAAATATTCAGTCACCCTGAAATGAGATACTCAGGATTCCCAAGTAATGGCAGTCATTAAACAACATGTGATGAATGAATGGCTTACCTACATACAGCTTCCCCGGCAGGAATTAATTGTGCCACAATGTGGTATTTGTCAGCACCATGAGATGTCCTTAATATTGGGAGCTACATTCTGACCCCACTGTCAGCAATGACAAACCCTCCTGAGACTGTGAGAGGAGAACTTGGTTCCCTGAACAACTCCAGAAATTACTAGTGCTACACATCTTGGATGGAGGGCTTTTATCCCTCACTTCTTTAATGGGTTTAGAAGCAAAGCAAGAATAAGCATTAAAAAACAGCAGAAGAGCAGCAGGATGCCCACAGGAGGGCACCTATGTCTCATGGTTGGTGATGAGCTCCATTGAGATGCAGCTCATGCTGACACAACTCACACACTTGTCACCTCAGTGCTGCACCTCACGCCTACATGGGGCTCTCAGAGCTGCACTTACATTCAGCCTCACAAAGATCCTACCTGAGATTTCAGCAAACTCTCTGTGCTCTGTTAAGAGGAGAGGGCCGCCATCCTGCTGACCCATCCCAGAGCTCCCTGTTGACTCTGTGTTTCCATGACTGCCATAAAACTGTTTTTGACATGTGGACCTTTCCAGCAATGCTCCATTGAGGTGCTGGATTAGCTGGACACTCTATCATACCATAAATGGACCAAAGCAAAAGCAACCAGAAGAGATTATGCATTACAGATTGTTGCTCATAGCGTGCAGGTAACTACAGACCCAAATCTTCCCTTCAGAAAGGTCACTCTGCAGGACATTGCTCTCTAATATACAACAATACAGTCTTTTCCTTATCACAGTTTTACTATAAGGCTATAATTAATTCTTATCTTGCTGTCCCATCCCATGTACTTTGTAGAGTATCCACACACACTCACTCAGCATATCCTGGTTGGGAATCCACTGATAGAGCTTCTTGAGTGTATGATAAAACCCATCCTGACAACCCTCAGATGGTGCATGGAGCTCCAACTAATGTGCACATGTATCCCTGTGACTGTTAAAGCACTTTTCTTCACCTGAATTGGGTCTCTTGTACAGTGGTGTCCTTAATTCACTATGCCTGTCCCACACTGTGCCAGGGAAAAGTTTTGCTGGATTATCAGAGCACCCACAGCAATAGTTACTGGCTCCCATTATCCTGCTTAGAGGATACATGATTCAAACAAGCTTCTTTAAATGTCCTGACAGCTGGGAGCCATTCATAGATTCATTAAAAAGACCCAAACTCATTTTCTGACACAGCTAGAAGACCTTGCCTGTCCTTTTTATTTTAAGCTAAGAACAAGTCTTCTAGCCTCCTCCAGCTGACATGTTGATCATTTTAAGCATAATAAAATCCCAACTGATAAAATCAACTCAGGCCAGAAAACCAATTAATTTTTATAAGTGGCATCATTGCCCTCTGGTTTGACAGAAGCAAATATGTAAGTTTACTTTAGTTAAATAACAAAGCAGCATGGGAGGACTTACCTCCCTTACACAGACACACAAGGAAACGAATTTGATCATTGACATTAACTTAACTCTGGTGTTATACAGTTTCTGTGGCATTTTCACCTCTGCAAACTGCAGGTAAAAAAATTCCCTTCACCAAGGGCATATTAGAAAATGACTGGTGTTCCCAGCCAACACCAAATGTCAGAGGTTACTCCCATGCCACTGGGTTACTATGCAAGATTACAAAGGTCTTCGAAGGCAATGAACAACCAAAAGTTCTACCTCATCATCCCAGGTCTTTCATCCAGATGTGGTGATAAACTGCAGGCTGCTGAGTCTAGGGTTTCTCTATCCTTCCTATATCACACACAGTATATCCCCCAAACTATGTATTTTTCTGCCCTGCAGTTGGGTTCTTTCATTCCATATTTTTCCCAATCAGAAAACTGATTGATTCAACATTTATCATCTTTATCCTTCATTTTTTGAGGCATTTTCCATGGCTTTTATCTAAGAAGAAAGAACTCTGAGAACCTATGATATACATCAAGTTTGGCTCTAACACCTTAAGAGAATGATAACACTCAGACTCTACCCCCATCTCAAAAGAGATTGAACACACAATGCAGTTTCCACGGCATCATGACTAGCATTCACTAAGCTTCAGATGAAGCAGTGCACTTAATACTAAGGATGTGAACAAAGCCATGATCCCCAGTGTATTTTTCTATTTGTACATTTAATATACAAATAAATACGGAAGAGCATTATTTTACTGAGTGAGAATTCTCTTTCCCCTGCATGCCAATAACAGCCTCTAACAGAGTCAATATCAAACCAAGGTCACTGTCTCCTCATCTATACATTACAAGAGATAATACCTTGGTTAGTTAGCTAAAGCAATCATTTATAGCATGTCCCATAGTTCAAATCCCAGGCAAGACAGAAAGAGAGAATGATTCTGATCCCACGTCCATCCCACATGGTCTGAAAACCCCTTATTTCCTAGAAAGATTGGTAAAGTATACAAAAGTGCACAGGGTGTGCTCCGTACATGCAAACTACAAATAACACTGACCATGGGAAACAAAGGTGAAATGGGAAACGCATTGAAAGATCCATCCAAATTAAGTAAAACCCATCACTGTGGGCACATCCTAACCAGAAAAATCATCTGTTGCTGACAGTAGATGTCAGTAACTGGCAGAGGAACCAGGGCTGAACACGGCTGGTCTGTGGCCATGCACAGCTCTGTGTGGCAGCAGTTCAAATGCAGCCGTGCTGCTGACACATGTTGTCTGCAGAAAGTCATTTTTTCCAGCGTAGATAAGATTGAAATGAATAGTGTTAAGCCTCCTGTCTGACTTGGTGGGCAAAGCAAGCTAGGACAATCATGGTTAGACAAACTTACACAGCAGTACTGGAAAGTGAAGGCAGACAGAAATGGCTCTGTACCTTCCCTAGGTTTAATGGGATGAAGTTGGAAAAGCCTACGCCAGCATCCCAAGGTGAACTGCAGCCAAGCAGCCCCATCCTTCCACACCCCAACCTTTGCTCCTGTACAGTCAGATGTAAGGGCAGTCACAGCCAGAAATCAAAGTTGTGGTTGGATCTGAATCAGCTGCAGGCAGGGCCAACCATAACCTGGATGTATCAGACTAGTCCTGCCATCAGGCGAGTGGAGGGGTTATCCTGATCTGCTCTTGTTGTTTGAAGAGTGGGAGACTGTGGGATGAATTTGCTGTTTAGAAATCCAGACGTAGATTCCAGAAGCTGGTATGAGAGAGGACAGACCAACCTGTACAACAAGGGAAGGTTAAGAGCAGCAGTAGGCAAACAGCTTGATCCAAAGGTACACGAGAAGCCCGTGCCTGGCATCACACGCCTGTGTCAAACTGAAACACTGCTTCACTGGGGATTATTGCCTAAACATCAGGAATATGGAGCACAATTTGAAAGACATGAATTGCAATTTGAAGTTTGAAGAAAAGCTTCATTTGCTACAGTGAGGAGGCCTTCAAGGTTGCCCAGCTGGATGGGCTATGGGAAATGAAAGCTGCTGGCTCCATCTATGGGTAAAAGCCAGTATAGTTATAACCTTTCCTCGCAGAGAGCATATTCTTACCACAAGATGTTCTCTGGAAGTAGAAATTAATAGGACAAATGCAATATCTTTTTGCTTCTCACCACCAGCACCTAACTGGCCCTTTACTACTGGAGCATCAGGAGTCCTCCTTATGGATTTTGTTGGGCACCACAGTTAATAACACTGAATTTCCAAAGCAGAAATATTATTTACTATGAGAAAGCAGAAAATGAACATTTTATGTTGAAAAATACTTCCTTCCTCAAATATGGTACAAGTTCACCTTTACTCAAATCTGACCACCAGCTTCAAGGCGTCAGAAAGCTGTGTAATTTGAGATACACCAGCCTTTAATCCTGAGCTAATTTATGTTTTGGTTCCGTCCACCACAGCCCAAAGCTTGAGGTCAATGCAAACCTTTTAATTGATTTCCTTTGCTGGTAAAATTGGCAGCACCTTTGATATGCTGTGATTTCTGCTGTCACCTTGGTAGTTTTGGAAGGGGAAGCAGGTCTGGAAAATGCCCTGCTGCCTTTCAGAGACAGCGTTCAGCCCTTTGTAGAAAGTTCAATTTCTAATAACCTTCTAATAGCTCCCTATTTTTCACTCAGTGAAAGAATGCTCTCTTTTACTTGTGCATGTCTTGTTTCTGATGTATGTATTATTTCTGAAGCAAAAACTCACGCAAAACCATGGAAAAATGAAATCTGATTTGAGTTTTCTTGCAGTGCAGATCATCCTCCCATGTTTACTTCAGATCACCGTAGTTTGCAGTACTGAGAGAAAACTTGTGCCATTTCTTGCATCCCTGAGCTTTATACCTACTCATGCAAACTCACCCAGAGACCACATGCACTCTCTTCTGGAGTGTGCATTCAACAGCCAAAACTCAGTAACACTTTGGAGCACCAGGCCCCATTTGTCATGGAATCATAGAATGGCTTGGGTTGGAAGGGATCCCAAGGATCACCAAGTTCAATACCCCCCGCCACATGCAGGACCACAAACCTCTATATCTAACACTAGACCAGGCTACCCAGAGCCCCATTTAACCTGGCCTTGAACACCTCCAAGGACGGGGCATCCACAGCCTCTCTGGGCAGGCCGTTCCAGCACCTTTCCACTCTCAATGTGAAGAACTTCTCCCTGACATCCAATCTAGACCTCCCCTCCTTGAGCTTAAAACCATCCTTATCCTGAGAGCCATTAATGCAGTGCTGAGCAAGCTTAGGACAGGTTGGACAGCAGCTCACAACACCGATGTTGTGGAGTTACTTCCCACAGCACTTCAGACTTGAACATGCACCCATATGTTTGGCCTTTGTTCTTGCTGTCCGTGGTGAGCTGGTGTTCGCTCTGTGAGCTACACCTCACACGTGTTTTTCTAAAATTAGAATATTCCTGTTTGCTCATTTTTTTCTTATCATCTGCAAATAGTCAGAATGCAATTGCTCAGCGTTCCACGGCTGCTCACTTGCCCACACTTTCAACAGCGGGCAGTGCCAGGTAGTGAGCTCCTCACCTCCCACATGCAAACCTCTGCCCACAGAACACGTTTGGCTTTGGGATGTTTACATCCCCCCCAGCCCATGTAATTTATTATTATTAATAATAAAATATTAAAAAACCTGTATTAACTTTTTACAACAAACAGGAAAACGTTTTAACTCTCGTGCCTGTAAATCACCTTTTGCTTTCACTTTGCCTTACCCAAACAATTCATATCCTCGCTAATCTGCGTACATCTGAATGGTGAAATACCTTCACTGGGAAAAGAACAACTACATGGGAAAGAAAACCCTGCAAATGCTGCACGCAGTCTTTGAAATGAAAACAAGTTAGGAAGAGGCTGCTTCCAAGAAAAACAAGGAATACGCAGAGTAACAGGTTAGTGTGTGTTTTGAACAGCGTGTGGGAGGAGGAAGCGGAGGAAAGATGGGGGCTGTTATTTGCAGCAGAGATGGCATACACATCCCACACATACTGCTCCAAGGTGACAGGCAAAAGGGGTGTACAGTGGATTCAGTTCAGGTAAAGCTGAGGAAGAAATCCTTACTAACCCTGTAGACTTTCATGTGGTGCTTTTATTCAGCTGTAGATTGCCTGGATAAAGAGCAGATTTGCTATAAGGCATCTCTATGATCCCCTGTTCCAATGCTATGTCACGCCTACCAGGAACATTTTTCTTAGTGTCTGCCCTTGCTGCCTCCTATCCCTTCATTGTGAGCTCCTGAGACACCCAGCTCTGCCATCTCCACAGCCCCTCATCAGTTAACCAGTGAAAGCAAAATGTCTTCTTTTTCTCCTTAGCTCCAGCCCCCGGGCAACACAGTGTCCTTCACTGGGCTCACTCCAGTACATCCCTGTCTTTCACACTGTGAAGCCAAGTGCTGGAGCCAGCATTGCAGCATTAAGCAAAAGGGAATCACCTCCCTCAGCCTGCTGACAATGCTCCTGTTAATGCAGCCCAGCATGCAAGTAATTTTCATTTTAATAGTGCTAACCCAGTGCCAAGAGCTGATCGGCTGCAAGGGCAAGCAAGAACAGCAAGCCCATGTGATTTCAGCACGCTGTCATTTTCAGAAGAAATAAAGCAGCCTAAGCCCCATTCACTTCTAACACAGCTATCCCAAGCTGCTTGAGAAAATGGGATTTTAATCACAAAGGATGTGACAATTTTGATCAGTGAAGCACTCAGATACCTTGGGAAACATGTAGCCCTGCGTTGCTTTAGCTCTTCTCAGAGCTCTGCAGCACAGCATCTGCACAGATCTGAGGTCTCTGGGCTGAGGAGTCACTCTTATCACTTAGAAAATGCTGTGTAGGATACAGAGATTCTGTTTTGAGTGGGACTTCACCGATTCAGTTAGTGCTTCATAACACACAGGGTTATTCTTTCTTTGCAAAGCAGCAGGAGGTAAACATTCAGTCTGTGAAAAACTAAACAATGCAATAGAAATGTTAACTTTCCTAAGTTTCCTTAAGTCCTGAGCAGGTTTTGTTGAATACAACTAAAGACAAATCAATCAAATACAGTAAATCCTAAGCACATAATTCACCACCAACCAGTGCAGCGTGAATAAAACCTGCATTAATGTGACAGTGAGGCACATGTGTCTGCATGAGCCCCTCCATTAGTGAGCTGAACGATGTGAAAGTGCCTGGTATGAAATGCTGTTCTTCAAAAGGCTGCAGAATGGGACAAGTCATTGTTTTAATACAAACTTTAACCATCACACTCTTGCATGAGGCAGCTCCTTCTGCCTTAACAACAAAAGGACACGAACACCCAAACCCAGCAGAGCTCCTGCAACCCTTTCTGGAGCAGCAGGGTCATGAGGATCTTCTATAAGCTCAAAAATAGCATAGCTCCAGTCCAAGCCTGATCCTGTGATGCGACCTTATCAGAAGGATTTTGCTGACTACTGGAAGTTTCCTTTATTTAATATTCTGGTGTACCTAGCTAGGATAGAATTTAAATGGTGCTATTTGCTGGGATTACTTTGTTAAAATGTCACAAGATGGCTTTGCTGTGCAGTGTGTCTCACTGTTATTCCTGCAGCAGAGAGCTCTTCTTGGTGCACAGAATCAGTAGCTTATTGCCTGTGCAGCATTTAAACCTATCTAGACGAGCAAAAAGAGCTCAAATGGACATTAATTATTATGAGGTTTGAAGCAGAGGGGTGCATAAAAGCAGGTTTGAGCTTTAAATAGAGGAGAAAAAATGTCCTTGAATAGAAATGATGCCTACAGTCCACTCAGAGTCCTCCAGAAACATTGACTCTTTCAGTCTGCTAATAGAGCTACAAAGAGAGGCAAAGACTGGGACAGATGCAATCTCAACTAAGCTGCAGCAGAACTTCTGGTCAACTGCATCACTAATTCTGTTCCTATGTTGTCTCAGAAGGTTTGCCAAAAATTACCTTGAAGCTATTTCTTCTGTTCACAGAAAGGAAAACACAACATATACTTCAGCAGCACGAAGACATTCCTCTCTGTCCCCAAGGCAGAGCAGCCACAACCCTCTGTAGACTGGCATTGGAAATCTTCATTCAACAAGAAAGTGTTGAAATCAAAGCCTTCTCTCAACCCTCCTCATTTCTGAGCTGTAGAAATGTTGTATTAGCACATGGGCTGTTGAAGAAGCCAAATTTGTTTCTAATACAAAGCAGGCAACTGCTCTGAACCACGGAGGTCAACAACGTTTTCATATTGTAGCAGAGCAGCTCAAACACTCCCTTAGCGGTCATTTGATTGGAAACGTATCCTTTATTACTATCGAGTCAAGGCCTCTTATTCACCCCAAAATGACACAGTTCTCCATGGAGTCTACCAAAGCAAGCCTCCCCAGTCTCCCAAGTTGACATCCTTTCTATGCCCATCTCCACCCTAAGCCCCATGACTGCTCCCGCACCTCTTGAGCCTGGGAGCTGGTGTCCAACCCGCCTTGGTGAAACTGCTTGGAAACTGCCTGTGCCACAGAAGCAGGATTTCTAAGCAAAGCTCTGAAGCGTGACTTCCCTTCTCAGCCCTGTATAGGTGTCCTGGAGAAGTCATTCCCTACTTGCCAGCCAAAACCCCCAAACACAGTCAAGTGAAAGCGATAACGAACAATTAGCACATGCCTCATCTGCACTTACTTCACTACCGCAGGTAAAGAATGGGCCAAGCCCAGAGGTACTGTGTATCTTCCTGAAATAACATGAGCAATTTCTTACTTTTTCTTGATCTGGAGAAAAACTTGATGCCCCCAGGAGAGGTAGACGGGTTAGAATTGGGGGAGGACTCTTTGGAGGAGGACCTGAAGATCCCACTGAAGCTCATTCGACGTGGGGAGCGTGGGGGAGACTCCTGGTAGGGGAAGGGGAAGACAGTTTTGGGTGAGCCAGGGCTATGTTTGGATCTCACAGGGGCGGAAACGGGGCTGGAAGGTCTGTTCTGGAGCCCTTTTGAGAAAATGCCTTTTGAAGGACTGCCTGTCGAGTAGCTTTCTTCCACCTGAGGAGAGAAAAAGGAAGAAAAAGAGAAATCACCATTAATTCAATTCAGTTTGTGCCATTAGAATCTCAGAGCTTGTCTCAACACAGTCACTCCTGTTTATTCCAGCTGTGGGTTAACTAGACCTTCCCTGATGTCATCCTGCACTGTCATGTAGATGTGTGTGTTCCACCTCACTGGGCTCATTGCTTTTCACAAAGATTTAGAACTATGTGCATTAACTTTATTATCACACATATACTGCAGGATATTTGTTACCACATTTATTTGCCGCACATTTCCATTCCTTCCCCAGAACACTGAAAGATGGGTGGCAATACATTTATTAAGGGCACTGAATGACCTCCTTTAAGCTAACATGGCACCCTGAAGCCTCCCTTCTGCATTTAAGCACCCATCTGTAGTACCGAAATCTCCACTGCACAATGTGGCACAGCAGAGAGCACGAGTTCTCAGCACTGGACACTGCCATGGGGGTTTCAACTCTAGTCCCAAAATAGAGCAATCATTCTAGAGTGGCAGTGTTACAGATAATTAGCCCAGCCTCTGGACTGGGCATGACCTTTCTAACAACTCTGTCTCTTCAGGGACCTGTGCTGGCTTTCCAGCTAGCATGAACATCCATGCACAACACAGCAGTGCACTGTGCAGGATCATCTAGAGAGGTGGAAGGGAAAAGTCCAGAAAAACAAACAAACAAAAAGAAGCAAAGATGAAGTTCTTCCCACATACCATTAACAGAAGCCTATACAAACCCCTATGGGATTGGCCCAGGTCTGAGCTATATGCACAGTGCCGGTGCCTCACCACCCTCTGAGTAAAGAATTTCTTCCTTACATCTAATCAAAATGTCTCTTCTGTTAGTTTAAAGCCATCCCCCCTTGTCCCACCACTATTAGACCATGTAAAAAGTCATCTCCTCCTGCTTGTAAGCTCATTTCAAGTACTGTAAGACCACAACGAGGCCTCCCCAGAAACTTCTCCAAGCTAAACAAGCCCTGTTCCCTCAGCCTTTCTTCGTAGGAAAGGTGCTCCAGACTCCTGATCATATTCATGGCCCTCAGATGAAAGAAAAGATGAAAGCTGGGAGTGGAAGCCACAGTAGGGCCTGCAGTAATTCCTCCTTTGGTAAAATTTCCCACCTGAAAAGCTGGTGGCATTTGGTCTGAGAGATGGACACCAGCAGCCTGGGTTAGCAGCTGGAGCATGGAGATGTCTGGCAAGATGCTGAACTGCTTTTCGTCCCTGCACATTTATTATTGAGTACCTGTGCTTTTGCAGAAGGACTAGAGGAGCAGTTGACCTCAAGGGTAAATTCTGGGAAAGGATAAATCAATTCTAACTAAAGCACTGGGTACCAGAAGCAACAACAAACTCTTGACAGTATTCATCAAAGAAGAAAATACAATGTCTCCTCCTCTCCTCTCCTCTCCTCTCCTCTCCTCTCCTCTCCTCTCCTCTCCTCTCCTCTCCTCTCCTCTCCTCTCCTCTCCTCTCCTCTCCTCTCCTCTCCTCTCCTCTCCTCTCCTCTCCTCTCCTCTCCTCTCCTCTCCTCTCCTCTCCTCTCCTCTCCTCTCCTCTCCTCTCCTCTCCTCTCTTTTTCCACTCTCACTCTCCCATCTTTTAATAAATAAAGACATACTCTTGCTCAGTCAACGCCTTGACTCCATTTTGAGTCTTTATTTGGAGGGGTTGGGATCAGTATAATGAAACAGGAGTCACTTTGGCTTGCAACACTCCTTCAGTGCCACTCTATGTCCTCTGGCACAAACAACCATCTCATGGTGAGTCAAGAAGAATTGAGCACAGTCCCTCAACTGAGACCTGGAATAATGAACAGACTACAAATAAATTAATAAACTCCACTTTTGTTATGGGTAAATAGCCCCTAAGAGAGAACTTCCTCATGAAAGCTCATTAACTTTACTAAAACAGCATCTGTAAATCACCTGATACCACCCACACAGCGTTCTCTGCCCAGCTATGCAGCCCAGGAAACAACTGTCCAGTGAAGCAGCACCTCCATTCAATGCAATGCAACCAGCTCTACTGCCAAATCTACTGCCTGAGAATTGGGAGCAAGAAGTACATTTTCAAGTTCATTTTAATTGCAATATAAATCTGCTGCTACCTTTATAATTTCAGACTGTTTCCAGGAATGTAACTTCATTATCATTTTTTTCCTAAACCGACAAACCATGGAAGCTGTAAAGTTAAGAGAAGGACGTCCTTCTGTGGCCACCTTTAATATTTCATGCATCTTTTTTGCATGCTTACTTGGTAATAACAAAACACCAATAGAAGAGCCTTCAAAAGTCCGTTCTATCCTCATGAAACAATTTGACAGATAACATCAGAATTCTCCTGCTTGCAGAAGCCAGACGTGGAGCAAATCGTTCTCCAATTCTGAGCAGAAGCAGCAGGATGTTTTCTTCAATTTCTGCAATCACAACCCACCACTTTCTCTCTATCATGCCAGGCAGATGAATTAGTTAATTGCTGGAGCACCAGGGGCACGCTGCTAAATACACATGTGCATGCTACTAAATTAAAGGAAATTACTACAACAAATTCTTCTCCAGCTGTTCCACACATTAATTACACACAGGTTACACCCACTGACAAAGGATAAACACCTATGACTTTTCTTGGGAATTATATCTCATGTTATTTCTTGGAATCTTATCTGAAGCAAATGGTTCTGAGTTTTAAAAGACGAACGATGTCCATGCATCAGCTGGGAAGGCAGAAGAAACTCTGCCATGGAACGTATTGTAGCAACCCATGCAGCATCTGCATGATGACTCCAGCAGGAGTGCTGGAGGAAGGCTGCATCGCTAGATGGATCATCAGCCTGTTCTTCATGTGTTTTGGGTTCATTCCCTGATGCTATAACAGACAGGTGGGCACAAAGAAAGTCAACTTATGTGCACAGGTCTGAAGGGAATGGAGAAGCTGGAATAAAACTAAATCAGCAGAAGGGTAATAGAAGAACATGAGTGCTAGTGCAACCCTACCTATGTCAATACATTCCCCAGGGAGGCTGGACAGCCAAGCAGACACTCGTGGTACATTATATGAGCTGCTTTGGTTGTTCAAGGTTAATCCAGTTACCTTACAGAGCACTGAGTAAATTAAGCCAAAAATGCTGCAAGGCTGCCAGTTTGCAGATTTTGGAGCACAAAAGGATCCTCAGCCGGGGACTAGGGAGGAACTGCTGTTTAACAAACTGAATGATCCTCATCAGGCTCCTATAATATATCTAGAACAGGCTGCTGTTCAAAATGAAGCAATAAAATGTGAGGTGCCTTAGGCTCCTTTATACCTGGGAGAGCTGCTTTCAATGTCTTGAATGGAATGTAAAGTGATTGCTTGGCACCTGCCTAGGCTGGACAGCTCTGCAAGATTCCATTTCAGGAAGCAGCATCCTCATAGCTCCTGGTCATTTCACCTGCATGGCTCTCTCCCTAACCTCCTCTTCCTTTCTCACAGCAATGCACATTAATGGCTCAGAGCCTTTCACTGATGGACCAGCAGATCTGCATCTTCATTTCTCATTTTTCAATGTACACCCCAATGACAAAACCCCAGCATAAACCAGACTGCACATGGCCACTCTGCTTCAGTGGGTACAAGAAGCTGGCTCTATAGCAGGACTGTGCCTAAGCCCATTCTGGACCACAGCTCTTATCCTCTCTTACATACTGCTACTCTTGATGCATTCCAAGTGAACAACCATGTATATTGTGCTGTTGAGAATTACCTGTCCTGAAGATCATCCAGATTTTCCTGTCCCTCCACCCAACAGTCTTCCTTTTGATAACAGCCTGGCATCTTTCCCTTCAACTGTTTTCTCACCTAACTTGCAATTTTTTGTCTTGCTTTACAAGATAGATTAAAACACATCGCATTTAATCACTACCATATGGTAATCCCCATTGCAGTGCACTGACACCAATCTATTTACACTTCACTGCAAACCATTCTCTCGTCACCCACACAAAACCCATCTCCCTCCTGCCTCTTCTCACTCACACACAAAAATCTTCCCCACACTGCCCTTTTCTTTCCCATGCTTTGTATTGAAAACCCAATCCCTCTTCTGTTTTGCAAAGTGTAGTCCTCTATAAGAAGGCATTTGTGCTGACAACTTAAAATTTAAGGACTTCTTAACTGCAAGGAAGAGAAGAGTCCTGCCAAAGAGATGTGGCCAGAAAAATGAATGAGCTGTGCTAAGAAGACCAACCACAAATAGGCAGACTGTGCCAGAGCCCAGGAACCCTGCTTCTGCCCTCATCGCTTGCAGCACCTCACTGCAGCCATCTCCCCAGGCCCTTCCATAGCTTTCTACAGAGGATTCCCTCATTATCTGAGTCAGGAAACATGAAGTTAAGGCACTTCCTTGGATTTCCACTTTTCTTTCAAATTTGGACCAAGTCTTCTCTCCTTGGACACGCCATCTTTCTCGTTTGTGCTGACCATCTCCTGCCATGATCCCTTCCTGTGTGCCACAGGACTTACACAGCTCAGTATCCATGAAATATCCCCATCTCTGATTCAGTTGCTGGGGAATTTAGATTCATTTTCAGAACAGGCCAAAGAAAAACCTGTCTGGAATGTGAATGGGCTCAAGCTAAACTGTCTGAAAGCTTCAAAATGTTTCTGAATTTACATAGGAGTTATTAAATGCAATTGTGCTCTGCTCCTTTTTCTCCAGCTCTGAGTAGTAAGGACACTTACGAAGCATTTGAATTTTTTATGCTTTTCCAGCAGTGATTTATTTCACCTTAATTTTGCCTCTTTGCTTACAAAAATCCAGAAGGCAAATATCTCCTCCCACCACCCTCATCAGGGACAGTAAGCACAATAAAGGACAGCACACGAGATAGATGTCTGCACTTATTTCTTGCCCTTGTGCTGAATCTCAACAAAGAAGCCCTTTAATAAACTTAATTGGATGATTCCCTTATTACGGTGGAATAAAAGAGCTCACAGAATCACAAGAGCTGACTTCGTTAGACCAAAAGGTAATGAAGGACTTACTCTCCTGAGCACCATGTGGTTACATTTACCCCCATTAGTTCCCTTGGTTCTGCATGAGCAAGAACAATTGAGATGACAACGTGTTTTACAGGATCAGAGATGTCACTTCCCAAAATTAAAGCCCAATGACACTTCCCAAATTAAAACACAATGGGACGCGGCTGGCTGATCTGGCAGGCTCAGAGCGCCTGGCATGGCTGTAGGGTTGGGATTAGGTTTCCCACAGCAAGCAGGTCTGCTCGAAGGCAGGAGCAGAGCAGGGAGGGAAGAGCAGGGCTGGCTCCAGGTGAGAGCACGATGGCTCCAGGCCCCATTTCCTAACCTAAAGTGTTTGTGGCAAAGCAGTGTAGGGCCGTGCAACAGTTGTCACTTATTGTCCTCATTCTGAGCCTCACTGCATCCACTGCTGGTGCCCCATATCTGCTCTACATGCTCCCTTTCCTTCCTGCTGAGGCCAGCTCACTGATCACAAAGAAATGGATAATTAAAGGCTGAGTAAAAAAAAAAAAAAAAAGAGATCAAAAGGAGATTTGTTATCCAGAAAAGGAGAAATGGGGTAAAAATAGGGTATTTTTTGCTTCTCCTCCCTGTTCCACCATTTATGAGTCACTGCACAAAACAAAACCAATGCAGGGAGCATTACCAGGACAAAGTGCCCGTCTGAGCCCATCAGCATCTTCCTGCATTAGTGGCAGCAGAACTGTGGGATGATGACAAATACAGTCATAACAACGCCTATGTTTTGCCCTATTCCTTTGTTTGCACATCCCAAAACCAAAGTAATCCTTCAGCCATGGTGTCACATCCAGAATCCATGTACAGCTGATTATCTGCAGTTACTCTCAACATCTAACCAAGATTTGTGGCAGACTTCCCAAAATCCAGGTCTGCCCCGAGGTGTAACTGCTCCGTTTGGACAACCTGAACTGGTTACAAAATGTGTTTTAGTCACTTGGGTCAATTTGCACTGAAGAGTTTCCTGCTCAGAATTTACTACCTTGTCCCCCCTCGTTTTTGTATGAACTGCACACTGTATCAGTAACGAGCCTGTATTTCTTTCAAGTCGCTGATAAAGTATTATACAGTATAACAACAGCATGTTTTCCCTGCCTAGAAACAAAATTTTCCACTGATGAGTCCCAGCTCATTCAATCATCCAGGCTTTACTCACTTAATAGGCTCCCACGTCTGTTCAGCATCATTCCACTTCCTTAAATCTAAATGTCTTGTGTCTCTTCTTTATATACATGACACCAACACTATTAAATCTTCCAACCAAATTTATAAGCTCCTTGAAAACCCAAATTTGCTCACTAAGAACTGTTTGCCATTAATTCCCATCAGAATGAGTCTACTCTAATAGCATCATTAACTATCCAACATTAGATATTTCATTGTTTTACCCAAGAGTAATGTCACGCTGACAAATCTGCAAATTATCCTAATTGCAGATATTGTAAATATTAACAAAATAATTGCTTTTTTCCAGTCTTTTGCAACCTCATCTCTGCTCCAATACTTATTCAAAATTAGCACTAGTTGGTCACAGAAAGCTCTCCCAATCCATTCAGATCAGAGTTGTTTGGGTTTAGCTGTAGCATCTTCCATCTTACATACACTTAAGTCAATCATGAGATAGAGTTGCCATTATCACATCAGATAAACATCTCACTTCTTCACCATGCAGAGAACAGTCACTGCATACTTCTTTTTCAAGCTTCCATCTGTAGCTTACAACAAACATCTTATAATGATCCTGTGAGGCCATTTTTTCATGCGATTTCTGAAGAGTCTCAGTTTGAATATGGGGCAATCAGCAACACCAGTTATTGTAGACAAAGCCACCACACTTTGCGAGGCAATGAGAAGTGTCAGAATACCTGCAGCTGACACAAGAGTTACTGTGCTGCGTCACATCGTGCCAAACCTTCTGCGTGAGAATCTGAAGAGTGTTACACTTTGCCTTCAACAGAGGAAGGTCAAAACCACCTCTGCCCCCCTCCTTCCTTCAGGTCATAAAGGAAAGAAAAATACATCCTTTATAATAATAACCACGCCACTGAGAAGTGATTAAGGCTGAAGTTCAGGAAATATGTGACACATTCCCACCTCCGTCAAAAAATTCCTACATGAATCTGAACAAGTAATTCCGCACTCAAGTTTCCTGGCTGCAAAGTGAGGATTATTGTCACAGGATAATGATTGAGAGGCGCTCACACATTAAAGTGCTGAGAATCCTTGTGAAAAATGTTAATACAATTTCTAAAAGGTTTTCACAAAGATCAGTGGTACTAAATTAATGGCAGATCAGAAAGGCAGGCTATGAGCTACTCTTCTCTGACTTGAAATATAACCCAGCTGACAGAAGAGTTAAGTGAAGGAAGAGAGATGTCCCTGATTAATTGCCAGTCTCCAACACTACTGGTGAAAGGAAAAGCTGCACTGCTGATGAAATACTGACTTACGGGACTTACGGTGCATAAAAGGTGCACCTCACTTTGTGATTTCAGACTCGGACAAAGGAAGCCCACTTTACATGAAGGAGAACAGTAAAACATGGGAACTTCTTGATGTTGCACCATCAGGACCAGGAAAACTTTTAGTTTAGATTAAATAAGATACTGAAATCTGATGGTAGCCATCAATTATTAACTACAAAGATGGGAAACTACATTATTAACTACAAATGGGAAAAAAGCAGCATTCATGAAAACCACTGGGGGAATGGTTTTAAGCTCAAAGTGGGAAGGTTCAGATTTGATGTCGACTGGATGTTCCTCACAGAGTGAGTGGAAAGGTGCTGGCACAGGCTGCTCAGAGAGGCTGTGGGTACCCCATCCCTGGAGGTGTTCAAGGCCAGTTTTGATGGAGCCCCGGGCAGCCTGGTTTAGTATTAGATATGGAGGTTGGTGGCCCTGTGTGTGGCAAAGGTGTAGAACTTGGTGATCCTTGAGGTCCCTTCCAACCCAAGCCATTCTATGATTCTATGATTGATTCTATGATTCTATGATTCTATGAAACTGCAACAGGGGGTGACTACTTAAATCTTCTTCCAGTTTTTCCCAAGAAAACCACCCATTAAAAAAGTCTCCCCAGGTTGGTAAGAGAAAAAAACAAGGAATCCATACATGGTAAAATTGAACTTATTTAACAATATGAGAAAATATTACATGTGAGCAAGATCAGCTTTGATAGATCTTCTTGTTCAGGATTGGGATTCATAGAGACTTTTCACCTTCATTTGGGAAAAATCATGCTCCAGTTAGGAACACCTGCACTCTTTCAGCATGTCATATTGACCGCTTTATTCAGAACCACCAAAGAACACTCTGGTAACTCTGTATTTGAGCTTCCCTGGCACCTACAAGAATTCCCCCATGTTTGTCAGTGACTTCTACAGCACAGTCCTAAAAGGTCCAGCTCAGAAAAGAACAAAGCCAACGTTATAAACATATTCAGCTACTGATGGATGGCAGAAGTTGTTTTTATAAACAACTGTCCTTTGCCACGAGGTGCAAAGGCACAGAGATCCACACTGTCAGCAGAATGAAATTATTATCATTCTAGAATGCAGATTAGCTTCACTAAGGAGATATTTATTGTTTCACCTGCCCTGAACTATAACTGCAGACTCACTGACAAATGGCCTCCCTACAGAAAGGTCCATATCCTTGTAAATCCTGCCACAAGTTTGCTGTTTAGCTACAGGTTAGCTTTTGAGATGTCAATATTGTTCAGAAGGGTATCCCTCGTCACCAAGTCTGTAACTTGGTTGGTCAGAGGTTTAAATTTAGCAAATCAACTCACATGTCAAAGCTCTGTGAGAATAATAAGCACAGGAATATGAGGCACTGCACTTCTGTAGCAACACCACACATTTTAGTAGCTGCTTTCCTGAGAATACAGTAATTCAATATCACTCCATCAAATTACAACATTATACAACACATCTACAGTATCTAAAGGAACCAAGGTCATTGTTCTTTACAGGTGGTAACTCTAAGCACTGTCATGATAAAGCCTGCAGAAGTCACAGTGTTTGCCCAAGAGTACTGCTTTCACTGGGTAAGGGGCAGGAAACATTAAAACCCCAAGACAAGTCAAAGTCTAAGGAACTGCAGTTCAAGGGACTCATCACCAAGGGACTCAGCAACTACAGGTACAGGTTTGGAAATGTCCTACCTTACGAGGAGCATTTTTGTCTGTGTTCTCCACATCACCGTCCAAGAATGGCATGGCAAAAGAGCTGAGATCCTGATGGGAGAGAGAAGAAAATATTATGTCCTACAGTAGCATTCCTTCTATCAGAGCATCCTATAACTGTAGCCCACAGTTCTACCTCCAAAGTGCCTGATGCTTTACCAATGGCTACCGCTGGAAAGGATAACACAGGATCTGACATTTCTCCTTGCATGGCAAGGAAAACAGATTTAAGGAGAACAGATTTAAGTCACTTGTGAACAGAAAGCTCTCAGAAGCAGTCCCAGTGCATCACTATCAAAAGGCACTCAGCATCTGCACAGCCACAGAGGAAGGTCCTGTGCAGAAAGTTTCAAAGGGAGGTACCCAAATCCCACAGAAAGATGTTGCAGGCAATTACAGTCTAACTATAGTCCCCTGCTCAGCAAAAGACCTATGTGGCCTTTAGTGGGGACTGCAGTCTCTCTTTAAGGAATATTTATGGCAATCAACAAAATCTGAATGAGAATATGTCGATGTTCTCAAAATGCAGACGTGGTGTCTGAGGATGGAACAACCAACACAAGGCAGAGAGGAGCCCCCTGTTCTGTGCTACTAATGAAAACAAAGCCATAAAAGAATCACGCATGCTCATTTTTAACTAACGAAAACAAGTTGCAATTATGTTCTACCTCCTGCCGTCTGTTCTGTTTATGCTACCTCATGTCCCAGCCATGGGATTTTTAGGGCTCCTTTGTAAACGCATAATGAAGTTTTCTGTGTTAGTGTCAAGTTTAGCATCTGTTTGATCAGAAAAGTAGATAATGAGTAACTCCATGAGCACAAGCATGGGTTGGCAGCCCATTGTATTATATTATTTGTATTATGAAGAACTAAGGCTTGGATCCTAAACCTTGAACTCAATGTCAGGAAAACATATCCGGCTCAGAACCTGCCTGATGAAAAGCATCACCCTTTAAATGCAATGATTCAGTGCTTCTCTGCCACCACATCTGCATCTCATTTAAAACTGTTCAAAACAAAAATAAATAGCAATTTCACATAAACCTAATTTGAGATTAAATAGAGCTTAATTAAAAATTAGCACAGGCTGGGATGTCTGCAAGGCTTGCATGCCAAAGGCCTTCAGAATTCAGAACAGCCACGAGTCTAATCACATCACATTGTATAATCATGCTAAATCCAAACTGCTCAAAAATGTGTATAATTCAGGCATAATCCTTGCAAATGTTTGAAAATATTCTAGTTGCATAATGAATAACAAAAATAAGGAACAAAATACTGAATTACTGGAAGCGAAGCATGTGGGAGTAAGTCATGCCAAGCTGGAAAGGGAAAAAGAAAAGCAAACCCACTTGGCCAAACTGGCCTTGAGTCTGTAGGACATAAACCAAAGCATCCATGACACACCAGTGTGCTCTAAGCAATACTCGTGCAAATTCAAAGCACCGACCGAGCAATATAATGTCACCCTCATCGCCGCATGTCGATGTGTGTTTCATGTCATGTTCAGTGGAAATGGAAATGCAAGCAAATATCTCAAAACCAAAAGAAGAGTTGACTTATTTCAGCTTATGTTTTCACTGCTATCAAGATTTGACAGGGGCTAACCCAGGCACCACAGGACCTTAAGCACTTCTGTATTAATCTGCTTATTTCTACCATTAATTAAGAGCAAAATGACTTACATACTCCAATAAAATTAATCGGCTGTAAGCAGTGTTTATAAACACTGTCAATGAATAAATTAGTATATTCGTATTACTGCAAGACTTAAAGAATACATCCCCGTGAAGAAGCTTAAGAGCCTAATGGAAAGTTGCACAAAAACACATCTCCTTGTGTTTATTTTAATTTAGCTAAAGGATTTACCAACATTTTCCTCTACCCATCTTTAGTAGTGAAGAAGCTGGAATTTGATGAGTGTTAAGTCATTTTCCATGCAATAAATCAAGCAAATAATCTCTTCTGAGCTCCACATGTTAGCGTCCCTTTATTACTACTTTTTAATTTGCAGAGAATAAACCTGCAACTTGGGAAGGCTGAAGCCTGGGAGAAGAAAGTGGGTTTTGAAGGGACGTATACCTAGCAATTAGAGTAGACAAAGCTGTCCAAGAAACCTGGAACAGCTGGAAATGAAACCATAACTTCACTTTTGAGCAGAAGCTTTCAAAAACAGGAAGAGGTGGGCAGGCAGAATTATTTTCCAATGAGCAAAATTTCAGCTGCCAGTTACCATTCCAAGCTTAAAAATGGATACATGCTATGTTCTGGAGCCTAAAAGTCTCATGAAACCCCACTGATGATTTCAATCTAATTTGTAACTATTAGATACCGTGGAGGTATGTTTTCTTCACCCATTTTTGAATGCAGAAATAGGACATCTCTTACTTCTAAGCAGAAATTACTGCATCTATACCAGAACCCATCGGGACAACGCGAGACTCCTCTTAGTCTGCTGGAGAGCATCTTAAGCAGGATTTTGAGTGCTCTGACAAAGCCTGTAATTGCAGCTGCTATCTAACAGTTTCTTCATCTTCTACTTTCTCATGGGACTGCAGTTACTGAAGGAAAGAATGGGAAGATCAAAAGCCAAACTACAAGCATTGCTCTCTCAGTTCCAACCACTTGGTTAAGCAAGGAAATACTGCATGCTTGTTTTTTCTTTATGTGAATCTCCACAGAAGACAGACCAGATATCTACTTCTTGTGTTCATAGAATCACAGAATGACTTTGAGTTGGAAGGGACCTCAAGGATCACGAAGCTCCAACTCCACTTCTACATTCAGGGCCACCAACCTCCATATCTAATACCAGACCAAGCTGCCCCCATCTAACCTGGCCTTGAACACCTCTAGGGACAGGGCACCCACAACCTCTCTGAGCAGCCTGTGCCAGCACCTCACCGCTCTCTTGGTAAAGAATTTCCCCCTGACATCCAACCTAAGTCTTCCCTTCTGCAACTCTACCTTTTCAAAGAGTTGAAAGTGTTGAAAACTTTCAAAGTGTTTCACAGCACCTGTGGTTCTTCTTTAGAGGCCAGTGGTGCAGCCCTAGCTCTTAGAGCTTATCTGTCTGCTCTGATCTTCTTCCAGCTGATTTTCCTATTAGGCTTGCTCTGCAATTAACCTGGGATTTAAGCCATTATTAGACTGCTTTCTCACTCTTAGAAAAAACTGGTGTGGATCTTCTCCAATAACTCTCTCCAGGGGCTCTCTCTGCTTTGCTTTGTATAAGTGCCCTAGAAAATCACATGGTTCTGGGCAGATATTAAGATTCTCTTGCCAGAGGAATCTTTTGATGCATTGGTAGGGGAAGAGACCTTCTCATTTGCTACTTCAGAGCCCTGGCCAAAGAATGAGTTGCATCACTCCCTGTATCCATCAGTTCTGTACTGCATCCTTGGATAGAAAACTTCTGTTGGGATCATAGTCTACGGCTATCTTTGTAAGGAAGGAAGGCCACCAGCAACAGCAGCTCCTAGTGATGCTAACCTGGAATTAAGGCAATGCAGCTTTACATCCACAAGGCCTCTTCAGGTTCATATACAGACACACTCAGTGCTGCATCATTCCTTCCTGAGTCCTCTTTTTCTTTGGACAGCCCTTACATTGCAATACTTGGAATTATGTGAAAAGAAGAAAAAAAAAATGTTGTTAATTGGTATCTTGGGAAAACAAAACAAAACAGAATAATCTTCTCAGAACTGATTTGGAGAACAAGGAAGAAAACCACGCTATGGAAAGCAAATATATTGGCTGGCAAAATGTAGCCAAATAGCAACAGGAGCAGGATCTGGTTGGCCAAGCCAATTTTTCACCTTTTCCAGCCAGTTTCCCTGTTTCTTTCTGTTTCTTTCTCATTTACCAGGGAGAATTCCTGCCAACAAAGCCTGCCCAGACTCTGCTCTGGATGCTACTGCAGCTGGGGACCTCGGTGTCAGAAAAGAGTTTTCAGCAGGCAACAAGCTTAAGTAACAGACCACTGAAGCCTTGAGTCCAGTAAACAACATAGAATGAAAAGGATTCTTTTTTATTATGGTTTTGTTTTAAGGCTATTTTGGCAGCCAGGCTTCTAAAGCTCCTCTGTAATAGCTGAAGCCAAGGAGCCAGCCAAGCACTCCAGGGTGTGCAGGGATCGACAAGTCATAGACCCATTTCCGAGGTGTTTTGGGTGGGAGTAAGACATTTTTATGGCTCCAACCAGCAGTCGTCTGGAATTTCAGGGACGGGTATTAAAAGAGTATTTCACACACAGCTCCCTGCTGCCAGCCTTTGCAACCAGCCTTCCAAACACCCAACACAGCCACACAACATCTGCTCATGTCTCTGGTGGTGTGTCCCTGCCCTATAGCCATGGCCAAGTCTTTGGTGTGGTTCAGAGGTGCCTCAGGTTGGGATGGCTTCACAGCAGCACCATGGCCTATCCCTGCTGGAAGGCTGAGCACCTCTGCTGAGCAGTTCTGGAGTTCTGGTGTAGGCATTAGCAGCACGCAGTTCTGATCACTGATGGTGTCGGCTATGAGACATCGTTCTTTTGTTTCAATAACTGCTGTGTATGTGCTGGGATTGCACTGAATTTAAGGATGTGAGATGCCTGCCTGACATTACAGTCACCTTGTGCAATGTAAATCAAGCAGAAGGTGGCACTTTACTAAGACAGCTTTCCAGTGTGGGGAGGCAGCTCCTTTAATAAGATAAATAAAACAAGATATCAAGAAATTAAGCAAAGAGTGCCGACAAGATCCCTGATCTCACAAAGCATTGCTAACAATTTCACTCCTCAGTACCACATCTTTACAGGGCTCTGAGGATCTCGGAGGATCCGGAAAGCAAATGGGATCCTGGGCTCCATCAGGAGAGGGGTGGTCAGCAGGGATAGGGAGGTGATCGTCCCTCTCTACTCTGCTCTTGTGAGGCCCCATCTGTTGTACTGTGTCCAGGTGTGGAGCCCTCAGTACAAAAAAATATGGAAATTTTGGAAAGGGTCCAGAGGAGGGCCACAAAGATGATCAGGGGGCTGGAGCACCTCCCCTATGAGGACAGGCTGAGGGAGTTGGGTTTGTTCAGCCTGGAGAAGAGAAGGTTGCGGGGTGACCTCATTGCAGCCTTTCAGTACCTGAAGGGAACTTACTCCCAGGAAGGGAGTAAACTCTTCGAAAGGGCTGATAATAGCAGGACACGGGGAAATGGTTTTAAGTTGAAGGAGGGAAGATTTAGGTTGGATGTTAGGGGAAAGTTCTTTACTAGAAGAGTGGTTAGGTCCTGGAACAGGCTGCCCAGTGAGGTTGTGGATGCCCCGTCCTTGGAGGTGTTCAAGGCCAGGTTGGACGGGGCCCTGGGCAACCTGATCTAGTAAAGGTGTATGTTTGGTGGCCCTGCCAGGCAGGGGGGTTGGAACTACATGATCCTTGAGGTCCCTTCCAACCCGGGTCATTCTGTGATTCTGTGATTCTGTGATCTCCTCCTCTGCTAACATTACTGAGCTATGAGCATGTCAGCTGTCCTACCAAGGACAAAGAAAGTCACAATATTTATTAATGTTAGTTATGAACACACCAGCAGATTTTTTTTCAGATCAACCTTGGTTTGTACCTATTACAAGCTTATGTAGAACTCTGAAGAAGAAATGTACTGCAGATGCTAATAAGCTGTGAGCAGAATCTGAAGCTTGAACTCCATGGAATAGGGTACGTAGCTTGGCAGCTCTGACTGAATTAAAAACTACCCTTTTCAGAACAATCCTGTGTAGAAGCCTTTGAGCATTTATATCAAATCACTCAATTATTGCAAAAAGAATTATTCTAAACTGACATCTACAGAAATTTCTGTCCTTTTGATTTTGTTGTTTTGATGTAGAAGGCACAGTAGCATATAATAGGACCTGCTACATGTCTTTATTCCTTTAAGAGTAGGTTGCTCACTGCTTTGCTTTTCTCCCTCCCCCATGCCATCGAGTCTGCAGCATGTGTTTTGGAGAAAGAGACATAAATCGCACTGTGAGGCATAGGGTGCTGGTGACTAAGTCTGAGTATGACTCAATGGGAGTGGGCAGTAACAGATGTACAAAGCTGGTTACATTTGTGCAAGCCAGCTTTGTACTTCACAGGGCGATTGCAATTTATTTGTGTGCTATTTGTTTTAAGGCTGTTCATACTTAAAAAGAACAACCAAGCAGACCTGGACCATTTGAGATGGTACAAAGACTTGAGTTTGTGTGCAGCACAATGGTGCCAGAGGCAGCGTGGTCCAGGAGTCAGCTGGGTGATTGTACAGGAGCAGTTGCACACAAACCAATGTCAAAGTGCACAGAGCACCAGACTTGAAACAACAAAGCATAAATCACCTTAATTTTTTAACAAAATTAATCAAAATAAAGAGATGAGCTGTCTGGGAGAAATGGAAATATTCAGTCCCAAAGAGGCACAATCTAAAAAGTTAAGGAATTATTGCTGGCTGAACTCCAGCACAGAACCCAATAAGTGAAAATCGCCATCCATCTGGTGATGGATGTCCTACATTAAAAAAAACTTGGCAGTTTCATGTGCGACAACAGACACGCCAAGAACTAAAGAGCTACTGGAGCTGCTTTTCTCCATTTCTCACTCATGGGTTGATGGTTCAAACTGTCGCTGTCTGACCTGAATGAGCTGCTGACACTGAGAATTTCCCAGGTAAAGGAATAAAGAGAGCAATGAAACCTATTCCTTAATAGTTCCCTCAAAAAAGCTGTCTGAGCTGAGTTACCCCGATCATGGCAAACTGGCAGCCTGCAGCACACCCTTCTCTTCTGAAGCTCTCAGTGGTCGTTAAGCTCCAGCAGCCTACAGTAAATGCACCTTTTCTTCCAAGGCTGTAGACAGGATTCATCTAAAAACAATGTCAAGAGCCCGTGGACTGGATTTTGTTTGTCTCTCAGCATCAGCCTTCAATTGCGAGAGCACATTCCTATGCTGCTCATGGAAAAAATGAAATTTTCTGTCAAGCCTGTGCTCTCCTGCCAGGATTCAGGCTTTGCAAAGCAGCCGAGTGTAGCCTGCAGTACATGGACCTGGGGTGGGATGCAGCCACTTCTGCCTGTAGCCCCATCCAGCATGCACAGAGCTTAGAGGGGTACAGAAACACTGATGTCCCCTGAGCAGTAGATCTCAGCCCATCAGTAGGAGCACACAACAACCTGACCAGTCAGCTCCTTCACATGGAGAACAATGCGGCACGGGGACTGGCAACAAAAAAAAGAGCAGAGAAAGCAAATCAATGGGGAAAATGAAATTCTCAGCATTCTCTGTGACAGCACAATCCACACACAATGCCTGCAGCAGCAAGATCCCGTGTATTACCAGGCTGCGGGGGAAAGTGGTTGCCTTTAAATGTTGCAGCCTGATTTACATGTATGGAGCTGTGGAGAGGACTGAACATCACCCTGGTGCTCCACAGACCCTGCTGGCTACACCCTCTTTGTTAAGCTCCTTCCTGGGTGCTCAGGCAACTTTCTCCTTTGAGACATTTCCTCCAAGCCAAGAACAAGTTAAGACAGACAAAGTGAAAGCAGAAGATAACATACCTCAGACCTGGTGAACGTGATCGGATGAATGACAAGGGAATTAAAAACAACCAAATGAGACACCGCTATGGGGAGAAGCAGTAAGAGACTGCAAATGTTACCCTTCAGATGGCATGTGCTCCGTGCCAACAGAGTTGCATTCCAGTTCTTACATAAACACAACAAAGGATTCCAAGGTATTGCAGAGAGAAGCACACATTTTCTATAAGACAGAACATCAGCCACAGTAGAACAGCAGAACCACAGCAAACAAAGGATGATCAAAATCCAATCTACAAAATGTACAGTCGCTTTGCTACAGCTTTGGTTTTAGTTTTAGCACCACACGTGGGAAGAGACCATTATATACAGGATGCTGAACTTCATAGGGTGGTCTATTTGTTTTCCTTTTCCCAGAAGAATGGATGACTTTATTCTCCATTCCCTGAGCTCCTCGTACAATTTGCTGAAGCTGGCAACATAAAAAGCCCTCAAGGACAGAAGGAAGATCAAATTCTCGGAGACAATACAGGCAAGATTGTCACAGTCACAGTGTGATGCTCTGCCTCAAAATCAGCTTGTGTGTCCTTCAGACCCACCATACACTGGTATGCAGACAAAGAACTGGTACCTCTTTTATTTTTTCTGGTTAGCGGTGCCATTCAATAGTAATAAATGACATTAAATTGTTCATTCTGTGAGAATCCAAACTTCATTACAACCTGCACCTCCAGTTCCAGACCCACACAACATCCTGAGCTGGAGGGAACCTGAGCTGAAGGGAACCATAAGGATCACTGAGTCCAACACCCAGCTCCACACAGCAGCATCCAGACCCAACCCTGTGTCTCAAAGCAGCGTCCCAACACTCCATAAGTTCCAGCATTGGGGCCGTGCCCACTGCCCTGTGCAGCCCATTCCATGCTCACTGCCCTCTGCTGTGAAGCCTCACAACAGGCTTCACTACATACTACAGGCACATCTACACAGCAATCACAAGTGTGGTATCAGCCAGCTCACTTTCACCCCGCTCTACACAAGGGTAGCCATGACAACACCCAGTGATCATAGGCTGTAAAATCCCTGTGGGAGGCTGAGTAAATACTCCAGCAATTTAGCTCACTTGGAGCTCCTCGCTCCTGTTGCTGTATGGCTGTCGGGACTCAGCCAGGCTAATTTAAGATAAGCTTCAATCACGTCTCTTCCCGCAGTCTAGACACACTGTAGGCATCCATATACAACGGGTAGCACGTCGAGGTCCTAATCTCTGTTGCTATTTCTAAGTGTTACTCAAATGTGTATTTTCTTTACACAGCTTTAGGTGTTGGATAGGAAACACGGTTAGCTCTTCGATGGAGGGCACCCATTGCAGAGAAAAGGAAGAAGCCACCGTGTCCAACTGAATCAAGTAGGATTTGAATAAGGATTACTCATCCTCACCTGATATTCCCATTACTGGAAATAAGATTTTTACAGTGAGTCCACTATGGAAACAATCCTCACATGAAAAGGGAAGGACATAAATAACACACTATATAAGGGTTTATTTTTCTAATTACTCTACATGCAATGCTAACACTTTAATTTGGATACCTCCCCAAATAAATTGTGTGCTTCTTTCAAGGTCTATGACTTCCCAATGCAGGAACGACCCCTTACAAGTGAGCAATATTCATTTCCAACTCCTTTAATAAGTCTTCTAATTTCAACCATCTAAATCCTTACACTCCCATTAAGCACAATGGTTACAATGGACCTGTCAAATACGCTGTGAAGAAACGACCAGGAAATACTCTTATATTCAGGTAAATCAGCCCAAAACTTAAGTATGATATTTACACACCTGTATTTCCAGAGACTTGTTTCTGTCCAATATGCTGTTTTCTAAATCCAGCAGACACTGGTCAGCCAAAACAGGCAGATTTGTATTTGGTTTGGCTGGCAGTTGGTACATGACCATGTTTCAGAAAGCATTTGGTCCTGCCAAGGGAGCACAGGACACATTTCCATGTTAGGAGGGCTCCCCAGCCATGGTGACAGATGGACAGAGTGCCAGCCTGGCATCGCTGCTGCTCCAAGACATGTGGCAGACAGTCCCAATGCAGTTTTCATAACAAAATAAACCTCCCTTTGGGATCAGTGACCCAGGTTCTGCCAGGGGCATTGGGAGAGCCTCTGCCTGCAGCTCAGCCCATCACGGCCACTCACTGAGCCACGGGGCTCCACCAGAATCCTCCCATAGAAGAGATGAGCAGCGAAGCAGGAAGCAAAACTAAGCAAAGAGAAGTGCACCATTTGTTTCTCAAGGTGAATTAAAACCACAAGCAGGAAACCTTGACTCAGAATAACATTTGTTATTTTTGCTTGGCTTTCTATTTTTATAGAGGGACAGTGCTAGCAAAAATTAAGTTAATGTGAGTAATGCAGTCCTTAAGGTACACTGGTTATTTTTCTCATTAAAAATGGTAATTTCTATCTGTACATATTAAGTAGTTGCATTGCTATCAGTAAGCATTTAAATGCATGCTTCAGTAACACCTCGTCTGAGCTTCATTAGGATGGAAATTATACTGCCCACAGTCATTATAAGCAGTTAAATACCTATTAGAAAAGTGTCTCTTACATCGGAGAGAGAGGATACATTTACCAAAACATACCAGTTCTACCAGGAAAAGCATTAGTTCCTACAGTGGGAAACAGGAGCAGACTGTCACTGCTGACTGTGGCCTCCAGGGACTGGAAGTGGCAGAGCTCACCTCACAGGGCAGCTCTTCTTGTTTTACTCACATACAGTGCATGCTCTCATATAGGAGAATATAGATGGTAAACATGTATAAAGCCATTTACTGTGTGTGCATATACATACCAAGCTCTCTAACTGCTGGTTCTGTTAAATACAGATGATCTATTATTTCTTGCCTTTTAAATCAGCTCATTGCTGGACTGACTCGGGTGATGGAACATACCCAAATGGCACAGGGGTCTGCTCTTCCCAATGGAAAGCCCTGCTCTGCATACGGCCTGCAGCAGATGATGTTTGTGCCAGCTCTGTGATTTACCTTGAAAGGTTTACAACAATATTGCTTTGTATTCTCCTCATTTCTTCCTGATAGCCGTAAGACATCCTGGTACAGATTAATGGTTGCTTGGTTGGTTTGTTGGTTTTTTTTCTGTGGTTTTAGCTCGTATTTCAAATTGTGCCATTTTTCAGGATGAATACCCTGAAATACCACCCTCAGTAACCCCATACAGAAACCAGGAGCAGCACAGTCCCTGTGGGCTGCCTTTCCCACTGCCTCCCTTTCAATCCCATCAGTACTTGAAAGGCAGTGGGCTGGCCCTGTGTCAGCAGGATCCATTTCATCCTCCTGCCAATCACTCTCTCTTCCCACTGATGCTCCAGGCCCCAACTCCCAACTTCAGATTTCTCTCATCTCCCAGGGCTGCTCAGAGCCAGAGCAGCCTCTGCTGCCCCACCTCTCCTGGAGTCCCGACTCCTTTCCATACAGTGACTGAGCTAAAATCTCTCCCCAGAACAGACACCATGATCCATCCCACTCTGTGTGGCTGAAACAGCTACAGCACAAGGACCAACAAGCACAGCAGAGAGGAGCTGGCAAAATTCCCTTTATCTTATGGCAGTATAATCCCCTGTATCTTATGGCAGCATAAATTCCAGTTTCCCTTCACTAAAGCCCTCCCATCACCTCATAATAGGGCACTGTTAGACCCAAAGCTTTGCATCTGATCCCAAGAAAGAGCCATCATCATTATCGGACATTCATTCAAGTACAGCATTAAGTCTGGCAGCAGAAAGGGAAAAATGCAAAAGGAACATGTGAAGGCTGCAATACACATCTTTACCCTGACATAGCATCAGATATGACATGAAAAGACAAGCAAACAGCAAATACAAGCTCCAATCAACCAGCCTACCAAAAAGCTGCAATTTGGGGTTTGCAATGCCTTGCCACAGCAAGGGGTTGCACAGCAGTTAAGGCTGCTCTGAGATGATCAAGGATGAGAAAACAGGCATTGCAGGATGCAGAGAGCAGATGGTTTGAGACTGGAATTAAATAAAACACCCCAAAAAGATAATCTCTCCAAAACATTAAGGAAAAGTTATGCAAGGAAAAAAACAAAACCCGGCTGCATTCTTTAACTAGATAAAAGAACGTTTTGTTCAGCCTTGAGATATCTATTGTAACTGAATGCTGTCAAAACAGGACAGCAGCCCTGTGCCAGCCATGCATATAAAAGAGACAAAACAAGAGGAAAAAACAAAACACCCGAGCACCGCGCATCTCTTACACAGCCTGAAGAAGCCTCTCAGCTGAGTCCTGCAGCGCACTCAGGCTCCTCCACTTAAATGAATTCAAAACCTATTCCCGTTTGGAGTCCGTCAGAATAAATAAATGAATAGAAAATCAAACCCGAAGAAACCCACAGAGAGGGTTAGAGAGAGAGAGACTTACAGCTCTGAAAAATCCCGCTGGCTGGCTGGAAACGTCCATTGAAGAACTGCATACAAGGCTTTTCCCTAAAGGCAAGCACATTGAAACATCTCCGGCTCTGCTACTGAAGCCGATGCTGCAACAGATGGGGAGCGGGGCTGGGTGTGTTCCTCCTTCCCATCGCAGAGCTGCGCGGGGACAGCGGGAGCGGAGGTAACTGGAGAGAAGGCAGGCGACGTTTGGCTGCGGGCTCCGTGCCAGAGACGCTCCGTCCATCGCAGGATTCCATTACCCGGCTGCGGGGACACGCCACGTTCGCTCCAGCAGCGCATCGCCTGCGCAGGAGGGTCATTAAGCGCCGCACCGGCTGCGAGAGCTGAATGCTGCGGGTCCAGAGGGGAAGTTTGCCGAGTTCAAAGAACCGCAGGCGTTTTTAGCGCGATCGGGAGAGAAGGGAGACTATTTTTGGGAGCAGGAGCTTCACGTAACTGAGGCTGCATCTGCATCGCTGCACCGGGGAAGGCAGCGCAGGGCAGGGATGGGTGCTGCGCTGCTGCAGCAGAGCCGTGGGCCCAACACTCTGTGTTGCTACCAAAGGTGCCCCTCAGCTTCATTTCTCCCTTCTGCAATGCGAACAGAGGAAGATTTGATTTGCTTTGTAATTTGCTGTAAAGACCTGACCGGGAAAACAAGCTGTCCGACTGCAGAGTATGACATTGCCATTAGAAATCAAGAGAACAGCTCAGCTTTTGAAATTACATCACGTGAATTATGTATGTATGCTTGCACAGCAATGCAAACCCTCCGACTGCCAGCTGAGCAATGCCCCCATTTGAGTGTTCTTTTTCAGCAACAGGTCTTTGAAAAATCTTTCTTTATAATCGCGTTCAGCTCTGATCAAAAGGGGGCTGATAAACAGGAGGAAGATGGACGTTTTGCATGGGTAGTTAGTGATAGGGCAGGGGGAAACAGCTTTAAACCAAAAGAGGGAACATCCAGGTTAGATGCTAGGAAGACATTCTTTACTCAGTGAGGCACTGGCATTGCTGCCCAGAGAGCTGTGGGTGCCCCATGGGGCCCTGGGCAGCCTTACCTAGTGGAGGGCATCCAGCCCATGGCAGAGGGTTGAAACTAGATGGGCTTTAAAGTCCCCTTGAACCAAAACATTCTACTATTCTATGATCAATCCACAAAACAATCTCATGAAGTGTCCTTTACCGGCAAAGCACCTCCAAGCCATGGGGCCATGTCCTTGTCCAAGACAATGTTGAAGTCTGCCACGGATCAGATCACAGCTGGTAGAACAACACTAACATTAGGGCAAAAAGCAGAAAGATCCTATTGCAGCTTCCAATATTTTAACAAAAACCATCAAAACATTCATGCAATGAACTGACACCTCTCTGGAGAAACAGGTGGCCAAATCCTGAGCCGTGAGGCTTTGCCAACCCTTTCTTGGCCATTTCAGAATAACATTTGCCAGGACGGACTGAAACAGTTTTTAACATAAAGGGCTTGCTTTAATTAATGGCTACTAGTTCCTAAATCATTATAGCATGAGTAGCACGGCTCACACACCGCTCTCAGACTATTCGGAACAACACATCACAGGAACCTGCCCCCCTTTGCACTCAGGTGCAACCAGTGCTGTCCTCTATTCTGTCCAAATCAAACAACAAACATCACCACAGCCAGGAAGGAATTTCTGTTCAGCAGCAGAAGAGGCACGTTGGATAAAACACGAACGTGGTGTTTGCTCACAAATAGCAGCTATTGCTTGGAGCACTTGGAGACAAGCTCAGCATCTGCCTCTTTCAATACAGAAATGAACAAATATTTAGCATTTAGGAGGTTTTTTTCCCCAGCTTAATGAATATTTTATGCATGCAGAACATACAAATAGTTTGGGAAAATAAACAAGCTTCCTTTTATAAGTCTGTTTCAGTGTTACCAGAGAAATTAGTCTACCAGCTGGTGCAAGCAAAACACATTTGTGCCCGTCCCACCACAGCTGTAGGAGAAAGGACCCATCCGTGGTTGTTTTAGGGAGGGGAAAAAGGAAGATTGGTGCAGTCTTGGAGTAAAAGAGGCTCTCCTACCAACAGAGCCACAAGGCAAGGATCAGCTCAAATGCTTCTGTGTATATGCAGCTTAAAAGGATTATTCTGATTAAAGATCAGATCAAATAAAACGGGTATTAAAAGCCAGGAAACTGTCTTATATCCCTAAATCATTCCTTTCAAATCATTCGCAGCGCTCAGTTTGATACAGCCAATTTAAAGGAACACCAAGATCTATTAAAGGGTTTTTTATTAATTCATCTTCAAAACCAATTCTGGTCTCAAAGCCTGAAATGGCACAATTTCCACCTTGAAAATATCCCCTTTCCTCCCCCACCTTTGGATAAGGAATAGAAGCAAGAGAAACACATTGCACAACCACATCTGAGATAAGCAGAACAGTTAATGGTTTAGATACAATTTCATAAATATTTGCTGAAATAGTTGCTGGATTCCACCCAGCTCCTGACATCCACACAAAAACATTCAGTAATTTGCCATTTTCTTTCACCCTTCTGGGAGGAAAAATAGGCAAGAACTTTTATCATTAGTATTTTTTACAGTTATTAAATGACTGCTTGCATTTACGTGGCACATATCCTGCCTAAGAGCCCCAACATATTCCTAAACCCACAGGCCTGAGTTGTCAGTTGTGACAGCCAGTGCATGTGCTCTGATATGAGATGGAGAGGCTGTGTTTGCTCAGAAGTGAAATGCAGCAGGCTGGGTTACAAAGAGTAGGGCTGAGTTCATGCACATCATCTCACATGAGAAGGCCACCCAAACAAGGCCATCAATGCATGTTTGCAAATATCCTTTGCTGACAAATTCTGGGAGTCTGTAAGGATAGGGATCCCAAATTCCCTATGCTAATCATAGAATCATAGAATTACCCAGGTTGGAAAAGACCTTGAAGATCATCAAGTCCAACCACAGCCTAACCAGTACTCTAACTCTAAAAACCCTTCACTAAATCATATCCCTGAGCACCATAATGCACAGGCCTTTTCCTTATGCACTAAAGACAATCCTATAAGCCTCCAGAAAACATTTTATATAACCAGCTTCCCATGCAAATAAATTTTTCAGTGTGATTTTTTTCTTTCGTTTGAACCCACTTATGCCTTCTAGGGTGAGTCAATCTCTTACTTGAGGTCCATAGATCAAAACAGGAGGAAAGCAGATGCATGACTACCTGGTTCTCACTAGCCTAGAGCTCCAAAGCTGGCTGCCTAACTGGAACAGTGACTGTTGTACCAGCTGTATCTTGTTTTTCCATTCAAAGAGTTTAACAAAAAAATTCAGAGCCAGGCTCTCAATCAGCTTCAGATTCTGTTGCACACAATTCCTGCACCATTTGCTCACGCTGTTCCAAAACACCGATCCTATTTCTTCTTTTTGGGCCAAGAACAAGCCCAAAATATCATGAATTTCCAACTGGCGGTACAGCAACCTTCCACCATGTCCCAGAGGAGACTGAAAGGCTTTGCCATTGGTTGGTTTTATTTATATGCTATAATTTCCACAAAGATCCAGTGGTTTCGTAAGTACTACATAAATGAGTTCACAGGGCCTGATTCCACTAAAATTTCAGTGTCCTGACTTACTAAGCAAGAAGTCTTGTAAAATCTATGGAGAAACTTCTTGGAAAATGGAAGCATATTGTTGAGCTAGAGGCCCCCATGGTAGGGCAGAGCAATTTGTTCATTGTGGGTCCTTTTTCATACGCCTATTTACATGGAATGCAGTCATCATATTTATGGTTGCCTTACTCCTGCAAAATGCTGCAGGGAGCAGCAACCAAAAGCAGCATGCAGCACAGATGTGCACCACAGACTGAAGCCAAGGAGGCAGCACAGCTGGGGGAAGCTCCTTGAAGAACATGAAAAACCACAGCAGCAGTTGGAAGGCAAGGAGAGCCCAAGTGGAAGATGAACTGGAGACTGAGAACTGCCAATATGCAACATAAATGACACCGGATCTTATTAAGATGTGGTCTCTCGGGAGCAGACTCTTAGCAAAGGACAGCTGTGATCTGCAAGGGCTGGAGAAGGGAGTACAAGGGAAAAAAGACCAACAATAGAGACCCCAACAGTAAGAGGTAACAATGAACTGTGGAGTTCATCACCAAAAATAACAAACATTGGAAAATAAAGGTGGTGGGGATGAAATGAAATGGAAAAGAGAGAGGAGGAGAGGAACACCGCATGGAAAACAACATCCACAGCTCATCTTTTATTCATTTCAAACAGTCACAGGTTTTTTCTTTGCAATTTTTCAGCATGATCTACCAAGCAATGAAACGAACAGTTGGCATTGGTGACTCACTGTTGACAAGCCAGAAGCAGAGCATCCATGTGAGATCCAACAAAACCCGGTGAGTGAGCACCCACCTCTCCAGAGTCAGCACCCCACAAACCTCTGCAGCCAAGGCACTGTGCCAGGGATGCCCCAAACCAAAAACAGAACAGATGCATGCAGCCGATACTTGCTTGGGTTAGTATGCTTAATTCTTCACTACCTGTTTATCTTATCTGTATTTACATGTATACCCAAACCATAGCCACATTGAAATGATTGAGTGCCCATACTGGGACAGCTTCGGAGGCTGACAAATAGCAGCCTTGTGCCCTACTGACCTTTCCCCCTGCCTTTCACACCTCATCTTCACATCTAGAGACAGATGCAGCCTGCTTCCTACATGGCTGTTGTTGGAGGTGCTGCTGGAGACGTGTCAGAGAAGGGCTGTGGTGGGGTCAGTGAAGGTTTCTGAGTGATGGAGGAGAATTATGAGGGTTGGGTTGGGATGTGGTGCCCAATAACTCATGAAGGACTGACATTTTGGACTCTAATCTTCTATCACAGGGGGTGAAGTCCTTCAGAGATATCCTGATCCCCACGATAAAATAAATCAGAGAGCAAAATTAGTGCAGGAGACTCAGTGGTTCCTCATTCAGCCTCGCCTGAGATAGATGCATTGGGAGATTTTAAGTCAGAATTGTGCAGCACCCAACAGAAGCTATTGCTGAATCAGTATGGCCTGAATTACACTGCATAGAAAAGAATAGAAATAGTCCCACAGGAGAACAGATGAAGGATGATACCATGGCATCTAGAAATGGGAGAAAACCACAGGTGGGCCAACAAAAAGCTCAAGCTGTGGCTTCAGCATGAAGCCCTGTGCTTCTTTCTGCACACACACCAAGGCTTTTAACTGGAATGTATGAAAACCTGTACACTGCAATATCACTTCCTGGCTTCACTGGTCCTAAAGTGGAACCTCTAAGGATGAGTGCTTCCGTGAGGACATAGCATGGATGCATCCAGTGGACATGCCTCAGCTCTGCTGCTGCCTCTGCTCCGGGTGCTTTGGGTCCCTCTCCACACAGGGATGGAGGAATCAGTGCCTAAGAAGCCAAGGAATGGTTTGGGACAAAGCTGATGTTCATCAGCTCCACCTAAAACCTGCCCCACCAGAAGCATCTGTGGTATTTTAAGCTTTTGGTTTAGAGTCTGAGGCTGAGAACATAAAAAGTTATAGCACACCTGCAGCTCTCCGAAGAGCACTAAAAGAAAATATCCCACTACAGTAACATCATGGCACCACCATCCAGGAATTAAGACGTTCTTGTGGCTTGCACAGCCTGTTTTCTTTTTCTTTGAGCTTTATGACTATTTGTTACTCATCTTAGGCATCAGTCATGCTGGGCACTGAACTACTTCACCGAAGTTGTCCCCATGACTCCAGGGCACAGGTAAATTACTCATGTACTCCCATGTTTGCACAGCCTGCCCAGGGACAGAATGTTCTTCATATTGGGGATTCTGGGTTTTCTAAGGCACTACGTGCACATACCAACTTTGCTGCATGCTAGTCTAAAGTATGCAATAAATAGTAACCATTAACTTTGAATTGAAGCAGGAGCCCACCTAGAAAAGGATAAAACCTACATACCATAATGAGCAGTTAAAATGTCATCAAAGGCTTAGAAGGTGAAGTACAAAGATCTCCAATGGTGTCAACTGGCTGCTGAAAAAAAATGGAGGTAACACTGCCCTGCAGCACTTAAAGAAAGCACAGTCAGAAAATAAATGCTTTTAAATAAATGTATTGCGATGCAGACAGCTGGCAAAGAGTCAGAAACTCACCACAAAGAATGCGGTACACGTATTTGTCATCTTAATGAAAGTAAAGTAAACCAGCTTATCTGCTCGTTTTCATGTGCAGAGGCACAGTTTAGTGGGAGGCTGAATGCCATGGGTACAAGCAACACGAACATTTGCAGACTGGCATGAACGCTTAAGGAATAGTCTCAACAATAGTCTCATCCTTACACCATGGTAGTTCATATCAGAAAGAGCAGTCAGACATTTTACACTGTAAAGAGAGGGATTTTTGGCCAACAGGAGGATTATTTACCTGCCTAAGAGCAAGGCTGCTTCTTTGCCAGTGCAACACCTGTGAGTTATCCAGTTCTAAGAGCAGCAATGCAGTGACACAGGGAGGTGGTGCAGTCACTGTCCATTGGAGGTGCTCCAGAACAGTGGAGATGTGGCACTGAGGACATGGTCAGTGGGCATGGAGGGATGGGTTGACACTTGGACTTGATGATCTCAGTGGTCTTTTCCAACCTTCCATGAGCTCTTGGAGAAGGATGCTCCACAGGTGCTGGTAGGGGGCCAGGTAATGCCAAGCGTGGGGGCCTCCCAAACAGCCACATTCCCTCCCCAGAGAGCAGCAAGAGGCCTGGAGGCAAAACCCTGCTCTTTCATTGAGGCATCCACTGGCACAGCGGAAGCCTGTGGTAATGAGCTCTGAAATAGATGCCATTTGTGATAAGAATCCAGTATTTATTTAAGTTTGCAAAGAGCAGTTGTGGATGCAGGAAGGATCTGGTGAAAGAGAAGTTATTTTAAGAAGAAATGTTTGATTTCCACTGCAGGGAATTATTTGAAAAAAAAAAAATCAAAATAATAATTAAAAAACCTAACAAATAAAGCACTCAGAGTTCAAGCTTTACTTCCTATTTTTACCACGTCAATAATAATTTAAATCAATCTACCCCCAGCAGAAAGAAAAGCATGTTCTCCCACTCTCCGGCCACAGGCAACAACTTTTTAACTACATCCTAGAAATAATTTGCCTAAAGAAAAGTGAATGTAATTTGGTTTTAAAGAACTCAACAAATAGCCAACCAACAAAATAATAGTAATTTTAAAAGACCCACAAATACAACTACAAAGGATCATTGCAGAAGAAAAGCTTATGAGCGTTTCTTTAGCATTCTTTTTTATGCTTTGTTAAAATAGTGAGAGGGCATTGCACACAAAACAGTCATTAAGGCCATCAGAAGGGATTTTCACTTGAGAGATTCATGAAATAACAGAAAAGGTACAGCCTTATGGAGAGAGAAACCTATACATGCAGCAAATAAAAGGGCATAACTGAATTCACCTTACTTAAACCCAGAACCTGAGCAATAAGAGTAATAATTTGTGTGAATATATACATGTTCCTAATAACATATACAAAGGTAAAGCTAAGGATACTTATATAAAAGCTAGTGCTGTGTATGAATGTTTCCAAGCCTTCCCATCTTTCCTAGTCCATACTCTCTGTTATATGTGCATGGTAAGGAGTGAAAGATGTATCCATAATAACGAATGTCCTGTCAGGGTCTTCCTGGGAGGCTGAGCTGTGTGAGAAAGAGCAGCAATGCTGACACTGTAACCTCTCCCATTTGCAGGAGTAGAGTGGCAGCAGCATTTCCAGTCAGTTGGTTTCACAGCCCAGCTGTGAACCGTCCCTTTGAAATTCCCTTTTAACATTCTTGTCTCAAATTTGGGGGAGCAAACAATAAATGGTAAATAAATAATGAACAACTTTACCCAATTGCCTGAAGCAGCAAATAACCTCTGGCCATTACCAAGCTGCCCAGCCCTCACCAGCTCTTCTCTCTTTCAAGCTTTCAGTTTTCTACACAACATCCACTGCTCATTATCTGCAGATGAAATCCAATCAGCCGTCCTGACCGCTTTATGGGCATCTTCCTGGCACTTGTTTTAATGTTCCCAGAACAGTATTTGTAATTATGAGGTTTGCTGATATTAAAATCCCATCGAGAATGTTTTCATTGGCTTTCTGAGTCGTGGACACCTGAGATTCGTTCCCAGCTGCACCCCACTTTGCTAAAACCAAGCGGCGCAGCTGAAGAAACAACCCTGGAGAAAACCAGAAGTCAGCAGGGATGCCCCAGTTTCATCTCAGTCATTTTGAACCAAAAACATCATTATGCTGAAAAAATACTCACGGCAGTGACCAGAGCGCTAAACTCTGCCTTTAAAATTTGACGGATATTTTGCTTAAGCAGAATTAAACCCAAACTTGCAGAGCTCCCACAAGACACCCTGCAGCTACCAGTGCCAGGTGAGCTCCTGAGCAGGAACGAGGCTCCAGAAGAGCAGCATCACCTGTTTGGAAGGTTGGAGAAATAAATCTCGTTTCTTATGCAGCATTCTGTAACTTAAAGCATCATTTTCTGCTTCTTTGGACTACGTGCTCTTCAGTCACAGTGCCTTTTTACAGAACAGCACGTATCAGTGTGCACCAGTTGGTGTGATTTGCATGCAGCGATGATAGCACAGCATTAAATAGGCAGCGTTAGGAACCCTGAGGTGGCATTTGGTGGGACACCAACGCTGAGTGTGACAAACAGCACCGCTGGATCAACAAACAGCCACCAGCTGAGGGCTGTGCAAACCACTCCAAGCCTTTCACCCTTGCCCTTTCTGTTGGATACCTCCGCAGTGCTCCTGCCAAAGACAACCCACCCCTACAGTTCATTAAAATACTCCGAGAACTGTATTTTAGAACACATTAATTGCTATATGCACTTACTGTTGGCAGCGCTCTTTTAGTGAACGCGCAAGTTGGCAGCTGTTTTGGAAAAGAAGGAGTAAATACAGCTCCAAAATACTCTTGGATTGCCCTCTCATAGCACTCAGAGTTAAAACACGGCTAATGTGCCATAATACACCAGTTATAACGTCCTGAAACAAAATAAACACTCCCAACCGCACAGGACTTGAGGTATTTGTTTCTCCAGGACCGCTGAATCTCGTCTTGATTGCAAAGAAATGTGAAAAGCAAATTTCCCAGTCCCTCGGCCTTTTAGTCCCACACACCTGAAATACCAACGTTTAACAGACTGTAGGGTCCGTGAGGACCTCCAGCTGCAGCGCTGCCAGCATGTTGGCACGTGTAATAAGCTGCCTTCCACCTCAGCCATGGCTTTTATGCAGAGTTTTCCTCTGCAGAATGTACTCTTTGGTGTCAGAGCCCGATTGCCTCTCATCAGAGCCTCAGAACAGACTTCCACTGAAGTTTCATTGGCAGACACAATGTCAAGGAAAGGGACATAGAAACTTCTTAAACTCTGCATGACATTTCAGTGCTTTTGGGAGATCGACTGTGGAGTCAGCTTTTTGTGTAGTGTGGTGACAGCACCTCAAGCCATGATAGACAGTGAGCTGGTTTGCTCTATTTTCTCTAGAGCAGAAGGAAGGGATGCAGAAAGGAACCAGGAGATTAAAACAGAGGCCCCAGAACTGGCTGCAGTATGCCATTTCAAATGACAGATTTCAAAGCCAAGGATGGAAGTGACCACGGATTACATTTAAAGTTAACATGGAGCTTAACACCCACAGCCCCAGACCTCTAGCCTTTACCCACGTGCCTTTGGTAACACTAGCTGTGGTCTTCCAAGACAAAGCTGGCTCACACAGGTGGTTCAGAGCCATCAAGAGAAAACTGGAAGCCAGCATCATCTGTTATTACATGGCTAACCTTCCTCTTGAATGTATTGCTCACTTTAGTTTTGCAAAAATAAACAGGTTTATCTTGGTAAGTGCTAGAGTTTGAAGCGCTTGTATTGAAAGGAAAAAAGTAATGCATGGGCTGTACAGAGGATCACTGGGAGAAGAAGAGGTGATTCACATGCTTAAGGTTAAAGCAAATGGAAAGCTTTGGTCAAAACAAATGGAGAGCTTTGGGACAGGAAGAATTTCCTCTTCTGCCTTCCCTCCTGATCCAGTGTGAAAGTGCTTTGTTTGGTTGTTTGCTTTCCATCTTTTGATGTGTGGTCCCTTTTCTAGGGCCACCTGGGAAATTTATCTAACAGATTCTTCCTGCCAGGAAAGTATACTTCAAAATAAAAAACCTGGTAGCATACTGGATGACTCCGGCCCCTTTCCTGTAGCATATCATGGTTGCAGCTTTTGGTTTTTGTGACAGGCCTAGACTTTGTTATTACAAGCTTGAAATATGATGCGGACCATTGTGTGCGTGTGGCTCAGTGTACAAGGAGTCAGAAATGTTCTGCTGATCCTTGTAGTGTGAAGCCTTTGAAAGCAGCTGGTACCAATGCTGGCAGGTGAACACCTCTAAGAAGGAAAGAATTGGAGACATTTCCATCCAAAAGAAAAAGCAAGTGCAGAGCTGAGGGGATGTATCTTAATGTTGCTGTCTCTCTCAACACACACATGCACAATATGCTCACGGGTAACAAGTGCCATTGCACACAGATCTTTTAAGAAACTTAATTTGTTGTTGCAAGCAACCACCAGCTCAGTTCGTTCTTCCAGATGTAACCACAAACATTCAACTGCTTGAACTATGCATTCAAGCCAAATTTGTCCTTTCTTTTCATAGAGGAAATGAGGTAGCGGGACAATACAGAACAGCCCACAGTGATCTTTTCCCACTACTGAAGTTCTTTGGTTTATAAAAATCACAAAGAGCAGTTCCCGTGTCGGCTGCTCAGAATGCTGCAGTGCAAGTCAGCAGCTCTCATACCTTACAAAACTAGTTTGAAGGTCATAAACTTGATATATGGCTCCAGCTTCAGACACATATTCAAAACTGGGATTGCATCTGAACCAACTATTTGGCAATTTCTATTTTAACAACCTGTTTTAAGTTGCCCTTAAGGCTTGCCAAATAGAAATGAGAAAGAGCAGAAGTTTTTCAAAGCTGCATCTGCCCCAAACAGGAACTGACTGGGGAAACTTCAGCCAAAATATTTCAGCCATTTCTTAAGAACGTTGCAGGAAAATGTCTTTTTTTTTTTTGTAATAGCAGAAACAATTTGATGGTAGCTTCTAGTGGGAAATTTCTAGCTCGTCCTTGGATTTTACTGAAGAGCCTCGGTTCAGCAGGGCAGGCTGCACCACACAAACACTTATGTTCTTACAAAAAGGCTCCTAAATGCAGCTGCTTTATATGGGGATGCTGATACATACAATGATCTGTGCTCCACAAGAGATTGCTTCACCAAAAAGCCTCGCATCCTTTAGCAGGAATTATGTTGTTCTTCTCTGTGATTGATAGAATTTCTGCAAAGAGAGGACCGAAGCTGGTAGCACTGCCCAATGTCTGGGTACAAGGAAGCTGAAGGCCTGGTAGGTTCCCTCAGCACAACTCAGATGCTATATTACAGGCTTACACATCAGCAGCTGTATATTAATGCATCTGTAGGAAAGAAAGGAATGTAAGCTGGATAGATTTCTTATATCCAAATGTTTCCTAGCTTTGGTCCTCACTTTGTAGCCTTACCAATATTCTTTCAACACTTCTTAGGTGGGTGTGCTTATATCAAATCTTTATACATTAATTTGGGCTGGAATAGTCAAAAACACCTAATGAAATAAATACAAATCCTCTTTGATTCATAACAGCCACTAAAACAGCACCGCTCATACATAATAAACAGCATGTTCTTTGCTGTTGAGTACCTCTGCCAATTAAAGCAACCCCAGTGCTGATTTTCCCAACCACCAAAGACAAATATGATCAAAAACATTGTTTTTGAAAGTCAATAGCAAGGCAAGCTCTCCCACTGAGAGAAAACCCAGCCTGGTCTATTTCACTGCCTCCTGCCCTTATGAGCTTGGGGAATTCAAACTCAATGCAAACTGCATGTAACTTGTGAAGAGCAAAGAGGAACCTGGAAGTACTATTAATAGGCTACGGAGGAGAACAACTGGAAACAGAACAACAACAAAATACACATATGCATTTCACACTGTGTTGGCTATGAGTACTTCTTGTTTGAAATCTCAAACATAAGATCAAGCACTTCATGCCCCAAGCCTGATGTGGACATTTGGCAATCAACTGTCTGTGTGCAAAAGAATAAAGAAAATGCTGCCCTTTGTACTTCTGTACTAGCTGTTTACTTTCTGGCAAGAGTTTGCAGTTCCTGAGATCTTATAATACTTTGTGCATCCACAGAGCTGCAAAGGTTGGAGAACTCTACAAGACCCTGGGCCAAAAGTATAACTAACAACTACAAAAGAAGAGCTGAGATCTTCAAAGAGAAAGAGGAAGGAAATCAGCTGTCAACCTCAAAAAGAAAAAAGAAAGCAGATGATTTATTGCTCACCAGTTTACTTTGGAAAAAAAAAATAAATTCCTATGAGACTAAATTATGAAAGGGAATAGAAGCTTCAGTCCTACTCCTGAAAACTGACAGCATATCCTCTTCAGCAGGGATGGGATACCTGGTGCTTCATAGAGCCACCGGTGGGCAACCATCCTCCTCAACACTCCAGTGATCTGACACATCCACCCACACTGAAGAAGCCCTTCAAAAAAGCAGCAGGGGCAGGTGAAATGTTGGGGCAGACTGTAACCAACTGGTTTATAAAACTAGTTTGTTGGGGGTTTTTTGCCATCTTTGTTATTAATTGTGGAAAATACTTGAGGTGTTTAGTGTTGGTGACCAACCTAAAGCTAAAATAAATCATGCACTTCAGATAAAAGTAGCTAAACATCGTCAGTAAGAAAGAACCATACACAACTGCAAGGGAAAGATATTCAAAGGTTTGGGTTATTCTGCATATGCTGCCCTGGGGATACAATGCACAGCCAAGGCTGACCCCAAAATTTCTCTTGGCACCTCTTGTAATCAGGGGAGTCTCCAGAACACAAACTGAGATTAAAAGACCTTTGTGCTTCTCTCAGTGATGCCAGACAAAAACGAGGGAGGTGAAGTCTCTCTGGAAAGCACAGAGATGCCACAGGAGTCAAAGAGTAAGGGACAAGGAAAGCAACTGCTCGGCTAACAGAACAAAGTGGGAAGTAGGAATGTAGCAAGAGTACAGGAGAAGGAGACCATGGTTGATAGTCCACATATAATTCAGTGTTTTTCACTGAAGAGATCTCAGAGCTCTGCGATTAGTGAAAAGTATATATATTTTTGCCGTATCACCAGCTCAGCTCATGGTAACTATAATTTCAGCTGAAGAAGTGCTGGGTTCATTTAGAGTACACAGATTTGTGTTATCCCAAAGAACTAAGCTCTTAAACTTTGTTAATGATTCAAAATGATCCACGAGCCTCCTAGAGCCTGATGGCTCTCAAGTACTGTTTGTTAACAAATACCAGATACTAACACTAATAATAGTCAGGAACCTGCACTATGTAGCAGCAACAGCAATCTCCACAGGCTGTGTTTCCCTGCTGGGATCCATGAGTACTTTTGACTATGAGCAGCATCTTATTACATAAAGAAATATTTAGATAATTATAGCAACCAAGAACGACTCCAGGAAAAAAGCTATCCTACTATTGAAGTACCTTAATAGAGTAATTCAGCTCTTGTTGCCTGTCTCACATAGCTACAATCCCTTAGAGCAGTTCCAAAGTAATGCCATCTTCAAGACAAAACATCTAAATCTGGGAAGCAAGGCAGCCCAGCAGGCAGCCCCCAGGTGCTGGGAGAAGAAAGAAATTCCAAAGCCAAAATGCTACTCAGAAGTTTGAAACCAAGTAAGGAATTTTCAGCTGAAAAGCTGTGCAGTGAAGTGGCCCGGCTGAACTGCCAGCTGACAGGGAAACATAAGAGTGGATGGTTCTGCAAGGGGCAAGGCATTCTCTGCTGCCTGAAGTGACAGATTGGCTCCTGTTCCTCTGTTGCCAACAGGCACAAATGGCTTTTGCAGCCCGCGGTGCAAATCTGCATGAAAAAAGAAGTGTGACAAAATAAAAATGTTACGAAGATGAAGGCAGAAAGTAGTCACAGATGAGGATTTTCCAGGCTGCAAATGGTTTGTGGGTTGTTCTTCAATTATTCTGGGTTTATAATGTTGCTACTATAAATATGTTCATTAGGTCACTGCAAATATTTGGTGAAGCTGCTCACCTGCTATTTGTTTTTATGGAATCGTGTGAGATGGTTGCAGGCTAAAGCTTAATGTCAAGAAAGGCTCACCAGGTTAATAAGGAGGGCAGCTCGCAATAATAATATCTAAATAAAACTTCTAATTCCTAAAGAGTTTTACAAAGTTAATACTGTTCATCTTCAAAATAATTCTATTAAGGAGATAAGGATAGGTTTTCATTTTGGGTGGTCCTGGTGGAGACAGGAGTTGGGCTCGATGTTGTGGGTCCCTTCCAACTTGGGATATTCAGTGATTCTGTGTTTCCCCTTCTCACCGCAGCTATCGGATCTGTGGCCAACTCCTTCTTGCAAGGTCTGTTCCTGTGTCAGAGCTGTCAGCTAACATTTCAACAGAAAGACACCAGGATACTTTCCAATGAAACAGTTCGGCAGTGGGACAAATTAGGACCCTTTCTTCTTGCAGGCTTGGCACAGAAGGCTCATTAAAATTAACAACAGATATGAGACTCGTGTGCAAAGGAAAGTGATTAGAGCTTTAAACCACTCAGCATCAGGATTACTGCATCATTCCACTTCACCAACTTCCTCCTTGCCCATACGGATGCTGCCTTCCAAAGACGTTTGTTCCTACTTGCTTTCTTGTTTGCAGTGATTGTTCTCAGACAAACACAAATCTTCTGTATTCAGCATTGCTGAAGGAGCTGCTGCTGTGGGGAGGATGGGTGGCTTTAAAAATGGTAACACCTGGATTATTGGGAACGTGAGGATTAGGTGTTGTGACAGAATGAAGGGCTTCAAACAAAACAATATGCAAAGCTCCTAATTCAGCAAAGAACCGCCCAGGGGGATGAAGGTGCATTCCATGAAGACATCTTTATTTTCTTTCTCAACGTGGCAAAATTGCCATTTTGGCAAATGGCCCCTTCCTTCTGCTTGTCTTCTCCTCTTGTTCCCAAACACAGGATCAGCCCAAGGCAGGACTTACTGTGACGCTTTGGGTCTGCAATGCCCATCTCTCAGCTGGTCACACCACTGCTCTCCTCTCTACCAGAACCCCACCAGGACCACACTCTCCAGTTCTATTTCCACATTCCGCATTTCTATTCCACATTTGAGAGCTCTGCTCTCAAATCCACCAGCACAAAAAGCACTTTGCACTCTTCCCAGGCAATAGCCATAATATCACCAATATGAACACCAGGATCTACAGTGGAAAACTCTTTTTTTTCCCCCCAGTCTATACTCAGGCAGTAAACAAAAGCACTCCAAAATACATATTTTTTATACATGTATGAATGTATGTAACAAATTGTAATTTCTTTCTCTGATTGGTACTTTACATCATTGGGATGAGGGAATTACAGAGCAGGAAGCACAGCCCTATTCTGTAATTTAAGGTTCTTTAGGGGGATCCATGAGTTACTGCTTACTACTTGGGTAACAATGAAAGAAGTATCTTACATGGGTATGCCAAGAATAAATCACACACTAATCTAATTTAACCTGAAGTAGTAAACAGACTTTGAGTGAAGAAGAAACTACAGATACATACTGGAAAGCTTCTTACTTTATCCCACAGGATGTTCTCATAACCAGACTGGGGAAACAAGGTATAGATGAAATCACTGTGACCAAAAAAAAAAGCCCATAAAATAAGAGCTAGTAATTAGTGATGTCCTGCCAACTAAGGCTGGAAGGCTTCTGCACGGCATTACTGTTGGCCTGGATGGAGGGAGTGTCTTTATTAATTACCTTACTCTTATTAATTCCTGCAAGACCCCTGGCCAGAGGTTTCTCAAAATACAGTGCCCCAAAACCCAACAGTCCAGAGAACAATAATAGACTTATCAACTATGATCTGCATGTTGACTATGAAAAAGAGAAGACAAGAAAACATGTTTGTGGTTGTCGTAAGAATGTGAACAGGTCTCCATGGCCACTGATCCAAGAATAAAAATAAATCCACTTTATTTGTAGGACAGAAGGTTTAGGCTGGGCACTGGGAATAACCTTCTGTCTAATGGCAACAAAGTTTAAGAACTACTTGCCTTTGAATTCATAAAGGCTGAATCCATTCCCTCCAACTGCTTTCTCTCACAATATAATTCTGATCCATAACAGGAATTTAATGTTTTCTTTGTTTTCTCTTTTTTTTTTTTTTTTTAATTAGACTGGGCTCCCTTCATTACATATTGCAAACGGGAAGAAAAAAATATATACTTTAGTAGTTCTGATCTTAAGTGCCTCTAATAGCTGGTTTGTATGCCATGGTATTCAGTGTATTCTTGCAATCATCACATTTGTAGTCATTCTTTTCCCTTTCATTCTGCACTTATGCACTTAAATTAGTCACTCTAGACAACAGCCTCCCACAGACAAGATCAAATGCAAAATCCAAAGTATCCAATAAATTGCATAATTATCCTGTGAAATAACACCCAGTGTAAACGAATAAATACACAGATAATGATATCTATTCTTGTTTGTTCGCCTTCTTCCCTGTGCATCCAGAGCTTTAACTATGATGGGCATACAGTGAAGTGGGGTTTAGCCAGTCCTCCACTCCCACGGTGAATGGTTCAGCTCCCTTGGTGTCAACATATTTGCCTCCCAGCTCCTCACCTGCACAGCCCCTTCTGCTCTTGGGTCCCAGAAGCACCTTTACATTGGCAGAGTCTGCACACCTTCCTTTCATCATAAACAGGGAATCACTTTTGTGGAAGAGCACTCCAGAAAAAGAACAGTTTAACAAACACATCAAGTAGATTTTCTGATCAGGTCTTTTTTTTTTAACTCTGTATTTGCATTGCAGAACTCCCAAACCAGGCTAAAACCCTACCAAAGCTGTTTGTTCACCAAGCACTTTAGCTTCATCTCAGCATTCTTGCAAAATACCTTAACAAGTTCCATTTCACTTGTGGTGAGAATGCAGTACGAAGCATTCCCACAAAGTCAACCACAGATTCAAGAGCAAAAAAGCGTCCTAATTCTTTAATGCTCTTCAGTCAACACACCCTTCTTTGCAGCCACTCCATAACCAATGAGGAGAAGACTGGATCTGGGAGAGGTGAGCTGGTTGTTACTGCACTGTCACACCACTGAGCTTGGTTGCTTTGCTGCTTCTGAACTTTCCTTGATGGGACAGAGGCGTGTATGACACAGGTGGGTGAGAAAGTGAAATCTTCCTGCTCAGGTGGCGTTCAGGATCGAGATGAAGAGATAGTTTTCTTACGTTGGTCTTTCCATCCCAGACCTCTGAAGCCATTCCTTGGGATGGTCACAAGAAAGGCCCAGTGTTGTAACAAGAGGGCAGCAAGTCAGCAACCAAAATACCAGAACAAGCTTTCATTAGCCCCCAGTGCTCCCCCAGTAACAGGTACTCCCCAATACCAGATGGAGCTTTTGCCTCTCATCACAAACGATGGAAATCAGAAAGCAGTTCTGAGCAGCAAGCGCCTCTTCTCATTGCTCATATTTAAAAACAGGGCTTTAAATTCCACTTTAACAAGCTTTGGTCCTCTGATTTGTTGTTCTGGATTTCCCGCTTACCATCTGTTTTCCTAAAGTAGCTCTTGGGGCATCACCAAACCTAAGTCATTCTTTTGCTTCGAATTGAATTTGCTTCTGTAGAAAAACACAATACTTCTGAGAAATTGGAGAACAAAGCTTTCTGTCCTATGTATTTGGAGAAGAAAAACCAGATTACTTACAGCCCCAAACTTTTTGTACCGAATTCTAAATTCAAATAATGTGGGTCATATTTACAGCATGAGGAGCTTAATTATTCTTTCAGAACACAGTCTGTTTTCCCACAGTCGCGCTATGATGCACTGCATGAGGAACCAGCCCAGTTGCACAAGGGAGGCTGAGAAAAGAGAACAGATTTTCGCCATGGTATGAGACTGACAGATGCTGCAGGCAGGTTACCAGACTTAAATGACAAATTATTGCACCTTCTATTGCAAAGCCAGCATTCCTAAGTGCTTTAGACAAACCTCTCCATAAACCTCTTAATCTGCCACTTGAAACAATTCCCAGGCTGGAACAGTCACCTCCAAGTATTGTGAAGTTAACCCTCACCAAAGAAAACTCACAGCCCCAAAAAGATGTGCTCCACAACTAGCATGAAGTGCGTACATGTTCATTTAGACCTGGCTGATTTGTAAAGGCAAAGGTTTTTCTTTTAAGAGGGGAAAAACTGAAGTCAGTATTGAAAGGAAATGGTTAAATAAAAACTTAAGCAAATGAAGAAGTTGCAAAGAAACAGGAGCTGCCAGCCAAGCCTTTTTATTAAACCTCCCTAAATAGCTCGGTATAAGGTTGGAAAAAGTACCTCATTAAACTGAGGTATAGATTAATTAATGTTGCCAGAAATGTTTCCTTAGACGTTACAAAGATGTGGATATAAAGCCACTGAGGACAACAGTAGTCTTAGTCCTTGAATCACAGTATTTATCAGAGAACAGAACACCTTCCCAGATGTGCACTGCATCAGAATTCCTAAATCCTGAATGACCGCAGCATCAGGTGAACAGGATGCTGAACTGTCCCTTCCATTGCTGACGTATATTTCAACTTCCAGTAAAAAAAATTCTCCAGTGTTTATTGGTGTTGAAGCACTTCCTCAGCTTTTACCATAAATAATACAAACTCTCCAGAGCAAAATACTCTTGCTGCATGCCTACATAGGGCTTAGCATCTAACGGAACAGGATTTTACTTTAATGCAGACAGCAACAAAGATTCATAACCCCTGAAAGGCCATTCTTCTTGCAGTTTGATTTCCGCAGAGGCCAAGGAATGCTGTACCATAATGTCTTCATTCATCCCAAGCACTTGTGTTTGAATTGCTGTATCCCTTCTGCCAGTGATCTGCAGACCTGAATGCAACAGGCACCAAAGTTTCAAATACATTGATTCCATGCAGAACGTCTGATGAAGAACTTAAAGGGAACATAAAAATCCAGCTATGCATCCTTTGTGAGCACAGAAGTTAAAAACAACCTGCACTTGAATAATCATCCTCATGCACTGTCACCGTAGAAATGAAGACCTGTGGTTGGTAAGGACCTACTAAATACTTATTTGAGGAGAAGTGAGCATTATTCAAAGTCACAGAGTGATTCTGAGTGGAAGGGATTTTGGGATCTCCAGTTCCACCTCCTGCTTGAAGCAGGGTCAACACTGAACTCAGAGCAGGTCGTGCAGGGCTGTGGCTGGTTTCATCTTGAAAACCTCCAAGGATTCAAAAGAAGTATCACCTTCCAAAACAACACAGAGTTCTGCAAAATAAAGCTGTGCTACCTGCCTAACTCACTGCGAAACAGAAGCATTGGGACATTGCATTGAAGGGGTTTCCACCTCAACTTCTATCTGCGGTGCTAAAATTTCCAGATGTGGTATTGATGCCACAGTCAAATTGTTACTCCATGTACAATGGAGATGGAGGTTCCCAGCTTTCAGTAGAGCCAGTCCTTGGATACAGGCTCCTAAACACACACAGATATAAACTTAAACCCAGGACTTCCCACTTGAAACTCTGGTTGACAATTAAACTCATAGTAAGGAGGCAATCCTCATCTTCAATAACGTATCAATTCCTTACTCAGCAAATAGGTATAAAATGCATTTCTAAGATCCAAAACAGGATCATGAGATCAGAGAATAACTGAGCTTGGAAGGGATTGGTGCAAGTTTCTATTCCATCTCCTTGCTTAAAGTATGGTTACCTGTGTGATCAGATGGGGCTTTATAGAAAAATATAACTACACAATTGAGGTTGATGACACAAAAAAGAGTATTTCAAGAATTATAAAAAGCAAAACAACAAAATAAAAGCCATCAGATTTAATTCAACATCATCATCAACAGGTTGTGTATTTTTTCTAGAAGACTTTTTCAGCATTCAGTTTTGGTTATGTGGGAAAGCAGACAATATTGTGTGGATAATGAATTGTTTTGGTGTTATATAACACATTGGTTAAAAATCCATGTGACTTCAAAGGGAGATTACACAAGATTATAGACCTAGGGTGAAATTCTAGCTCTGATTAAAATCACTGGCAGAAGTCCCACTGACTTGACCACTGCCAGGATTTCACCTCTAAGCCAAAGCGAATGTGTTTTACTAACATGGCTGTGCAAACCCACCCATGCCAACACAGACGCATCTTACAAGTGCATCTCTCTACAACAACAAAGCCTAAAAATCTTTTTGTGACCCCCCTCAGAGTTGTGCAGTTTGTTTCTCTTCCACTGTAGATTATTTATGTACAGATTAGGAAGACTGTGTCTGCAAGCAAAAACAATCTATATTTCTGACACTCACATTTGCCTTCTTACTTCCCACTTGCTTTTTCCATCACGATGCTACCACAGCAACAACTCCATGACTGAATAAACCAGCCTAAAAGCAATCATTGCAGTGCCATTAATCACTCCTTGTGCCACAGATAACATTTCCTGTTGAGACCAGCAGCTCAAAAGTGGTCACATAAAAGCAAGTTCTGGCCTGACCTCAAGCACTGTATTCAGATTTAGGTGCCACGGTATAAGAAGGATATGAAGATAATAGAGAGTGCTCTAAGGAGGGCTACAAAGATGGTTATGGGTCTGGAGGGGAAGATGAGGAGCAGCTGAGGGCTCTGCATTTGTTGGGTGCAAAGCAGAGGATGCTGAGGGCTCTCATGGCCATACAGCTCCTCACAGGTAGTGAAAGGGCAGCACTCAGACATTGGGCTTCAATTTGGGTGGTGCTGTGTGGAACCAGGGGTTGGACTTAATGACCCGTGTGTGTGTGACAGCCAATTAAGGGTGTTCTGTGGCTCTGTGGTCCTGCCTTATTCTGGCAAAAGGCATTTCTGAAGCTCGTCCCACTGCCACCATTCATTTTACTTGTGCTTCCACCGTTCATTTTACTTGTGCTTCCAACACAGCTGCGTTTCAGCAAGAGGTTTCTCCAGCTATAAAATGAGCGTCATGCTCATTTACAACAAAAACATTGTGACAGTTAACTATGCAATTCTTGTAAAGCCTCTGAAAATATAAATCACCGGAGCGCTGAATTATTAGCCTTCATTATTATTGCTTATGCAGAACTTCGGGTTGGAGCTTACAAAGGCAACTGAAGATTAATTATAACTTGTCCTAAATGCAAAATAGGAGGAAGTGGAACACCCTTAATTTTGCTCTCATGAAAAACAAGGCAGCTGCTTACAGCAGCCAGCAGCTAACCTGGGAGCAGGGTTTGGCCGAGGCTGCCAAGCTCAGCAGTGTGGACACAGTGCCCAATGGAGCACTAAGCACCCAGCCCTCAAACAGGCGTCAGTTGGTTCCTGCCTCTTGGCAGCACAGTTTCACAGGCACAAAAAACTCTCTTCTCAAGCCGTCCCAATGAGAAACTTTGCCATGTACACAACTTACAAGTGACAACTTGGAAAGCTCCTCTTCCCGAAACCACAAATTTCATCATGCTTTGTCATGCTACTGTCAGGATCTCAGCACAGAAACAGTAGCTTAAATTCCAGGGTTAAAATAAAAGATCGCTACCAGAGATCTCAATGCAAGCTTTAAGGTTTCCAGGGTTTTAAACAAAAGCACTGTTCTGTGCCCCATGAAAACACTACAGCACTGTTACACTGCCAGAGCAGGAGAGGCAGCGACGGCTGCAGGCAGATGGGTGCTTTATTGGTGTGTGCTCAGGAGTGATACGACATGAGACTTCTACATGAAATGACACCCCTAGTAATGCTAGAAACGTGCAAGAAGCAGCATGTGAAACCAAGACAGCACTGATCTCACTTTTAGAGAAGTTAAGCATCTGTTTTGTTTCTTCCAAAGGCCAGCAGGACATACAGATCTTTTTCTCCCTTCTCTAAAGAATCAGATCATAATCTATCACAGAACATCTTGCACGACGAGCTCAGCACTCTAAAAGCATCGACATCCTTGTACTTGTCATTGCCCAGACAGATGGAAGAGCTGCAGAGCAATCTATGTCAGTGTGACAAGAAAAACAATTAACCCACTGCTAGCAGTAGTTACAAAAAGTCAGTAACTTTTCACCTTGATCTCCCCAAGGAAGGAAGCACTGCACTTGAGAAGACCTCATTAAAAGATTACCAGAGGTTAGCAGCTTAGGTACCTCTGCAAGTGAAACTGATTCCCGTGCTGATACTGAAAACCTTCTGCTGCTGCAGGAGCAGAACAAGAAGATTTCTGCAGAGGATGGGGGACAGTTTCCTTAGACTCCCTTGGCCACACACACTGTATGTGCTAATCAGAATTAATTTGCTTGATTCAGCCTCTATTCCTTTATTTGGATCTAAAGCTTCACAAAATCAGTAGGGATTTTTTTTATTTTGTTTTTCTAGCCTTGCTGAGATGGAAATTTCCATACCGCAATTCTGCAATGATTGTAAACAGGAGAGTGGTTTCAACATCATCGGACCTTAACCCTTTATATAAAGAACGGTGGCTGAGAAGTCTGGGCGTAGAGAAGGGAGAGCAGGGCAATTCAGCGAGGGCTCTGCACAGAAAGAAGGAACTGAGACTGCATGCCTGCTCAGCTCCCCAATTTTAAACTTTATGAAGAAAAACAAAAAGACAGAGAAAAGAATCAAAAGGCCATTAACTTAACAGAACTCAATTCTTCAACATTTTCATCCTCTCCTTAGCACAGGATTACAGCAAAGTAAACAAACTGCAAGGAAAAAACTTACAAAATACAAGACTCCTCCCAATTCCCTCACCTCCCAGTTCAAGTGCAAGATACACACACTTCCCAACACTGAATGGCTTCACTTTTGAGCCATGGCATCCAAAATTGGATACCTTGAGATTTTTTTTCCCCCCCATCAACCTGAACAGCAAACAGGGATGGAACACACTTCCTAGGAGTCCTCCCCACTGACATTACCAGGCTGCTGCACTGGAGAAGCAAATGATGCTGTGGATTTCCACCATCCATGCCCTGCATCCCTTCAATCTGGTGTACACGCTAAAAAGGCAGTGCCTCTGCCTCTGTCATACCTTTAAAAGAGGATGTTTCCCCAATATGAGTGCAAAGAAGAAAAGGAGATGGGGTTTCTGGGATTCCAGTTCCAGTCCTATGCACAGCAATTGATTCTGAAGCTACTTCAGGATCTGCCTCATCTTCTTGCCTCTTGGGTTTTTACATGCATCTTCAGACATGAATGGAGGCATTAAATGTTTCAAGGGTGCATTTATATAATCTGAGCCTAAGGTATCCCTGGGATAGATCGCCCATGCCACACCTCTCCATGCAGCAGCCAGGCAGGTTTGCTTTCTTTTCTGTCCAAGGAATAATAGAATCATAGAATATAACAATTAAAAAAAAAAAGAAAAAAAAACCAAAACAACAACATCTAAAGATCTAATGAACTTCACAGTGACTTGGGATTGAATCCCAAATTCTAGCTCCTCCTTAAGGCTTCAGTTACAAATAACATGTCAAGCTGTCAAAACTTTGCATCACATCTATCAAATGCAGACAGATATTTGCAGTCCAGAAAGAGCATTTCAGCCCCCAGACACACAACCAGCCTGGTTAACAAATGTGTGTTCCTCAAGCAGAGATGTTCCAGTTCAGGGCTCCTGAACTTTGTACTGAGAAGTGACCCAGCTGAGGCAGCCTTGTGCAAAATTTGCCATCTCCATTGAATCCATTTGTTCAGCTAACACTCCTTTTCTCCAGAGTCTCACTTGAATATTCCCACTTTTCATAAGGATCACTAGACTTGTTTACTGTCTCCTGTTTAACAAGATACTCACAAAATCCTCTTGCTATGCTGTCACAGCAGTCTGAACAAAAACAAAAGCCAGATCCAAATGCTTAAGGCTCCTTCCACTACCAGCAGATTTTTGCCATCAAGGACAATTGTTGAGTCCCTTCTGTTCTACATTCACTAATGAACACATTTTAACTGAATTGCAGCACTAGCAGTGAAAAAAAACACACCAACCCCCTACCACAACCATGAACAGGAATCCATGAAATACCATACCACCAATGCAGCTGTGTCCTTTCCAAATAGGACGAGTCTCCTCTCTTGCTGCAGGGTTGCCTTTTATTATTCAAGCAAACGCAGGTAAGTGGAGGGAGCTGGACAGCTGGGCTCTTTCTGAGCACCAGACTCCTGAATTCCTTGTCTGAGTTTGCAACCTATATATAGTTTTTGGTTAATATTTATTTGACCATTTTGACTTCCTTTTGAGCTCTGCATATCTGACTTGTGGGCCTGGTTTCACTGAACTGGCAGTGATCCCTGCTCAGATACATTTTGGATTTTTACATGCATTAACATGAATACATTTTGAGTCAGTGTTGTTAGTAAAGAATTGTGCTGTGCCCAAAATCACAACTTCCCTACGCGTGTGCACAGCGCTGTGGTTTGCTGCTGGATTATTGCATAGATTTGCACACACAGCTCCAAGAAAAGCTCTGTAATTGTTTAGTGGTTGGGCCGCTGGCAGAATTCCCCGCTGTTTTTATAAATAGGCCTAAAGACAAACAAACAAGCTACTAATAACAAGTGTTCTGTTTTAAAGCAGCTCTGCATTGTGTTGTTCAGCACACAAGAAGCTGGGATGGTCAATACAGCAAAACCCGCAGCAAAAACTAAGATCACACCAATAATCAGCAGCACTTCTGGTTCTCTAAAACACTGACATCTCACTTCAATTAAAGAAGCTCAATTGAGGTGAAATACCAAGATACACAGGGCTGCGTTTGGCTGCGCTGTCTCATGTTTCCATTCAGACTGTTGCTAGAAGTTGGGAAATGGTAAAATGATTTATTAACAGATCAGTACAACTCCAAAGGCCTGCTACATGCCTAAAGCAAAGTGGTCTTGATGTCCTGGCTATTTCCATCCATCAGTTTCACTGTGTCAAAGACCCGGCCACAACTCAGAACACCTTTTCTGACCATCATGAATTTCTCAGATTTGTCAACACCACAACTTTCAGTGGGAGCCCCTCTTTCCATTGGCAGCTCCTTGGGGTCTGAGCCATCAGCAATGATTAGAGCTTCTACCACCTCTTATTCAGTCTATCCACTTAATATGGTGATTCTGTAATTTATCGTGTTCTTGCTTTCAGAGCTCTGGAAGGGGATTTAGCCTTCCTAGCTAAACACTCAAACCCACTTCTTAGTTCTTTGGTACTTTTCTTCAAGAAAGACGCTCTTTCTTGGGTATCTCACTGGTATTTCATATATGTCTATTACAGGACGTAAGCAGGAAAACATGTTTTACCTACCTACTCAGAAGCTTATTTGTTAGCAACTAATGGAAGCCAGAAAAGTTCCTATAGGAAAAACCCATCCTGACATGAAATCTCTTCTAAGCAGCACAGATTGTAACAAATTCTTTTGGAGGAAAGTAGGGAAAATTAGGCCTCTAACCCTTTTAAATTCCTTTTCTGTTACTTACAGATCTTATCTCTGTTACTTGGAGGATGATCTTCATCAGCCTCTATTGGCCCTGGGTTCCCTGGTGTAGACGTCACCATTTTGCTGCCTGCTGCTCGTTTCTTCTGCTAAGCCTTCTCTTGGTGGGGCTTATTTTTAATTTCCATAGCCACGCTTGTTTTTGCTTTGTTTTGTCTTTTGTATCCCCTTGGAGAGCATACCTTGTCCCCACAACCCTCCTCAGAGACTTAGCAGCTCTCTTTATCTCTTTCTTTATGTCATTCAGCATTAGCAGCTTAGTCTGCGAGAAAACAAATCCTCTTTTGCGCTGATAAGAAGAGTCACTTACGCTATTCCTTCCCCTTTGTTTGTGCCTCTCTTCAGAGAGAAGAGCTGGCCAGCCTGCACGTGATGACGCAGGCCAGAGCAAGACGCCAAGTGGGCTGCACGCATTTGCTACCGAGGTGAGTGCTTTTCCGATAATGCCCAGGAATGATGGAGTCAGCACGGATTAAGGAAACAACAAAGTGCTCAGCGTTTATGGCAGTGCTGAACACACACTGACGCATTTCAGGGTACACGATGCAGCCCCAGGGGAAGCTGCAGTCACAGTGCTAGCACAGGTGAAGAGCCACCAGGTGACCGTACAAAGACACCTTCACCCAGAAAATATCCTCTGTGGTGGAACTACATTGCCATAGCAGTGGTGCAACACAGAGAGGAGCTGATAGGAATTACGGTCACCAGAGCAGCAGGTGGTTTCTCTTGTCACCAACCATACAGACACAATTTCCTTGGCATGATAAATGCCATGTGTCCCTCCCAGAGAGTGCCCATCAATCACCTTTACAGCTATGAGGTGAGTACGTACCCAGCTGAGCTTCAGATGGCCCGAAATCTGCAACATGGAACTCACAGATCTTTCAGCAAAGCATAACTTCAGAAGCCTCTGCAGGCTGGTCAGGGGCTGAAGAGGCACCAAAATGGTCAGTGGAGGAGGCTCAGCATCCTCTCGGGTGGCCTAGATTGGCAGCTGAGCCAAAGGCAATGCCCAGTTAGGCTCCAGGCAGTGCTCACTATCTTTATAGGGCTGTAAATCCAGCAAGTGTTCCGAAAGCACTAAATCCACAGGGAAAAAAAGATCCTTACTAAAGCATAAGTGTTACCAAATGGTAACTACGTTAGTAAACACAAGTGCAAACAGCTTTGTTCTTGAAATCTCGCTACTTTCTCAGCAGGTATCTAACATCACAAGAAAACCTTCAATACACTTACATGGGAAGGGGGGGAAACGACATTCTGTTTCAGCTTTAAGGAAAAGTGTTGGTTTTGTTTCTGCAATGTGCTGCAACACAACAGCTGCTCCAACCCCACAGTTGGCTTTAGCCAATTCTAAGTCATCAGTTTTCAGCACACCATGCAGCTGAAAGCAAATTCAGCTGGTAGCACTGTTGGAAACAAATCATTATTTGCCCAGATCTTGTATTAACCCTTTATTTTCCATGAACATCACCACTGAAATAGCACAGTTCACACCTCTCAAACAGACCAATAGAAAAAGGCAGCAAAAAGAAAACAGCATCTCAAGCCAGCTATGAAGACCTTGAACCCGAATCTGAACAACTTCTACTTCAGATGAACTCTGCTTCTCTCAGCAACTCTGTAACCCATCAGCACATCGAATCTGTGAATCAGGTTATCCTAAATAGAGGGAGACCAGCATAAGCAGACTTAGTTCCAAGGATCATGCTGTTTTAGCCAAACCACCAAGCCGATAAGCTTGCCCTGAAGACTCTGCCATAAATGTAAAGTTCTATATCGCTATCACTGCTGTACAGACATCAGAAGTATTTCTAATTAGACATTTAATTCTGCTTCATCTTTGACAACTTGGTTAGGCAGTTAGTTTGCCTTCCAGCATTAAATTGTTCTATTTTCACTTGTACATCTGCAGCAAGGGGTCTGTAAGTTATACAACATATAGCAAATGCTACATGAATGCCTTGCAAATGTAAATCCTGTTCCAGGGGTCTACAGTTCAACAAACTACCAGATACTCACCTCAAATGCATATCTTCAAGCTAAGCTTTAACTAAAGGTAAAGTTCAAAAAATAAATGCTTTGCCTGATTAAAAAGCTGATACAGTATTAAACTAAAGAGAGCTATCATTTGCAATAAGACATGAGGTCTGGGAGGGTCGAGGGTCTCCCAGGATACATGGATTTGTCTTTGGCCATCTGTGTGACTCCCCAGCTCTGCCCCAGCGCCAAGCCAGTTAATTGCTACCTCCTCAATCTGTTATTTTTTCTTCCAAGATTTAGTTGGTAGACGGCAAATATCCCATTGTTATTCTTCTGCCCTGCTCCCTCCTGTTGGCACCCCAAGTCCATAATGCAAAGAAACAGTTTATTACAACACAGATGAACAACATGGTTTTTTCCTTTCTACTCCCCCCGCCACTGTTTTTAATCTTAGCTGAAGAGTTCCCTCCAGATATTTTAAGTTGAGGCAGACAACTTGATAATGACACAAAGCTACCAGGCTCATTTGCTAACAGTAACAGATCTCACTGGATTACACTGCTGAATAAGAGAAAGGAATTTAGGCTAATTTTATCAATTTAATGATTTTTTATTTTTAATCCCTTTATTCACATAATTATGGACTATAATTTTGTCTAAAACTTGAGAATTTAACAGCTGGATGGAGACTTATCAAAATGTCCATGGCTCTAAAGGTTAATGAGGATCTGTCATCACAGTGCTGCCATGGATTAAGCACATGTGGTTACAGAATGCATCAGGAAGCCTTCAGAGCAGATTAAAAACCTTAATATCATACATATATATATATATGTATATATATATTAGCACTGTGAAGATTCATCTGGAATAATGAGTACAGTTCTGGTCATCTGTGCTCAGGAAAGGTTAATTCAGCTGGGAACAAGTGCATCAAAAGACTATCCTGATGATGAGAGGAACAGTCTCTCTTATGGGACATGACTGAAAGAGCTTAGCTTGCTTTGCTTCGCAGTTGACAGCTGAGAGTGCATGTGATTGCACTTCAGAACTACATTAGGTGGATAAACACCACCGAGGGAGAAGGGAGATAAAGGACACTTTATGGGTGTCATTGGAAAATGGAAGTAGATAGTGAATAAATTTCAATTGGATATTAGGAAGGGGGAAAAAATGACACTCTAGAGCAACGTTCAAGCAAGAGCAAAGGGGCCAAAATCCATAAAGGCTCTTCAGGCTAATGAAGTTTTTTATAGGAAAGACGTAATGAAGCTGCCTACAAGATTTTCCTACAGAATTAGGAAATGGAACTAAATGGGAGGTTAAAGGAAGGCTCCATCTTGCTTTATGCATTTTCTACAACAAGCAAGAAAGGAAAGGATAATTATCACTCGCAGTTCTTCCAGGCTTAAGAAGGTGAGCTTCTGTTGTGGAGGCCCCACAGCTGACAGGTCTGCAGAACAGAGACAGCCCAGAGGTCTGATGAAAGGAAGACCAGAAAAAGCTACTGACATCTGGAAAAAAAGTCATTCTATGTATAACCTGAGGACCAACACAGAAATATAGGATGATTAAGAAGGTTAATTCTGGACCACTTCCCAAATTTGCAGAGTCTGGTATGCGACACGTGAATGTGTCTCTGAGAGCAACTGCTGCAGTGCTCAGAGCATCCCAACCATAGCTTTTAGCAAGGCCTATGGCATGTTGTAAGAAGTCCTTGCTCTGTGCATTTCGGAAGCCTCACCTCAGATGTGCCGCATGGATTATATGCAAAAGTGCCTATGGAAATATGGGTGTATGCAGGCACACCCATATATATTCACATGCATGTCACAAAACCAGGATACAGTTCATAAAAACATCTCATCTGCTTAGACAAGGGTCTGAAGTGCCCCCTGATTTGGTAAGGAGCTGTATAATGGCTCTAAGATGGTATCAAGATGATTCTACTTACCTAAACTAACCAAGAAACAATAATAATCTCAGTAACTTACTGAATAGCCTTGAAAAGCAAACAAGCAAACCAGTGATGGTTCTGCAAATCTGAAAGAACGTGCTGGTAATCAGCTTTAAAAGAAAAGCACAAAAAGAAAGCTCTAAAAGTGAGATCACAACCAAAACAGGACAGAGAGAGAAAAGGGGAGGAAAGAGTCTTCCTGAAAGCAGTTAGGAAAGGGAACATACCAACATTGGTTTTGTCAGTTCGGAGTTCTGACCAGCCGCCGCCACTACCACAATCCCTGCTTTCACCTTGCAGACCACTTTTACCAGGTAAATAAAGCCCAGCCCCTCCCCTGCAGACAGCTGAACTGATTTGTCACTGCACTTCCAGGTTCAGACTGCAGTTCCCACGGTGAGGGCAGCCTTCCCAGCATCTGCTCTGCCTCAGCCCTCCCCAAGGCCTGGGGAATAGCCAGCTCTCCAGAGGCATCAGCTGCCGTCACTTTGAGAGCCTGGTGACCTGCCTGTTCAAATAGTGGGAGTAACTTCTTTTGCTCCCTCAGCAATGCTTTTAGGGAACCAAGAACATGCCAGAATGCTGCTTGCCCTTGTGCACAACCAAGGAACAAAGAAGCAGCTGTGCTCAGCTTAAGTCAAGGCTCTACTTTCTCGGCCCTTGTTAAATACTGGCTTATTTCTTCACAACTATGGCAAGCAATGGATGCTTTATAGGGAGATACAGGCTCATGGCACTAACTGATTTTGCCTTAGCTGGGTCAAACTCATATCATCCACAGCAGAAGGATGTAAATCTATTTGCAGAGCGGTGAACCTCATCACAGGTAAATCCCTGAAGCCAAATGGAGTCCTATTACTGCTGATCTTACACACGGAAAGCTCTATACAGAGTCAGTGCAGGATCAGCACTGCCAGCATTGATTTACCTAGAACCATCTGGCTTTAGACATGATGTTTTAGCTGACATACAGGACTAAGAAGCCTTTTGGCTCCGTTTTCCATCTTGCTATAGATTTGGGCAAGTTACATTTCATATTTTTGCTTTTCAAGCAGGAAGGATGATACTTACAGGCACTCACACATTTCTGCTAAACATTGAAATTTGCAGAAGGAGGGAGATAGAAGAGGGCAGTGCATTAAGGCTGTTACGTTACGTTGGCTCTGACACCAGATTTTCTTTTCAGGAGAGGTTTAAAACAAATATTTGAATCAAATACCCCCAATCAATATAAACCTGGACACCTTCCAGGAGTCCACTTCTTTGGCAAGTTCAAACAAAGCTGGTCTGGCTGTGTTTAAGGTATAAATAATAACTGGAGTGCACAGAAGGTTGCTATTAGAGGGTCCAGCTGACTGATCAGAGCTGTGATCTACAGAGAACAATCTGAATAGCATATGGATAACAAGATGATACTGGTGACTATTAGAACATTGAAGGTAACTGAGAATTCTCAGGTCAGATTGGTGATACTTTACACTTTGTGTTCACTGCAATTCAAGCACTGATACTACTAATAGTTCACCAGGAATTACCCTGCCCTCCAAACCAGGATGGGCAGTTCCCAAGACAATGCCAGCACAACGTGCTGCAGAGGAACTTGAGTTTAAATGAAATAAATAAAACCATATTTTTTTCTCTAGATACAGAGAAGTGAACTGCTTGTGTCTATTCAAAATCTCAAGATGCTTTAGAAAATAATTTCTGACACTTACTTTTGTAGGTGATTTAAGATCTCCCTGTAAGATATTCCAGATGATGTAATTTTCTCAAATTCCTTCACAGGTCTTCCCTGTACTGCTAAGTGTCAGTGAAACCTAAAGCTCCCTGTTCAGAGCTATCCACATGTCAGTCATACATGGAAAAATGTATTATTAGATGCTCAGAGGGTTGGAGTACCTCTCATGTGAAGAAAGACTGAAGGAATTGGGCTTGTTGCCATTTAGCAAGGCTGGAGAGTTTGGTGTAGAGAAATCGCATGATGTTCAGCAAGGGCAAGTGTAGAGTTCTACACATGGGTAGGAACAACCATGTGCATCAGTACAGGTTAGAGGCAGACCCATTGGAAAGGAGCTCTGCAGACAAGGATGTAGGTGTTCGGGTGGATAACAGGTTGGCCATGAGCTAACAGTGTGCCTTTATGGCCAAGAAGGCCAATGGTATCCTGGGGTGCACCTCCTCTGGAGATATTCAAAAACTACCAGGACACTTTCTTGTACAATCTACTCTAAGGAACTGCTTTAGCAGAGAGTTGGACTTGATGGTCTCCAAAGGTCCCTTCCAGCCCCTGGCATTCTGTGATTCTATCAAGCCCAGGCTGAATGGGGACCCAGGCAACCTGATCCAGTGGATGGAAACCAGCATGGCAATGGGGCTGAAACTGATTAGGCTTCAAAGATCCTCCCAAACCAAGCCATTCTGCTATCTATGATTCTACAGAATACTTCTAAAGGCTTATCATATTATCATTATCATATTTGAAGGCTTGTAACAATTTCAGAGTTAATTCCGTGTCTGCTGTATGCAGCCAGGTGCCAAAAGGTCAGTGGAGCAAGTGCCCATTTTGAGTATATGTTCCTCTAAGGATCAAGAACAAAATTGAGAGGGTGTTATGAAAAGACTACCAAGAGGAAATCCTTCTCATCTTTAGTCCTGATACATGGAAGGAGAAGCACAGCTGCATCCAAGATAAAGCAAGCTTGCCATTAGGAGGTTGCTCTCTTGCTAGCAGTCCAGCTAGACTTGCTTTAACCACTAAATCAACTGTGTATTTTGGAGCTGTTGAGGAAATTAGACATTCATGGTCAAACTTTGGCCAAAGTTTCAGATGATTCTGTTAATGAATTACCAGCTATAGCTGAGTTCATGTTTGACTGAATTTCTATGGTCAGCTTAAGGAATGCATACACTTGGATCTAAACAAGATGCACATTAATACCTGCTCTACTTAGTCAATATACATACAACGTACAAACATGTTGCACCGCCTGCTGTTGCTTTACATATAACTTTCCAAAAATAAAGATTTAAGAGCAAGAAAACACGAAGGCCACAGCCAGAACCACATCATACATTATTTCCTAATGTTACAGCATTTTGCAGACCCCAACCAATGTGGCAGACACAGCACCAGGCACCAGCGCTAAGTTCCAGGTCTCCACTGATATTCTGGACCCTCCTCTGAGCACTCCCATACAGTGACACAATCAGACCCATGGACAGCTGTGCTGAAAGGCCTAAATAACTAGGAAAATAAAATCTGACTTCTGATGGCCTAATTTTAATTCACTGTCAGAAAGAAAGAAACCATTTTTCCTTACAACATTTAGAAGCTTCTTAGACAAATCAGGCTTTCCTCAGAACCAGTTTTGTGCTCAAACTGGGACTGATAAAATACGTATTTTTTTTCCATATTAAATAGATGATGATAAACTCCAACATGATGTCCAGAAAAGAAGACATTAACCAAACCACCATAACAACTCCAACATAAAACAACTCGCCAAGCATGTGTACCGCACATACAAAAGCATGTATTAGGGAAACAGAAAACAGTTTGAATTCATAAAATTTCAGCCCATGCCCTGAGGCATACTTAATTTAAATGACTTACAGATCCATTAAAAGCACAGCTAACCTTGTAACTGTCTCATGATCCATACTGTTTCCAGGCCTCTATTTATCTAAAATCCAGTCTGTCAGAATTCTGACGGGCCTTTTTGTACTTTGTCTCCATAATGTGGATGTGAAAGAGAAAGGCTGAATGTATCTATTCTGGCATCTGCAAATTGCACACGGAGATATTTCAGGTTTCTGTCTGACACTGAGTTCAGCCACTTACCTGCTTTCCCATTTAGGCCACTGGAAGAAATCACAGCTACAGAATTACCATTGTAACACAAGAAGCAGAGAGAGTGAGTCATGCATTAGCACAGCCGCAGTTTCACTCGCCCATCTCCATCACACATCTCTCATACTGTCCATTTTGCACAGTCCTCATAAATGGCACACTCAGATTTTAGTATTTATTAGCAAAGTATTTGTTGGGGCACCATACTTTTGGCACCTGTGCTGGCTATTAGAGCATTCACAAGTGGTGGTGGTTCCCTCTCCCATCCTTCTCACCTGCGAGAGACCCCTAATGAAACCTGAATAGTTTAACCTTATGCAGAAATAAGGTTCTTAGCACTGACCCCACTGACTGCAGCAGTTCTGGAAGTGACAGAGGATGGGAGGATGCTCAGAAATGTTGTTATTATTATTTTTTGCACATGGTACAGTGGCATTCAGAAATAAATGGATTACAAAACGAGGGGCTTTTTTAAAGAACAATCTGATGTGAAAACTGGAAGACTGGCAAGAAGACTGAGAAACTAAAATCTTTTGGCAACAGGTTCAAAATCAGTCTTAGTCAGCAAAAAACATGTAGGAGATCGCTGTGAAGTTCCCAGTCCAGTGCCAGGAAGTCGGATTTCCTCACTGCGGCAATAAATATCTGCAGTGGTAATGGCTCGAGGGCCAATCCTGCCTGTCAAAACATAAGTGCCACAATGAATTGTTGTGAGGAATTCTGTATGATGGAATTGGTTTGTGCTCTGAGCCATGATCAGTCTTCAGGGCTGCCCTGACAATAACTGTAATTTAAATAAGTTCCACTCAAAAGGGATAAATTTAACTGTTTGGATAAACCATCATATCCTCCTACGTTCTTGCTTTTCTGCAGTGCTATCAGCAGTCATATTTCTACCAGTAAATAGTTCTCAATCTTCCTTAACTCCGTTATCATTTGCTGTTTAAAAAGCACTATGGCATAATCGGGCTGCTCTTCAGCATCAATCAGCCCCGGTGGGAACAAGTATCTGTCTTGGAGGAGAAGAAATGGCACTGGCATAATTACATTACTAATGACAGGTCCATTATATAATCAACAAATTGGTGTTTCTGCTGGCTATTCCCTTTTCTCTTGCTTCCATAATAGTTCTTAGTTCAATTTGACATCAGCAATTCATTTAGGAAATGGATAAAGTAAGTGTTTGGATTTTTACCAACGGTGTCAGTTACTAATTGCAGTTGTTACATTTCACTGCAAAAACACCGACTGTTCAGCATAAAGATAATGATGTCAGGCACAGGTGAACATGCAATTTCCTCGTGCATCACTTGAGCTCCGTGTTTCCCTGATGCAAAGTGAAGATGAAGCACAGACCTGGTGGCTTCTGCTGTGCAGCTGGAGTGTAGCAAAGAAGAAATGCACTCATTTCACTGTCTGAATCTCAATAACTTCACTAGTTATTGAAGTTTATTTTCAGCTGTCCATTATTTTCTATTGCAACCACTGTATAGGATAACCATGTCATTTTGCAGCTTGTCCTAGTAAATAGTCACCCTCCATCACCACCTTTACCTGATTCTTGTCAAATCTTAAGGAAAACACAGGTTAGACATTTTACTGCAGCAATTATTGAGAGCAAATTCTGCTTTTGTTTCATTACAAATAAAAATCATGAATGTATAATTTTATTCTATTTTATGCATTATAAAACTGATCTGCAAAGCGCTTTGGGCTGCTTTGACTTTGAGGCCGCAGTACGGACAGGATTCACCTAGACACTGAACCTGCTTTGGCATGCTGTATTTCAAAATGCCACTTGCATGTTACATTAATAGCTAATCCATTTAAATTCCACGTTCCCAATATGTAGCAGTATTTGATAACTAGAACAAAAAAATTTGCATGTTTTCAAGCCAGCCCAGCAGGAAATTTCTGCTACCTCTCACAACTCATGGCTGCTAAAATCCACATCCCCAGATAACTAAAAATGCCTCTGCAGGTCAGTAAGTGAAAAAAGAATGCTTCTAAACTCATCTGGCAGGAGCAGACTAGAGCACAGGATTCCTGCTGTGGGAGTTCTCCTGCGCTACACGTACATTCCCAATGAGCAAGCCCAGGCATATTTGTTTTCACACAGCCATTTCCACACTAAGACACATTTCCATTCCCCCCTCCCTCCTTCTGCTTTTGTATTCCATCGTCCACACCAACAATTAGTGGAAGTGCCTCGCTGCGCCTGCTCACATTGTTCCCAGGGTTTTCTCCCCCCTGCGTGAGCTCTGAAGACCATGCATTATTTGATGTGACACGACTTAGAGTTCCTCTACAGCAACAGCTGCATGCAGGGAAGCAGAGACAAGAAAGTTAGGCGAGGCTACAACCATCTTGGACGGCAGGACTCAATATGCCCGACTGTCTAACCATGCCGCATGTGATTGGGCTTTAATTCACTTCATCTTGCAAAAAAAAGAAAGACAAAAAGAAAGAAAGAAGGAATGACAGCATAAAGGTCAGGACACAAAGTCAGCTCGCTGTTCCATTTGTTTTGTGACGTTAAAACAGGATATGAAATTGAAAATAATCTCTGCATAGCTAGAAACTAAGTCCAGATGTTTTAACATCAGGTAGGAGCAAATTCATAATGTGGGGTGTTTGGGGTGGGTTTTTTTTTCTTGAAATCATTAAATATCCATTGCACTTTGCATCACAGTTCATTTTTCTGGAACATGAGCAATTTGCCAGCTTGTACATGCACACTGAAAGTATTCAGCTTATAGTAAACAGCTGCACACAGGGCAGCTTCCTTTCGTCCATACACACACAGGCACTGCACTTGTGTCCTTACATGTTTTTTAAATTAACCCAGCCAAGTGCATGGAACATTAAAGACCATAAAACTTAACGGTAGACTATTGCTCCCTGGGAACGAACCCTTAGAAATTTCTTATCTGAAAAGGGACGTTCCTTTAAGGCATACAGTTAATATTGCCTCTTGTTTTGTAGCTGAAGTGCACAGAAATATGACTTCACCATTCCTCTGAGTAAAGGTGATCTCCATATGAATGTCCACAGATGCTCAACTCGTGTGCTCCAACAACATCCATGTACACTGCTGTTGCTATTAACAGTCCTTGCTAATTAGATGTGTGCTTCATTTACTTCAACTGTAACACATGCAAGGCAATAATGTGTTGCACAGCAATAACGTGTTGCACAGAAGATACATATACAAAATTTTATAGAATGATAGAACCATTTGAGTTGGAAGGGACCCTTAGTGGCCATCTGGTCCAACCCCCCTGCAATGGACAGGGACACCTACAGCTCTATCAGGTGCTCAGAGTCCATTGGACGTCTTCAGGGTCTAGGTATCCACCATATTTCTGGGCCATCTGTGCCAGAGTTTTGCAACCCTCTTATTATAAAAAACTTCTTCCTCAAATCCAACATAAACCTCTCCTTTTTTAATGTGAAAGCACTTCCCCTTGTCTCTTTTCAAACACTTTCCCCTTTCAAAGACAAAGTTGGTTCCCCCATCATCTTCTGCCAACTCGAGGTGTCTGCTCTTCTCTTCCCAGTGACCTCAACCAGCAGCACTCCACAAAGCAATATCGACAGTGCAGGAGCTCCAGCATCTCCAAATGCTTCTAAATCCACATACCCCTGTTTCATAAAGTCTTCATCGCATGTAGTAGTTGGTCACTCCATCAAACATAACTTCATCTTTGTGTGTCACAATGGACTGAGCTGCATGAGTATTGGTATCAGTTTCAGTCTTTATCATCAAGAGAGCAGCTGCTATTTATCTCTCCCCAAATTACTTCCTGGTATTACTTTCCATCTCTGTTCCATTACAAAACAAGCTTGATTTTCTTGTTAATTTTTGTTGAGGTCTTTTTAATTATTATTTTGCTATCAGGTGCAAGAGAATGCTTGTTGAAAAAGTAGGAAAGGCAGCTTTTGATTGGTAACACATATACATAAAACAGAATGGAAAGAATGGTGTCTTGAAAGCCTGAAAGATGTAAGGCTTGATGTTCAAACGTAGTTACTTCAAGACTTCCTGATCTCCAAATACCACAGGGGGAACTGATGTGCCTAACATCTTATGAAAGCCTAATCTCTGGACTACCAGCATTCTTAGCACCTAATGTTATTCTCTAAGATTAATCTTGCAAACAGCATTTCAAGTGAACCTGAGTAATCTGTTCTTCTAGGGTTTGGGGGATCTGACTGTAATCAGACAGGCATCAAAAGTGCATGAGTTACTTTGGCTTACTGCTTCACTGCTCATCTGTGTTAGCTGACAGTGCCCACTATGAAAATGAATCACGTCAGATATTGAAGAAAGCATCTTAAGGCATGTTTTACTCACTATCTCAATGGGACAGGAGGATTCTCATGTGTTAATGAAGCCAAGCTGGCAAACAGCAGCTTGCTTTGCGTTGGTAGAAGTACAATAGGACAGCTGATGAATGGAGCATTACCTACAGGTGGAACACATTTTTGCCTTCCTAAGTAACAGGGACTGGTCTGCTTTTGTGCATGGCTAAGTAAGGCATGTGTTCTCTTTTAATGAAAATCAGACTTGTTCATTTAACAGCAACGTCTGCACTCCGGCTGCTGATGCCTCCACAGGTCTGTTTCAGCAAAAGGAGCCAGAACTCTTTAAATTCACAATGAAGAAAAAAGAATTGAAGTAATTACAGTTTTTTAATTACTGGTATTGCTTTATAAAGAAAAATGTTGGTGTGTACCCTTCTGCTTCTGTATAGCTTACAGCTGCATACAGTCATTCTCAAGAAGATAGAAAAATAAGGAATATGTATAATTATTCATCATCCAACTAAAATAAACCTACTAAAGTAGTGTTTACCTTTAACATCAACTAGCTGAAATAAAAGGACAAAGAGAAGAGCTGAGTAATGTTTCTTACCTCCCATTCATCTCAGATTATAAATCTTACGTTCATGAACATTGTTGGCTCAACTTTTTAAGTGGCAGAAGCTCTCCATTTTCCCACTGAAAATATAGGGCTGGTATTGAGCATTGAGCAAATATAGGGTGTTAATGGAGGGAATATTCAAGAAGAATAGTTTGAGCCCATGCTGGTATTCCCTTTCTTGCACTACTCTGGCAGAAGAAGAGAGGAATACTCAAATGAGGCAACTGGAAGAACAAGTCAATGGACTGTGGGAACAGAGACAGGATGCCTGCAAACTCTTTGGAAAGTGCTCTTAGTTGAACATGACTAGTACAGTGTTGTTTATAATGCTTCAAACCCTGTTGCATTTATAGATGATTATGCAATAAAAAGCTGAAGATCCTTTGTGTCGAGGGATCTCTACAGCTGATGTGCCACCAGCTATCCAGAAACAAACGAACAAACACAAAACCTGATTTTTCACAGCTTTTAACAACCACATGAACCACATGGAGTGACACCCATTGATATGTCACTTAGGATGCTGGAGTGTCATGTAGTCTTCCCTCTCTTATCTAATCTCCTCTGTGGTCTTCCTGAACAGGTGGTCAAAAGAGCCCAAACAATGTTAGTTTAGAACACAGAATGACTGTGTAGAAATTGAACTGGAATCCTTGAACTTCACACTGTTTTTTAAAAAGCAAGAGAAAAAATACTTTCAGTAACTGCTACCACAGGTCTGTACAGGGATCCTTATGTGAAAAATACTATAGGAAACAGGATGGGGTTATTATTAAGGTGAACTAACTAGGTTTCAAGATATCATGAGTGCAACTTTCTGCTCATGTGCAACACAGGACAAATTGTTTAACTCCAACCATACTGAATATCAGTACTGCAGGGACAATGTCATTTCCTCTCACATACCTCCATTCCATAACACCTTTCAAGTCTTCAAATCCTTTGCAGAGCTTGTCTCTACCAACTTATATATCCCATGTGTGCATGGATACCTAGCTCAACATTTAGCCATGCAGTCTTTCAGTGTGGCACACTGGTAAGCAGGTCATAGTTTACCAGCCACCATGTCTAAATGATGGAAAGGTGATACAAAAAAAGTATTCCTGTTTTGCACTCCGTGGGTGGAATATTATTTATGGGTCTCAAGGTTCACAAGTGCAAAGCTTACTTCTAGCACTGTGCTCTGTCCAACCTGAGTCAGTGCAGCAGACAGAGATTCAGACAGCCTGGTGATGATTTCATGCTCTTATCCTTGAACTGCCTTTCCTCATGCTTCTTGATATAGATCATACTACCAACACAGAAGCCCTGATTAATACTCAGCACCAGCAAACCCCCCTCTAATTAATTAATTTATGCAGAAGGAATTACACTGCATGATGAAAACTACATTCCAGAAGATGCAACGCTCTACTGAGAAGTTGGCAAGCTCCCACAAGTATTGTGATAACAACTGACTAGGCAGCTTTTCTAATCTCTTCCTTTCTCTCCCTGTCTTCCACAAGCCTTGCTGGGATTACCTTGCATTCTGTCCTCAGTTTCATTCCCATCCGACAATATGCTTAGCACAGAGGTGCTAACTGAAAACTCAATTATTTAAAGGAATTTAATAGTCCTGAATCTGTGGAAATTTGTCAAACGTTATGCCTAGGTGGCAAAACTGGAGTCATCAGGATACGCCATACAGAGTCCATTCAAAATCAATGTCATGCAGGTAACAATTCGTTTTTCTCAGCAGTTATAGTAAATATTAATGGCATCTGTTCAGTCAATCTCATTCTTATAACTATACCTTTCTAAGCCAAGCTTGTCTGTATTGAAATACTTCCACAACCTTGGATTCAAATCCAAAAGGAACTGCAGTCACTTCAATCCTAATCCACCTCAGCAGGTATTGGTTTCTCTGACGCCATAGAAAATGTGTCCCCAAATTCTTCTAAAGGAATCAACACGAGTGTCCCTTCTGAAAACCAGACCTGCACAACAGTGATTCATTAAAGACCAATAGGAAGTCTAGAACCAGGCAGGAAAATCCTGTGTTTTGTAGTGCTGCACTCCAACACTCCAACCGCTGTGGTAGCTTATCTTTCCTCTGCTCCCAGAAACAAGGTATTTTAGCATCATTATTCCAGCAGCATTACCAACATGAAAACTTAACGGCAAATTGCCCGACACCTGTTGTAAATAAATGATGATAAAGGTTTCACAGAGCAGCAGATAATATTTATAATGCACACATTTCCTCCTAATGAAACTCAAGATCTACGAATATGCTCTCCAGCAGCTTAAAATGGGTATATAGCTCTATCACCCTGCCTGCAAAAATAGATTAAGACTTCAGCTTATGACATAGGTTCTGTTTTTGGAACAGAAGATCCTCAGCTCCCTGTGTAATAATGACCAAAAGGTCTGAACAGTCACAGTATGTGATATAAATGACAACCATGAAGCACCGACTGCTATGCATTTGCTATGCATCCCAGTAAGTCATGCTTACATAATGCAATTTACCGCTATAAAGATTTTGTATGTAGTTTTATGTGAGCAATTTGAGAGGCAGCATTACAGAAGCAAACAGTAAATGGACGCATTACATTAAAAAACCCTAACCAGCCTAAAGAACAAACACAAAAATCAGTCTGCAGCAGAAATTCTCTTTTACACCATTTCAACTCACTGCTAATACTGGAGGTATTTCAGTAGAAGCGCAGTCCTGCATCACCAAACCACCAATAACACTGTATCTTTATTGACTACATCTTATATTGGTATATACATAAGATTATTCCAGCTACAAGCAAAAGATACTCAAGCTACTTTCCCTTTTTGTCTTTTAGGATGTACACAACTGTCCCTACTTGTCAGGCCCCGGTGCTTTCTCTGATGTGTCTGCAGTGCAAACAACAGTAGAAAATTGAGACAGCAGACGTCTGCAACCAGGTCAGGCTCTGAAAGCAGGCTAATTGTCAAAGCCTGATGAGCAGCCCAGGGTTGTGTAGTCCACAAAAGGTCTATTTTTATGCCAGACAGACATGTTCTTCATTCTTCTTGTAACCGGCTCTGCTCTCTCAATTTTCCCTATGGAAAAAGGAGCACCTTTTGATATAAATTCAGCTTTTCTTCAAATGCTGACAATTAAAAGTGCACTCTGTTCAATGCGTATGCCCATAATTTGGCCTACCAACAACTATGCTGACATTGTTTTGAATTTCTACTACTTTCTCCTTTCCTTTCCCACTAGCCATGCTGAGCCAGCAGAGGGGCACATCAGCCAACTTTTATGACTACACATGCATCATTAACACAATTGTTTAACCTGGTCTTCAAGACTAAATTCTGCTTTCAGTCACCTCTGAGCAGCTACCACATGAAACTGGGTGTAACATGGACCTGCAGATCTGCAAGCAAGATGATGGAACCTCTCTGTCTATGTTAATACGGGTACATGTTAACCACAAGATGCTACTGGAAGTGATTCAAGAGAAGGGAAGAATGCATCTGGTTTCCTGATATTCTTAGACTGGCATATGAGAAAAGGAATGAAAAGCTTTTTAGCTGAGTTTTTAGGAAGAGACTCACTGAGGCAGATGTAACATGGTGCCATGTCACCTGGGCTCTAAAAAATACAGTGACTGACCTTACATGAAGGGAAGTATTAAAAGTGAATTAACACTTAACAACATGAATCCTCTTTGGCAAAGGACTATGAAATCATGAGTTCACCTTGAGAAGTCCTTTGCTTACTCCTGATCCCTCCAGGAGGATGACATTTCCTTCTATTTCAGTAATTCCCAATACAAGCATGGTGTGAATAACATTCCAGGGAACCAAGTCTCAAGATCCACATGTCTGTAAGGTTTCTTTTACATTCATGACTCAGTAAAACAACGAAGTTCACTTCTTTCCTCTGATCTCACAGACCTCACAGGGCTCTTAGGGATAAATAATGGAAGGAGGATGAGATAATTTAGGAGTAGAACCTCCTATCAGAAATGGTATGTTTTAAAGAAGCAGTACTTTTCAATAAGATGATGACCACTTTGTGTTATGCTTTAAAACTAAAAACACTATCAGCTTCTCTAATTCCAGTGGCAACTATTTTGATTGCAAACAGGAACCCTTTATTCTTCAGATAGATTCAAAGTGCAGTCTCAAAGCTCCTAAGCAAATACCTGTTGCCTTCTTCAGATGCTTCATATGTCAGCCCTTTAGGCAGGAGTCCAAATTTAAACTTCAAGGCCACAGAAGTTCAGGACATCTCAGAGTCTGCCCCATGACAGCAAGAGGGAGGACAGCTGCAGATTTAATTTTAGGGAAACATTTCTCTCTCCTCTTTGTCCCCATCTCCCTCCACCTCCTCTTCACAAGAAAAGTAACACTTTTTTTTTCACTCTTTGATCACATTGAAAGCTGATTCCTTCACCTTCTTTGAAAGAACCAACCACCTTACTTCATATCTGCAGCTTTCTAAAGCATTCCTTAGATTTAAGTGCAGTTCTCACCAGCCCAACCAACAATCACCAGGAGACCTGAAAAAACTGTCACTGAACAAAGTCATTTCACAGTGCTTTATTAGGCATGCAGTCATTAATGACTTTGCAAGTGTGGCAAGCAAGATGGAGGAGCAGACCCTGAGCCAACACTATCTGTCAGAACATCGCTGTAACTTCTCATGTTAGAAAATATTAAGCCATCTGATGTTTCAGCCTGGCATACCAACATTACAACAGGCCTGGAATCAATTTGCAAATTGAGGAATCTGCTCAAAAATATAGCAGATGACAAATGAATATGCTAGAGTGTACAGAAATGCTTGTGTGACATTGATAATAAAGGTCTTCCAGAGCCTCCTTGTAGCACATTGCTTTGTTGAAAGGGCTGAAGTATCGGGGACAATGGCCACATCACTGGACTGAAAGAAGATGTTTTCTCATTTATGTGCAGATGTTATTTTTGTCCTTATAATGGAAAAAACAAACAAACAAAAAAAACAACAACCACAACAACAAAAACAAACAAACAAACAAAAACAAAAAAAAACCAAACCAACCTCTTTGTTTCTTAGCATTAAATGTCACCTTGTGACATATTTGGGTACAAACCAAGGAAGTGCCAATGTTCTGCAATTCTCACCTGCTGGGAGCAGCAGGTGCTTGAAGCTTGACATGGTGAGGCTCTTGAGACATGCTCTGCTCTCAGCTGCCATAGTGTAAACACAACAGGACTTTGTTGGTACCGACTGAACTATCCTGGCTGTAATAGAAAGAGCAAGAGCAAGAGCGGAATCTCTCCTTTTTATAGCAACATGGGATTAGAATGATAATATTAATGCTAGAACAGATCAGTTTTGCAAGATGACAAAAGAACATGCTGATCTCACCATGGTGAGCTCCTTCCTACTCAGTAGACAATTGCATCCCATCTTAGAGTTCTTAAAATGTTCAAAGCAATGTGGAAGCATTATCTTCTAATGGCTTAAAAAAGAATTCTATAATGCAAATGTCTTCACCTTTAAGATGTGATACATCTAGAAAGCAAGGAGTTGTATCCAAATCTGTAACAGATTTCAATGTCAGTGGATCACAGTTTTCCACTTAGGCATTTCTAAATTCAAGGCTTTAAAATACGTTGCTGGGAAAGGCAGAGGTTGACATGACTGCTACCCCACAAAGGCTCCCATGGTCATATTACAGTCCATCTGAATCAGTAGTTAGTAGTCATGCATTTCAAAGAGAACAACAAAGGAACTAAAAAGTTGTTCAGTCAGTCCAGCACTTCAGCAAATACTTCCCTGCCATGCCACCAGAACACTGAGCCCCTCCCCCATTTTAATCTTGGTTACTGAATGACAAGTTGAGAAGACTCAACTAGCAGAAACTTAGAGGTCTACCGCCATTCCCCAAAGCAAAGCCTGGGCACCACTGACTTGTCCCAAAGGAGATTCAACACAGAAAGAAAGTTAAACTAGAGTGTTGTCAGACTTTTTTATAATGTCTCAATGCTCTTGCTCAAGAAAGATGTACCTGAGAAATACCCTGGGGTGCTGCAAGACACAAAACCAGCTTTCTTAAATTGGTATTTTTTCCCACTGTCAGGGGCCAACCAAAAAAGACAAGATTGAGTAGGAGATGGAAGGAAAGCATACAGGTTTTTATTTCAGACATGCCTACTATTCCACAACATTCTAACCCAGACATTGTGCATTTTGTGCTATTCACCTTTCTTTTTCATTTGTCATCACTTTCTAAGTCATCACTTTCTAAGTCAGAATTTCTACACGGTCCATAAAGATCCTTTAGGACAGCCTGCATCACAACAGCACCTTTCTGTCTTGCTGCAACCGACTCCTCTCTGTCTTCCTGTTCAGACCTTTCCCGTTTGTAATTTGTAGATCTCAATGAGCAGGAATTACATGTCTCAGCAATAAACACGATTGTACAGCAAAACAAAGAAGAGGATGAACAAAATAAAAATGACTGTCTGGTGAAAGCTCCCTTGACAACTACAGATACACTGACAGGCGCCGCTGAAATAATAGGAATGATGCTTCAAAACAACAGCCAAGAAAACGTTATGAAAGAGGAAAAAAAAAAAAACACAGTCTAAGTGGATCTTTTCAAATGCAGATTCCACTGTCAAATGAGGAGAATGACAAAAATGCTCTTTCTTACAGCATAGTCACACTTAAACTGCCAGATAACAGAACACTGCCAAAAAGGAGAGCACTACCTGTAAGGATCTGGGCCCGATCACTCAATTTGTGAATGATAAAATAATGCAGAAAGGAACAGAAGGATTGTATGTGGAGGATGAGAAGGAGGGATGGAGGCTTTGTTACCAGGTCTCAAACTGCTCCCAACTGGGTGAACAATAAAACTCATGTGGGCTTTGGTGTGGTATCAGGCTTGTGTCTGAGTAACCACCAGTAGCTCAATGACAGACTGAAGAGCAAAGAAATGAAACCATAAAGAAACACAAAAAATTAAGGTCCAGGACTAATGATGTTCCATCCAAGAGAGAACTGAATTAACACTCGTGAAGAAATATGCCTATAGGCTTAAGAAACCTCAGCTGCAAAGTACTACATGACAAAGATTAATGCTCAAAAACTCCCATCACAAACGCACAGCAGCACCACATTAGACCCATCTCTCCCAGCACTAAGTGCACTCAAACAGAGCAGCAGAAATTTGGCTTAGGCTCCTGGGCTTGCATTCCTCTCCAGAGAAAAACGAAATCTGCAGAAGAGCCGTGAGTTGCTCCTCCATCTTATTCCACACGCTCAAGACCTAATGCACTTCTTTTGACTTCTTATTTCTCTCTAAAAGAAAGGAAAAACTTACAAATACCTCTTTGCTCCGTAGTGTCCTGGCACACACATGAGCAGGACTATTTCCCACTTTTATATGATGAGATTAAATACAAAAATATATATTCAACAAAGAAAGAGACTGCACAGAAAAGATATCAGACATTTCTTGCCAGAAGCAAAACCATGTCTGTACTAAGAATGAAACAACTCAATAGGTACATAGATAACAAGTATGGCCTGATAGTAAAATAATAACAAAAGCAAGCAAACAACAAAAAAGCAATAATAAAGTTTCAGAAGGGATGTAAACTTGGCAGGCTCACATAATGAAGCAGCCTCTGAGCACTCACTGGGAACAGAAAGAAACTTCTGGTCTGAGATTATTTGGTACATATACAGTACAGATTCTTGCATGTTTCCTTACTGTGTGGACACACAACCTAAAACTGAGTTGGGGCACGAGTGCGTGGCTCACTTGTCTGTTCCAGCGTGGCCATACGACTGCTCCTGACTCTTCAGCAACAAACAGACCGTGTAGGACAAAACCAGAGGGAGCCCTGGGTCCCCGTGCCGGGGGAGATTCAGATGCAGATTGGATCTGAGACACGGAACAGTCGGACAAAACACACTCTGTCAACCACAAGGCAAGGACAGTTCCCAGATCTACAAGTGAGGATGCTGGCATCAGCACCCCAACCTACAGCCCGCGATACCGGCAGCACAAACACCTTTCCATGCCTCCAGCCCCGTGTCAGGGTAAAACAACGCCGCTGGCTGCCAAGGGGAGGGAGAGCAGGGAGCCACTTACGGGGATGTGCACTCGCAACATGAGCTTCTTCTGGCCGGAGCTTCTCCTGCCGCTGCCGGAGGATTCCTTCTTCTTGGTGTCCATGGCAGTGCTGCCCATCCCGTCCCCTCCGCGCTGCGGGACGGCGAGCCCGGAGAGGTGGGCTCTATTCCACTTATCCCCACTGTCCCATCGGCCGTAGTCACTCCGTGCTCCTTAATTTCTTTTTCTTTCTTTTTTTTTTTTCTTAATGGTCTTAGGAAATAACGGGGGGGCGGCGGAGGAGGAGGGGTGGAAGAAGCAGGGGGGAAGGGGAGGAGTTTCTGCAGCTCCAGCCTTTAATCCAGCAGCGAGGTGTCAGGGGGACCTTCTTTGGAGAGGGAGATGCCCTCAGCAGCGCTGCTCGCTTTGCTTCTCGCCCTTTCAGAAGTATCCGGAGGGTCCTGAGGGGGAGGAGGGGGGTAAGAAAGTTTCCTTCCCTTCTGTCGCACTGTCCTTGAGAGAAATTAACTCCAAAATTAATAATAATAATAAAAATTAAACATAAATCCAAAGGTCGGAGTGGTTCGTACCGCGGGCTGCCTGGCCGCTCTGCGGAGCTCCACGCTGGGCTGAAGCAAGAGAGAGCCCCGTGGGTTGGGAGGAGGTGCACAGGCGCTGCCGAAAGCTTCGGGCGGCTCTACAGGAAGTGAAGAGAGAGCGAAAAGCCCAACTTTGCTCCGGCAGCCCCTCCGAGTGTGCGGGGAGCGGGGCTGTGCCCGGGGAGCCGGGCCAGGAGAGCCCCGCTCCGCTCCCGGACGGCATTTTATCAACTCCTGCCCGCCCCAGAAGTCCTCCAATGTGAAAGTCAGCCGAGGGACAGGAGCAGATCGCACCCTTCAGGCAAAGGATTTCCGTGTTACAGAGTATCGAGAAACGAAACGTGTTCCAAAGGCGATTCACCGCGGCGATGCTCCGCTCCCAGGGCTGAGCTCCGCGCAGCAAATCCAAGCTCGGGGTCCCTGCCTTAGAGCAGCCCTCGGCTTCCATCTGCTTCGGGCCGGGTATTCTAGATCAAGCTACAAGTTTTAGTTATAGAAGCGGCTCTTCTCCCCCTTAGGAACTTCTTTCCTACACTACAGGTGTGCACAGTCGGCAATCACACCCAGCCTGCCCCGCAGCTGCCCCCACATCTTTGCTCTCATCATTTAAATGCAGATTTTTGCTGGATTCAAAGCTGTGCATCCGCATGTTCACAGAGTGTACACTGTAATCACAGCAAAGAAACCTCATGAGACCCTATAAAACCATGATTTATAGGTAGTGGGGATGAGGGAACAGTGTTTTCCATAGCATTCTCCTTATCTACTGAGGAAAAACTGAAAAGCGATGGCTATCTTGGAGAAACAATAAAGCTCAGATTTATTTTCCTTCTCTTGGAAGTCTCAGGAATTAGCAGATGCAAAGCTAACTGGGGTGTATGATCTGCAATCATCATTCTAAAATCATACAGATAAAGATATGAAGCCTGTTCTTTAATGCTTAGAGAAGCAGTGAGTGCCCCATCCCTGGAGGACTCGGGGCTGGATGGGGCCCTGGGCAGCCTGGGCTGATGGGGGCAGCTCTGCCCATAGCAGGGGGTTGGGACTGAATGGGCATTAAGGTTTCTTCCAACCCAAACTGTTCTATGATTCTGTGACATGCAACTGTCCCATACATCCCTACAGGATGCCATGGAAGGAAGCAGACCCAGAAATGGAACTGCTCGGTAACAATGTCACCAGATCACAATGTCCCAAGTTTATGAAATAACCATAAAACTTCGCTTTAAACCTTGCTTGTATCAGCTGTAGTTGGTGCATGGGGAAAAGGATCTGAGTTGCTGGTGTTTTTAAAACCCACATTCAAACTTGCTGTTAGCTATATTACCAAGCAGCCATATGCTTCATACAGAATAAAGCTATCTGTGAAAATAACTATTGTTCTCTTTCTTTCAGTAAATATTAAACTTACTGTGAGTGTTTCAGGTAGTTTTTTTCATACCTGAAGTATTTTGCAGCCACTAACAGGAAAACCTACAGAAATCCTATTTTGGGGGCTCCATTTCCATCTATAAATCATTTGTAAGTTAAATCAGGATGCTGTGATTTCTCAGATCAAGTATATCATGACTTATTTGCGTGTACTCATGTATTCTCACTTGGGATTCTCAAAGAAAAACCCAACTCTTGCAGGATTTAAGGAAAAACCCATGAAAATCATGGATTGGTGTCTGGATGCCCAAGAATTTGAATGGCTGTTTCCAGCATCTGGTATCCCAGCACCCACAATGCTTCATCGCAGCTACTTCTCTACTTTCTTTTAAATACCTTCTGTCTACATCTCTGCACTTTCTCCTCCTCCTGTCCCTCTCTGCTCCCATTCTCTCCATTCCTTCAAATTCCACTTCTTGTTCTCATCCCTCCGCATCATCTTCCATTTTTCTCCTATTCTCCGATCCATTTCCCAAGCTTTCTTAAAGCTGATAGTTCCAGCTCAACACATTTATTGGATTGAATTTGACCCCCCTCTCTAGGGCTCCTTAATTTAATCAAAAGCACAATGTAATTAACATGATGCAGGATGGAGTACTGCATTCACAGAAACCAGGGAGAACACACGCTTACACCTGTCTGCCTGTACTCACTCTCACCCTCTACATTCAGACCTCATCACATTGAAGGGCTTTCTAACATACAGTCAACATGAGGAAATATCTGCAGACACATAAACTGCATTGTTTGCAGCAAAAACTGCAATTGGAATGGACTTCTATAGGGAAATCTGCAGGAGAAACTACAAGCTCTCCAGGAAAGCAGGTTGGACAAAGGAGAGATAATGAGGTTAATGAGAGAAATGTCTGGTCCCCAGTGGGACAATATAACAACAACAAAGACTGGCAGTTCTTTATGTGAAAGAGAGGTTGCGTGGTCAGGTGCCTGTGCTTCTCCCTGGGCTGGCAAATGCCAGCTGGAACACAAGTAGTTACTGAAAGGAATTCCCTCTTACCACTTGCAAACAGTGCTGTTATAAAGCTACTGCTCAGGTTAAACCATCCTGCCCTACAGCTCTCTTCCTCTGTCACATCATTTCTGCTGGTGTGTCAGTCATTCTGGAGATGATTCACCCCCTGATTCAGCATGAATTGATCCTGGATATTAAGAAGTTTCAAGAGTCTTCATTGGAAATGTGCAGGCCCATGCAATGTGTGTGTAGAATGGCATGGACACCAGTGCAAGGGCTGGCAGGAGGATCCCTCTTTGCCAGCTGCCATGTCTGCTGTCCATCAATGCTTCTAAAATTGCCCACAAACTCCACAGCACTGACACCACAAGGACAAGTGCAACTGCAGTGTACCATAGGAGTGCATGCTGAAATGATCTGAACCACACCACATGTATGACCTACACTACCATAATACTGCCAGACATGTAAACCTGTTCAGGTTCTCACTTGCATTGCTACAGTATAAAAGCAAAATGACAATAGCATGGTTGATGTCATCTCTGCATAGAAAATACAGCTTGATAAAGGGCCTTGCAGCTGATTTTTCAAGGTTCATACAGCCTCTGCTGGTCCTGAGAGACAGGCAGCCCTTTCCAATAAGCAGGGTACCTCCTGTAAATGAACACATAGCAGTAGTAATAGGCTTCAATAGGAGTCTGCCTTTTATTTTCTTTTCCAATTGGAAAAGTGGCGCTGTGACTGCCCTATTTATGCAGTCTCTACACACTTTTGGTTTGGGCCAACTACAACTCTCCAAGATTCTGTCCAGTCACAGTTCAGGAATTAACACTGGTCAGGGATCGTTCCTACTAGGAAGTTTGGACAGAGCTGCTCTGTTTCAGATAGAGAATTTCTCTCCAAGCCTTGCTACACCAGATGGCCTTAGGACATGAAAACCACATCTGAGGTCTGCACCCTGGACCAGCACTGACAGGCTGGCAATGTTACACATGTGCTTCCCTGCATGCATAGATACCTTGCAATCAAGCTGCTCCTCAGCCTTTTTCAGGCCTCTCAGTAGACCACTTCCACCGAAGAGACAAATACAGTGTTCTATTCTGTTACTCACATCGCACTGAGATGTGTAATGCTGGAGGTACCAAGGGTCATAATTACAAACAAATCATTCTGCCATGTGAATGGCACTGGATACATCCAGCTTAAGACCGAAGATTGTGTATTGCCATAGCAACAACGTAATTCCAAAAGAAGTATATACTTATAATGTAGATTTAAGGCATTTCATTTTTCACTTCAGAGATTCTAAAGTAAAGACAATTGCTTTAGGTCTCTCAGTGTTCGAAAATGGCAAAAAAAAAAATGACAGCAAGGGAAGATTTATAGTTACATAATTTAATTGCGGAAAGAACTTCTGTTTAGAAATATCTACAAATAGCTGGAGGAGGTTCTTAAGATTATAGTCTAAAACCTTATCAGAAGAGTTTTAGAAGTAACAAATGTCTAAAGATGACCGTAGATGATAAAGGTGCTCCCTACTCTGGCTCCAACCAGCTCCAAACAGATTATGTAGCTATTTGGGCTCAATGAAGTGTAGCTTCATTGAGATTATTAACTTTTCCTCCATAGAACTTTAGGTTATGTCTAATTGTGCAAACCTGGCCTTCAGAGTATAAAATTGAAAATGAAGAGCTAACAATGTAAAGGTGTGCATGAGGCCAGTGGATAACATGTAGGATGAAAAGGGAGTTAAGTAAATGGCTCAAGGAGAAAGTCTAGTCCTTGAAGATAAACAACAAAACCAAAAAGAACCAATAATCCATTCCGTTCTGTCAATGATGAGGAGTCTATAGTTGTGAAGCCACTAGGAAGGGTACAAAATATCACGTAGAAGGCACAAAGCACAGCAAACATTGATCTTCAGAGGCTCACTGGCACAGATCTCTGAGTATTTTCTAGTGAATGACCTCCCACAAAATGAAGACTAACAAGAAAAAAACAGTTATTAACTCTGTAATTGGTAACCACTTAGAACCCTATTCTGGGCCAGTCCAAGTGCTTTCAGCAGGAAACAGTCTTCCTCTGGGTATTCAGCACTGAAGGGAGAGCACAGCAAAATCTTGTTGTTATGGAGTACAAGTTGTATTGACTTCCTCATTTTTGCAGTAGGTTTACTTCCTATTCAGCAGTCATCTTACTGAATCAAACAAACAGAATCATGAGCAGCAGGAGGATCTCTTGTTTTAGTCAATGAGCACAGTCAGTAGCTCACATGAAGTGCTGCAGAAGGGTGGAAAACAATAGGAAGTAGCAATAGAGTGCAATTGCCTGCAGGAACCATGAAGGGAGGTGATATGAATGATTTGCTTAGAATTAACAGATGTCAAGGTGAGAGACAGGTCAGACAGGGAGAAAATTGGCCAACAAGCAATGAAGATCTCTCACCCGAAATACATGACTGACTGCTGCCAACCAGGACTCAAAGAAAGGCAGCTTCTTGGTCAAGGTATTGCCAAGTAGCATGGAAAGAACAACTATTGAAGTCCTAAAAACTCCTGTTGCCAGCCCTGGGAGGTCCCCCCTTGCAGACTAACAGCAGACCTGAGGGGAGATAAAGATCATCAGGCTTATAATGAGCAGGATATCTGGTTGAAAGGGCAGTGGTTGAATGGACACAGGCTCATGTTTTCTCCTCTTCCTGTCACCTTCCCCAGTCACAAAGCAGCTAAATCTAGTGATACTCAATACCACAAAGTGCTAAAATCCTGTGGCAGAGCACAGCTCCTAATGTGAAAAAGCCATGCTATATGACAGGATACTAAAATCAAGGAACAGTATGAGAGGAACAGAACCTATATACAGGAAGAGAATAAATACAGGATGAAGACGGAAGAAAATTTATATAAGATTAAAAGTATCAGTTGAGATACAAACATCTCATGCAGAAGGGTTTTTTTGTTGTTCTTACACTGTAGTTATCTGTGCTGAGCATTATTCTGTTATCTGAATTGATATCCAATATCTTGAAGATTTTACTGGCAAGTGTTTAGTGCCTGGAAACTGCTGATCATATCCCTTACACAGCAGTATTTTGAGGAGCATTCACTATGAGAGTAATTAAATAATAATCATGTAGTAAAATCACCAGAAATAGATGTAAGTTGGTACTAAAAGCAATGCCAAAGTAAGAACAGAATTATAATATGCAAACATAAACACATGTGCATACATATCCTATGTACCTCAAACCGATCTCTTGCGTTCCACACAGAATTGGCCCCAAGGCAACTATGTTTTCTAGGGGAAATACTGTAGATAGTTTCATTCTGGAGGCAGGGCATGATGACTAAAGGTAGGACTAATCCTGCAGTTTTATCATTATGGATGTTTTGCTTTTAACTGGTCTTCAGAATTCACATTAAACAACTATTTCCCCACAGCCAGAACAAAATGTAATTTATTTTCTGGAATATTCATATTTGTTATTCAGATGCTACTCAGGCAATTGCTACGTAGCACTTTGTTTCTTGGTATGTGGCCTGACAACTACTCTGCTCTTCAAATTGTTAAGGTTTATTCCCATTCAACTCAGCCATAGGATTTGACTTCTGAGAGTGGAAACTTGGACATTTCCATTTAAAACTGTTTGAAGATGAAGGGACAACTTTTCTTATTCATCTCTTCAGACTCTGACAGGAATCCCTTAGCAGAAGGCTTAGTGCTACCATAACAAAGGCATACTAATAATTAGGACAACTCCAGGAAAGACATTTTAGTATATTCTGCTTGTTAGCACTAAAAGAAAAAATGAGGAAATCCCAATCGCCAAGAAAACACATGTCAGAGGTCAAAGGACCAATCAGCACAAAATCATACAAGCAGTTATTGTTGTAAGGGTTACATTGAATGAAGTTTTCTTATCTGTAAAAAATTAAGTCTCAGTAATTCTAATCACAGTAAACCACTTAATTATTTATTGCCCCGTTATTTTCCTCTTCAATATCTTCTGCAAGGATTGTACGATACAATGTGAACAATCATAGAAACACAGAATCAGAACAGGTGATTGGAATATGTTCCCACAAAGGATGTACACATTAATTTTGGAACAGGGACCAACAAGGTTTGATTATGGCATCACAGGTGTTGGGTTCACAGCTGGATGCCACAAATGAGACTTCCCTGTCGTTATACTGTTCAGATAATGCACCCAGCTTACATCTTACTCACAGAAGGAAATGTGACTTGAAAATCTGGGTGATCCTCAGCTGGAAAGCTTATATTGAAAGTATCACATCTATCAATCTTACCTTGGGCAATAAACTAAACATAAAAAGAGATGACTCATCTGAGTGAAAGATAACTTTCTTAAGTAGAAAGAAAGCCATTTTTCAGTCCTCTGAAGTTTTTCCCAGAGCATATGTGCTTGCTCAGAATGAAAGTTGAATTCTTCCAGAATTCACTGGGAAAGGATGGCAGTGACTCATTTTATGATAGTCCTACACACTGTGAGATAATTCTGAACATTATGAGATGCACAGCAGGAGACACAAGCCAAAGATGGTACGGCACCACCATCAGTGCAGCAGCTCACAAATGACTACAGCGCCCAGCTTCATACAGCAATAGCACAGCAAATATCAGTTATCCTAGTAGAGGCTGCTGTAATGAAAGTAAACTTTTTGCAATAGCTCAGAGCATTTTAGGAAATAGTCCTGTGGCAAGGAATCTGTGGAAGTGGAATAATACTTCCAGGGCACAAGGAAGGTCTAGCTGGAGAAAAAAGGAGCATAATCAGTGAATAATGAAGAAGCATTAACATACAAATTAAGGAAGAGGAACAAGGGTGGAGGCCATATCAGTTCTCAGGGGATCCTGGGCAGGGAGTTCCAGGCCACATGCCCTCTGCCATCAGTACTGACACAGGAATGCATTGTCCTCTTTGTCCCTTTTGACCCTCAAACACTGCAAGTCACCAAGAGTCTCACCTCCAAGTAAAATGTAATGGTTAAGTTTCAGTTTTACAGCGGTTTGCTGACACACTGGTGCAAATGGTGAGCACCTTGCAAAGCCCTTAGAAACTTCCTGAAATCAAATGCTGAACTTGTCTCTTGTGAGTAACAGAAAGCCAGAAAACCACAAACCAGTCTTTTCCTGTTTCTTTATCACATCAGATCTTCAACTCTTTCTATATTGTTATAAAGAGCCAAAGTAAACCTATTTTTCATGGATTACCAGTAACCTATAAAATCTACATTTTCTCTTTTGTTAGAAGAATTTTGGAGCCCTTGGTGATAATTACTGATAATCATTGCTCAACATTTTAATATGTGCCTATTCAAACCCAGTAGGAGTATTTTGCAGGTTATTTATTTTTTTAGTGTTCCTTCAAAGCGTTTCAAATGCCTTCTGCAAAGAAAATAAACAGATCAAATAGTATGGCAGCACAAGTTGGTCAATTATTAGCTTTTGCATACCCAGATCACGGTCTTTCTTTACAAGGACACACGTTAATATATAATAGGAGTGTGTTTCAGTTCTTTTTTAATTGATTTTTCAGATGCATATTGCAGTCTTATAAGGTCAGATGGAAAATAAGTTGACCAAAGAGAGGCCTTTGAGGAAAAGAAGCCACTAGACATGTGTAACAGGAAACAGAACAGGAGAGAAACGTGACAATTATTTTATACCTATTCAGGACAGGCATTTGACCTACATCTCATCAGCCTCACTTAAAACTGGGTGAACTGTGCAGATCAGAGATGCCATAAATGCAATGGGCCATTTTTTCGGCTACTGATGACTACCACATCTGTGACTATCCCTGTGGAGATGCAGTTGCCATTTAGTATACAATCCTCATTTTCTTGATGTAGAAATAATAATAGTGGGGGAAGCTGCAAGCAAGTTTAATCTCATTTTGTACATCGCAAATGAGATGGCAGGGAATCCAAAATGGCCAAGCAAAGTAAACACAGCAATCAAAATTTGTGTGGCTACATTCAGGGGCAGAGCTAGAAATCTGAGCGAGAAGTGTTTAATTTCAAGATAGATTAGAGCAAATCAGAGGTTTCTGAACCAAAACACTCCTAACACATGCTTACAGACAAAAATGACCAGAGAAAAACAGGATAGACGATTAGAGAATGGTAGCCAGAGAATAGCAATCCAAAAAGGACAGACACTGAGGCAAAGAATCAGAAACCAAGCAGCCTGGACTTGCCTGGCCTCCTGGGGAGACTTTTGATAAGATAAAGGAAAACCAAATCACAACAGTCCTGTTCAGCCTTCAACAAACTGCCTGAACTTTGTACTGTTGTGTCAGATATGAGGTAGTTTTAATGCAAGAAGGACTGTATTCTAGGCAATCATACTGTGCTGAGACCATGTTCCTTCTGTCCCAAGTTCAAAATCAAATGGGTAAAAACACCTAAACGAGTTTAAATCTGAGCTGTAAAGGTGTGAGAACTGTGTGCTCCTGTACACAACCCTTCACACATAAACAGCTTTTTTGAACATTTAACACATCCAGTAGCTAAACTCACCCACCTCTTTGCCAAACAGAGGTGTGAGGAGTTTATGAGGAGAAAAACTTCTATAACTTACAGGAGAGTTCCTGTCTTTTTAATGGAAGCTCCACCACCCAGTTTTGATATACATTTAACTTCAAGTATTGAATCTAAATTGCTAAACATGAGCTAATTTCAGTTGCATTTTAAAATGGGATTATAATAACCGTACATCATTAATGAATGGCACATTATGTATTTATAAGTTGTGATTTGAAATATTTAACTAACTGTGTGAAGAGGCTCATAAAGAAAAAAAAACAATTCACAACGGAATCAGTGAATGTTCTATCAAAGTGTACAACACAGAAGTCAATTAAGCACTTTAAAAAGAGTAGTGTAGAAAAGTGACCTCGTTTCCTTCATTAGCATGAGTCTGAGTGTCCTACCACAAGAGGAAAGAAATGAAAGTGCTACCAGGGGTAAGTGACAAGACCATTTGCTTTAGGCCAAAATGGCTGTTCTGTAAGACTTTGAGAACCATCTGTATCAACAGAGACATGAAAAATGTAGCTCTGATGTTTTCTGGTTGTACCAAATCTGACATGAATGTCACACACTGATCAGTCAGTCATCCCTCATACCAGATGAGATATTGGATCAGCTTTGAATGTGTCTTAGTGACACATTTTGTATCTTTTCTCCATTATTGAAAATCTTCCATTCTTAAGTACTATTTCCACTTTAATCTTCTCCCATGACTAAGCAGATTCTACACATCTGACAGATGTGAAACACAGCAGTCCCTTCTGTCTCATGAATCTATGACTGGTGGGTAAATGGCAAAATTCTGGCATTCTTACTGCACACCACATATGGGACTCCCAAGAGTCACAATTTACCACTGAGCTGCAAGGTCTGAGCCACCAGCAGACAACATAAGCTCTCTGGGTGCAGAGACACCTGCTTAGCAAGTTTTAGTTTGAGTCTCCTCAGCAAAGAATGAAGTAATGGAGGAGCTGAAGATTTATGGTCATCATTACAAGGCTATTTCTTAAGCTGACAGTATAAATCACATTTGAAGTTATATTGATGAGATTCTCTCACATTACGTATCTCATGTTATATATAAAGGAGATGCAGGTGAATCTAATTAAATCCATAAACTTGACAGGAAAAACAAAACGAGTTTGGAACTGTCTGGGTAAATCTAGGACAGAAACCTGAACACTGCAAACATTTTTCTGTTTATACTGTCTTGGGGTTTAAAGTGTGTTCATCTCCAATTTGGGACTGTGTCCAAATGCTTTATGAGTGTTTTTCATTTTATTGCATCAGAAAAATCTATACAGAAACCTGGAAATCTGAGATACTACGTTTCTTTTAGCAGCAGGGACTTTAACCTGGACACACAACACAAGCATACAGGTTATTAAATAATGTTTCTAGCTCTTAACATCTGCAAGGAAAACCTCATGCACTGCATCAGTGCAAACAGGAAGGTTGGCAAGGAACATGGAATATGAATTCCAAGACATATACATCAGCTCAAATGCCTCCTAATGGTAATTGAAGGCCAGCATTGTTAAGGAAGCTAATCATTAATTTCTAAGTAAATTTATCAATTATATTTTTGTTTATTACTGTTTTCATAAGAAAACAAAGGCACGTTATAACTTACAAATGCCTTCCCTGGTTCCCCACATTGGATGATGTATCTGTTATTGTACCACATTCCTTATCTTCTGGTCAGGAAGAAACTTAACTGAGATGTCCACTGGCAGTTTTCTTCCAAGCAGTTAAGGATGTCTACAGCCAGTCATTTAAGATTTGCCTTTCAAGAGCACTGTGTGTACATAGCTCAGGCTGAAGTGGGAGTTCCAGCCTTCCCCCGTCCTCAGGAGGGACCCAATCCCACAGAGCTCATCATCACTGATATTAATGGTCTGAGGAAAGAACAATAAAGCATCAGTCTCCTCCAGTGTGAAAATTTGGCTTAAGAGATATGTTATGGGGGTTAAGTTCAATGCTACTGTTTCCTGACTTGTAATCCATTTCACAGGGCTGTGGAATGATAAAAGGTTTAATACAGATATATTGAAGTAGTAACATAACGTGCTACATACCCATGAGACATTCTCTGAAAAACTAAACAGAATCAGACAAAAACATTTTTAAAAGCTATAGCTGGAAAAAAACAAAGCTGTCTTTTCTTCTGTTCTGAGTCAGCTTCAGTAGAAAGAGATATACTGCCAAAAGTACACAATAATTTTTCTGCTTTCATATGTGGAAAAGAGTAAGAAATGAGTTACAAGAATGCTGTGTTAAAAAAGGATGATCTGAGAAAGCATATGTCGTGTGGCTTACACAAATGTCACTGGCCTTACAGTTTATCCTGGTATTGCTCAGGCTCCTCTGAACAGCATGTAAGATACTGATGATCTAGTATTTGGGAACAGACAAACATTTATTTCCAGGTGAACATTTTGCCTATGGAAAACCCATTGATGTCAGCAGAACTCACTGGTAAGCATGGTAATTGTAGTTTAATTAGAGCATTACTCTTTGGGATCCCAGTTTTCATAAGCAGTTACACTACTCCAAGAGTAACCTGTAGCAGCTAGAATCAAATAGCTAACTCATTTCAAGATCAGGTCTTTAGCACCACACTGAACTGGACCTCTCTGACTTAAACTTTGCATGACAGGGCAGTGTGCATTACTATTACTCTAAGGGAGTTTCTTTCTTCCTTCTGCTTTTGCCAACAATTTTGGCTTACAAAGACTGCTGTGTAAAGACAAAAAATATTCCTCCAGCTTCTCCTCTTGCTTCCAATCCCTCATCCCTAGAACATACAGTTTTCAAGCAACCATTTGTGCAACACACAAAATAAAACAGCTGGCTGCCCAGAAGGCCTCACCCAAGACAAAACAGTAACAGTCCTTCAGTTAATCTATCTCCCTGGCTCAACCAGATGCCAAGGAATCCAGAGCCTCCCAGAGTTCTGGGAAGTGAGCAGATGTCCTAAAATGCTGTAGGTCAGATCATCTAATGCTTCGTTGCTCTCTCCAATCTATAGCTGTTAGGGAATTGCCAGTCCTTAGGCTGATGGGGATTGCTGATGCTTTGGTAGCAGCACTAGCTGGCAGGATGCAGTCATTGCTGGGGTTGTGCTGCTCCTCCTTACAGAGCAAAGTGAAACCACCTCTCAGACTGTATTCCAGAAAAGGCAAAGTACTGAAATAGTCCCTTTGTAAAAATGGATTTTTTTTTTTTTGTTTAGCTAAATACTTTTTGTGTGTTGAAAGCAAAGAGACAACCTTGAGCTAATACCTGCAGATGAAAACATAAGCTTCATCACCATCAAAAATACTCTGTGACCAAAATCAAGGATTGGAGTAATCACAACAAGTGGCTATAAGCAAACTGTAGAATTAAACTTCTTTAAACCATCATGGTGACACTGTCAGATGTAGTACCCCAAGCTTGCATTCCTCTTCAGCTCCAACAGCTTAAATAGATTTTGTTGTGCATGGCTATCACTGGCTCTCTTCACGTGGAGGGATTTCACTCTTATATGACACGATATGATGACGATTCTCCACATTCCTTTGCTGTTAGCAGCAACTATTCTTGCTGTTTTAGTCCCCTGTCTGAGGACTTTCTGTTATTAGAAAATCTCACAACCTATGCGTAGTTACTTCCTGTCACTCCTTATCTCCCTTTCCTCTCAGTCAAGGACAACTTATTATTGCCATTGAAGAGCTGAATTAGGGAGACAGAGTGCACAGTGATCAGTACGTGATGGTTGGTGGTCTAAGAAGAAACTGAGCATACAATGACAAAGACAGTGGTTGGAAGCCAAACCAGATGACCATGTTCAAATCAAAGGGAACTAAATTAAATAAAGTCCCTCTGCAGCACTCAGCACACTATTGTTTGTGCCTTGAAATACTGTATCTGTTTCTTAGGTCTTCCTACCCAATTTATATATATTTATATTTATTATATATAAATTTATATTTATTATATATAAATACCCTTATTTAAAGCTTTGGTTCAACAGAGATGACATACAAAATGGGACTGTTGAAGATCTGCTGCCAGCTGCAGTCACCTGCAGGGACTGGGAAGAAAGACATGTCTGATGATAGCATCAAGACTTTGGCTCACACAGCCGAGCTTCATAAAGCTGTCATTGTTTGAAAAGTGATGTCTGTTTCTTCTGCGCTGTGATGGAACCAGCAATGATCCATCCCTTGGACTTCACCCAAGGAAAGGCCGAAGAGAAACGTGAAAAACAAAGGAAATGAGCAGACTGCTGTTGCCTCCCTCTGCCCCCAACCACAACCCACACATGCTCAGTTTGTTGTTTTGGCAAGAGCGCAGTCACTGAGTAAGCAAGAAAAGCTGAAACTGGCAGAACAGTCATAAAAGTATTTAGAGGTTGTTTATGTATGAATGATTGCAGGGTGGGAAGGGCAGGCATCTCCTATTTGGATAGATCAGGTAAAGCCCTGGGGGCAGTGCTGAAAACAGAACCCTTTGCAATCAGATGAGTAACATGAGCCTGGACTGCTTTCCCTTTTCCTTCGGTACAGATTCCAAGTTACAGTCAAGCTTTGCCTTGGAGTCCTACTGAACATCACTTTTGTAGGCATTTGTTGAATCCTGCTATAGCCCAGAGGATGCCTGTCGCTTTAATCCTCTTTATTAACAACCCTCAAATGTTCTGTGCTATAGCCAAGGTTTGCTTGCTGACTCTCTGAAGAGGCCTTGGAATATTTATGTGGTCTATTAACCTCCTTCTGAAATGCTTCAATACAACCTCCTATACAAGAGGAATAGGTCACAGAATCACAGAATCACAGAATTACCCGGGTTGGAAGGGACCTCAAGGATCATGTAGCTCCAACCCCCCTGCCTGGCAGGGCCACCAAACATACACCTTTACTAGATCAGGTTGCCCAGGGCCCCGTCCAACCTGGCCTTGAACACCTCCAAGGACGGGGCATCCACAACCTCACTGAGGTCTGCCACTAGGAACACAGATATGCCACCCCCAGCTATCCCAGTCACATTAAATTCCTGAGTAGTAAACAGGGAAACAATCTGAACACAACGCTCATTTCCCACAGCTAATCATCTAAGAACACTGTTACTTGACATGTCAGTCGCTGTACTATTGCCTTTCCTGTAGGACTGTATCCTTCATAACCACAGCCACTATGGGGCAGTAACACATAAGCATTCTTCAATGCACACATGCTTTGCATCTCCCAGAGTGAGGCTGCTTAAGTCTTGTTACCCTCTGCCTGCAGACACTGGGACAAATGCAAAGGTTAAGTGTTAACATCCTTTGCTGTAAGCATATTTCCTTAATCAGGGTGACTTGGAGATTTGGGAACAATTACAGTTTTAAAAGGTAATGTTGAAATAAGCCATCACTAAAAGTTCTTTATGTAGTTTATATGTCTATTCTGAGAAATGTTGTCAACAACTCATAGCTTGAGGATGTTTGAACTTAGCAGCACACGGTGCCAAATTATATGTTCTCAGGAGGATCACGCCTACATGCAAACAGGCAAGTTGCTATTTGCTCCTGCCATTTTCCCAGAGGAAACGATGGTGCCAGACAAGTGTGAGCAGACCAACCTCATATAGGATGTCTGGCTTTGTGGTTTGAAATTCTGGAAGTAGAAATGACAAGTGTTTCTGCTACACTTTGTGTTATTTCGCAGGGATGCAGAACAGTGACTCTAATGCAGGGGAGTGGGAGATCCCCTTCCCAACTAAATCTCCAGGCACAGATACATGAGAACTTTCTAAATCTGAATCAAGGTTTCAGTGAAATTCCTCATTGTTCCTCATTGCCCTGGATTCCTCAAGCATTTGTACTCAGTCTAAATGTACACGTAGATTTAGCACAGAGCTGAAGAATGGAGGTTGTAACTGATAGGAGGTTGATGATGAAGAGATAAATACTGGAGCTCACAACCATCACTTGGAGACATAAGTAAACTGAAAGAATACAGAAGCTATATATATATATATATATATATATATATATATATATATATATATTCAAGTTGGGATTCTTGCCATCAAAATCATGACAATGAAATCTTTAAAATTGCCTCGAGTTAAACACAGAAAATTCCACCTACTTGCTAAAACCAGGAAATCTGTTGTTATAGCCACTGTTGAGGATCCATTTTAAGCCACATCTCTGAAATCAAGTACTACTGTGCCTCTGTGTTCTGTAACAGCCTTTGTCTTTCTTTCTATTTGTTGTCTGATGGACCAAGATTTCCTGACTTTGAATATCAGCTTTTCTTAATACAAGTTGGTTGCTGAGCAAGAAAACCATCAATTTTAGTTCTTCGTTTATCTTTGTTATACACAATGCAAGAATTTCCTAAATCCTTTCTTCAACCTCTAAGCACAGATCACATGAAACAAAACCTGTAGCTCAATCAAAACTTGCACTTCCTGCTGGATGAATTATCTTACCCTGTCACATAAGTAGATGAAATGGACTCATTTAATGAGCCTGGATAAGAGAGGGATCAAAAGGAAAGAAGAAAAAAGTAAACCCAAACCTCCCAATAACTGAAATACATCAGCTAGGCTGTTATGGTCTTTCTGTAGGAGCTAAGATACAAGAAGTGGACATTGAAAAGGCAGCTGATAACCTGGAGATAAGTGTTATCCAGTCTAAAGTTAAATCAGCAATATAGATTATAATATACAGAGAAAACCAGCTCTATGTGTACAAGCCTGAATGTGTTAAACAGCCTGAACCTGACAGTACAGAGCTCTGAACAAGTTAATTAAACTTCTTTCATGACAGTGTGAAAACACAGCCTGAGACGGTAAAGAAACTAAACACCTCATCATTCAGAGCACCATGAATTTAAAGACCATAAAGCTCTAACCATAAAAATTAGCAGGCTGAATAGCTGCCCTGTTCCTGACATGCAGGTCTCCCACAGGCTGACGTGACAGTTGGGTGCTGCACCAGGCAGGAATCAGATTCAGACTCTGACTGGGGGAGTGTCAAAAAGGGCTCAAGACCTACATGTCTACCTTATATGCTACCCACCACTGGGTTACACTGGCTTTCTAATAGGACACTGAAATATTGCTACTTTCTCACCTTTTTTCCCCCTCAGTTTTCTCATGACCTTGGAAAGGAGAAATATATGTGATATTGCTGACCAACCAGCTGTGAATCACCCTTTGAAAGGTAAAACGATTGCAAAGCTTGATGTGACAATACATAAATTGCTATAAGGCAAAACCACATTTGTTTTAAACCTCGGCTGAAACTGGTTGAGTCAGAACAGAATATTCCTAGGAAGATCCCCAGACCCAAACCCTTTATGACAACCACCCAGCATTCACACAGTTTTTCAAATCACTAAATTGATCATAAAAAATGCAGCGAACTTCTGCCAGACAATAACAAGGGGGGTGGGAGGAGGGCAATAAAACTCACCGGGAGATGCATTTCCCCAGACTTGTTCAGGCTATTCAACACACGGCCGACCCAGTGTACTGTTGTGGGGACCCATCTAGTGAAAGCATGAGGAATTACACCAGATCAGAAAAGGAAAGAAAGGGAATTCGGAGCCAAGGAAGAAAATAATTGAACAATATAATTTAAGTGATGAAACATGTGGCTAGATGAGAGAGGCCACAGATTCCAGCCAACCTACAATCACAATCTGGCATTACTTTGCAACTGTCAAATAATTTGGTTCCATAACGTGGTAGAGCAGAAGGTCACATTTAAGAGAAGGGATAATGTATTTTGTTTTAACTCAAGCTGGTGCGGTGCCGTAAGACATATTTGGGATGTATGCTCAGTATTACTAGCCTGAGTGCTGACAAAAGCAGGAGTTGGTCTTTGTAAAAGCAGAAAGGCTTTATTAAAAATCACTATATGATATTTCACTTTCTCCTTTTTTCCCCCTTTTTAATTTAACACTCATAGTATAAGCCATCATTCCATGTATGTGTCACTTTTCACTTATTCCTCAGCCTACAAGGGCTGGAGGCATTCAGTACAATGAAAGCTGTATCCTCATCTTACAGTCACTTGCTTTTGCTTCTGTTCTTGTGTAGACATTTTAAGTTTCACACAGTTTGTGGGAATTTTCAGAAGGATCCTTGAAAACTGACCCCACGGCACCCCTTGTTAGCATCCAGAATGGTTGGTAAAGAGCCATGCCAGTTCAGAGGCAAGAATGGGATTCTAGTTTATCTCATACTAACATTCTCTCTTCCTTGACAACCCTACAGCAAGAAAATCCAGACATTTAAAATCCCCCTCATGCATAACCTCAGGGCCTGAAAATATTTTCTTTCCATTTTTTCTTGTCTCAGTTACCAGGATACTACTGGGTAATCGATTGTATTTCTCTAACGTGGAATACTTTTGCCGCTCTGCTTAAATGTCTGCAAATTTATCTGAATTTTAAAAAGTTCTGCCTGAAAAGCAGGGCTTTCATATGAGAGTGTCCTCGTGTTCAAAGCACCACTATGTGGTGAACGGAGACTCTCTTAGTGATTCTGGACTATGTAGAAACATAAAGTCACACAGGCTGTACATGCACAGCCACTACTGCCTCCAAAAGAAAGGGAAGTAGCCTTAGTAGTAGTATTAGAACCGGAACACTGGTCCTTAGGAACAGTGATTTTTGAGCCCAGAAACAGGAACAGAAAGCATTGCTCCTTAAGGCCTTCCTCTTCAGCTTGGCACCTTCTCTTTCTCCCTTTTTCTTTGCTGAAATATCCCTTTCTCTTAGAATCATAGAATCACAGAATGGCCTGGGCTGGAAAGGACCTCAAAGATCATCTGGTTTCAACCCCCCTGTGGTGGGCAGGATTGCCAACCACCAGACCAGGCTGCCCAGAGCCACATCCAGCCTGGCCTTGAATGCCTCCAGAGATGGGGCATCCACAGCCTCTCTTGCCCCCTCCCTGCATCTCTTTCTGCTCCTCAGCAGCCCCAGGTACGTAGAAATTGTTGTAGGAAGAAAACAGGATTTATTGCTGCCTGTGGCAACTGGAGTTGAGACATGACTGGAAGAGTAGGTCTGAGGGTCCTGTTACCCTTATGGTGGTGTATCAGAGACATCCAGATGAAGAGGGAGTCACCTCTCCAAGGGGCTCTCCTCTCTTCTATCTGCAGCCTCCACAAAACACTGCTGATCCCTTCCAAACCAGGATCCCCATGATGGATCCCCATCACCACCCCATCTGTCACTCCTCTTTGCACTTCACCCAGCATCTCCTAATTCCTGCTACTCAAAACTGAGATTCCCAGAGACTATTTTGCTTACTGTACATAGCAGTTAGATCCTAAATGGCACTGTCACCAATCCCCTTTTCTACCTTTACAGCTTTCTGTGGCTTCCATTTATTATTCTCACTTCCTTACCCTCTCTGTCCTCAGGTGTTTTATTCCCTGCTGACCACGGGTCTCAACAGAAACAGCAGAGCTTTGTAACACCAGGGGGCATCTCAGAACGTGCACGGGATGTTACATTATTCCCTCATGCACTCCAATGTCTGTTCCGGACAGATTTTGGCAATTATTTACCTTCCATTTTCTTTTTATTTTCCTTAGACTGCATACTTCTTTCAGAGTTTGGTATTTTCAGGCAGTGCAATAACGTCTTCCTCCAGTTACTTGTTCAATTGCCTACTAATAACCCTTCCTCAAATCATTAACACAACAGTCACGCTGTTTGCATCAGCTTTTTAATAGTCCCCAAAATTATTTTAAGATTTTTAATCAAGTAGAATTTCTTTTCCTCTGATAAAATGAATAAATCTACAAGTAACTGCATGGCACTTTGTTGCTGCATAGACCAATTAAGATATTTGTTTTCTAATTTGCTTTCAGGCTTAAGGCATTTACAGAACTTACATTTGAGAAGCATTGCTTTTGATATCCTCTCATAGCAGATGTCTCTGGAAAACCACAAGCCAGAACTGCCTCTAGTAGGTTAGAAATCGGAGTAAATCTGTATAAATGAAGAGAAAAACAGAGCTACAGTGAAGTTATGAATCAGATCCAATAACAACCCATTGCTTTTACGCATCCTTCCTTTTTATACTTTTCTCAATGTAAGGAAAGTAAAAGCCCCCACCCCGAGACCATAGAAAATCAAACATCAGTACTAAAAAAGAAAAGGCTCAGCATGCTGTTGTACAAAATGTATGAGGGTCAAAGCTAAAGTATCTATGGATGAAAGATAGCAGAAGATTATACCAGCAACGAGGCAGTCACCTAAAGACAGAAGCACAGACCAGGCCATATCAGCACTGTCTGAACTCTATCCAGCCCCTGTATCTGTGATATAGGTAAAGGCTTTGTTTCTAATCTTCAGGAGAACTGAACCTTTCTCACATACTCACCTATGAAAACTAAATTTCAGACATTTTCATCAAAATAGGAAGACAGCATGATGCAACAGAGTGAGAACTGAAGGACTCCATTCTGTTTTTCTCCTTGTTCCTGCTCTTTTGGATGACTTGGAACAGCCTCATCTTTCTGTGCTTTAACTTCCACATCTGCAAAAAGAAGATAAGATTGATCTCCTCTGCAAATAAAGCTTTTTCCTCTTCTTATCAGGGTAAAAAAACACAGGTGGAGAGGGATAAATCTAAAATACTTCATTGGGAAGATGCCAATTCAGTTATGAGATTTCGGGGTTATATGTGATTGTTTTCATTCTTACAACTTCGCCAAACAGTCAAAAGTGGAACAGAAATCAGCCAGATTGGCCCAGATGCTGAGCCTGGGAAGGGATGTGAGCAGAGTTGAGCAATGCTGGACAGAACGTTTAGCCAGTTGCCTCCTTCTACAGACTGCAAGGAATGTTTCACATCAGTAAAATGAAATGACAGAGAATTTAACATTGCTCCCAGCTCTAAACAGGAGAAATTCTGAATACCAAAAACAGATGGAATTCTGTCAGCAACTCTTAAAAGCTAAAGCACAACTTTTCCACAGTACATGAGAGACTCTACTGAAAGTATCAGAGGAGGAGTGTAAGAGGTATGGGAAAATAACACAGATAAGGCTGAAAATTGGCATTAGGAAGTTGAATGGACTCAAACAGCACAGCAATGCTACAGTTCTGCAAACTCTCAGTAATGTAATTCCTTGCTGAGCCAAATCAGGACGAGATCCTTAGGTCTGTGAATTCTGCCACACACAGTCACTGTGTGGCTCACGTCACTGCCTTCCTACAGATATTAGGGCCACATCACAGAGAGTCCATTCCACAACTTCCTCCTTCTTTCATTAGCATGGGTTAATGTTGCTGCATTCAGCTGGTTATTAGAACTTGTGTCTCAGGTATGAGACACAAGGGTCTGCAGTTGGATCGTGGAAGGGTTTTTTTTCATCTGTCTCATCTTGAAAAGCAGGGCATTTGGGATACATATGGTCTCTTAACAGCAGTGATGCTGAGAAGGAATCTTGGTTATTTATTGTACTGTTAAGACATTCTATCAATAAACATCAAACAGGAACGCTGCCGTAGTTGCACAGTTACCAATTTAGTTTTAAAAGCACAGATGCTCCATCATAGCTAGTTTAAAGAAATTCCCCAAAGTCTGAGTACGTTGACTTACTTGTTTCATTACAGTTTTCATCAAGAGGAGCCCTGGGCAGCTTGATCTAGTGCTTGGCAACCAGCCCACAGCAGGTGGTTGGAGCTCCATGATCTTTCAGGTCCTTTCCAACCTCAGCCATTCCATGATTCTATGACAACACAGCAAGTTTCACCTTTCTAACTAGAAAACATGAATAATTTTAAGTGCAAGAGACCGAGAAGGACATAGATTCCAAAAGTCTAATTATCATTTCTTCTTACTGTTCTTTCTACTTTAAGCTCGAACGTTAGCCAAAATTCTCTTTAGGCAAGTTCTGCTACTCTAACAAGATGCAACTGGTCTGGTTCACAGAAGGGTGTGAAGCCTGTCATCAACCAAATTTGTTTTCATATACCTTTGTGGAAAAAAAAAACCAAAAACACACAACAAAACTGCTTGCATTTACAGGATCTAATGGCTTAAGAATTTGTTATTCTAGTGGCTTCATCAGCAGCATCTGTGGCTGCCCCAGAACTCTCAGCCATCAGGCATCTTTTAGGCTTAGTGACTTACAAAATTGCACTCAGCATCACTACACATCGAGGCATCATTCTGCAATGCGTTGTGAATCTCAGCTTTCATGCAATCCTTATTATCAGTCACATCTGAATGCCGTAAGAAAGTTTTTCTTATGTAATATCCTGTCTTCATCCCCTAAATCAACACCAGCTAAATCATCTCAGGGGTCTGACTAGCTATGGGAACTTAAGGAATCAGCACAATGAAAGCTAAGCAACTTTACCCTCTGGTACAGTCTGGCAAAAGCTGACATCTAGCCTGAAGTGTCCCCACATAGTCTACATTAGTACTGCAGTCAATAGAGAACTACTCGCTTCAGCTAATGAAGTCAAGAGCCATCTAGCTGCCCAAAAATAGGCAGATATATCCACCTCACAGTGATCTGAATAGCTTGCTGAATCAGCTATGAGCAGGGCTCAGCTTAGTGATAGCTATGATGGTCTGAGATATCAGGCTCCCACATGAGACTGACAGATAATGGCAGTTCTGTGGGGTTTTTTTAGGAGACTTTAATGTTCATGGAACATGAGCTGGAGGCCAGGTAGGAAACCCCACAATACCTTAAATGGTATTATCTGCCTGTGTTTATGTAACTAAATCCCACAGTAGTTCTCTACTGAGCATAAAGAGATCTTAGACATCTGGTTCACACAGAGACACCTACACAGTTAAACCCAAGTTTAGGTGTCTTAATCTGCTAGCTGAATCCACCCCACTACCTGGAGATTTCTTGAGCTGGCAGCTGATTGGCATTATATTAAACATGCCTCAATGGACATTTTTTCCATTTCCATAACTAAACCATTCAGAAGCACGTTTATACTTTTGACCTCCCCGATATACTTGTAGCAGTTTGCAATAATAGCTCAACATAACTCATATTTGGCAGAGCATTACTTTGGGTTAATATTTCTAGCCAGCATTTATATACGAATTCTTGTCTCTTGCTACAAACACATAGAAAGACGAGCAATGAATTAGCATTAACGACTTATTACAGAGCATATTAAACAACTGGGATGGGCAGATTAGTAGGGATTTTAAGAAATGACAAATGTCTCAAATGGAACTAAATGGAAGTAAATGGAACTAAAAAGCAGCAGTTTATTAATGGTTAATAAAATGATAATCCAGGCAGCAAGGAAACTCTTTGCATTAAGAGCTAAAATAACTGCTTGGGTAGATTATTTGGAATTATAGGGTAGGCAAGACCTGGCCAGATTAGGACTACAGTGATAAGAAGCAGATAGCTTATGTGCTGAGGCTGCTTTTACCTGAAGCTGCTTCACACACACCTAAAATCCTCAGGCTAAATTGTGATGAATGAGGATCAAAGCATCACATTAGCCATTATGAAATAGAAATTATGAAAAGCTGGCTGATGGGGACACTAACTACAAGGTGATCTCATTGCATACATTACTTTCATCTTGATCCCTGCTGCCTCCTTGTCATCTGCCAGCTCACCCCCTCCATTCTGTCACTCTTCTCTTACTGAAGCTTCTGAGCTTTTTGGCTCCAGTATTTTAATGCTGTAATTAAAGCTTTTTTTTGGACCAATGCTGCATTTCGTTCTATTTGGACATTATAAAGCACCTTGTTATAAAGTTTGGGGCAGTAATGCACTGAAGAAGAGACCAAGTGAGTCAAGCCTGCTGAATTTCCACTAAAACAAAAAGGCTTTATTTACTAAACTAAAATCTGCCATCCTCAAAATGTCACTCAGCAGCCAGCTATCAGATGGTGCAGGCAGCTCAAGTTGCTGGGTATGCTCAGAAACGCTTCCAGTCCTGACTATGCTGTGCAAGTCATCACTTAGTTCATTCCTAAACCTCACCAGGATTTACAAATCCCAAATGTCTTTCAGTTTCACACCTCAAATGACATGTCAAGTTCTGCACATATAGGGATGAGTGGTGAAGCTATCCCACCACCCTTTCATCGTTGGTTAGATCATTTACTCTGGATCTGAAAGATCTGAGGGTTCAGCCTCTCCATCTGAAATGATACGAACTCTTGCACATTAACTGTCAAGCTGACATTATTTCAGCATAGCTGTGGTTAATTTCTCTCAGCTCTCTCACCGTTCTGCAAGTGGTAATCACTGGGTCAAAAGAACAAGTGTGATAACAAACAATTAGGGCCTGATTTCAGGTTTTTCCCTTCTAAGGAAATAACCCACAACCCCTACAAACTCATTACTTCCCATAGCTTAATTAGTATTTAATTACACATGCAGAGCAGAACAGCTCTCAGAGGAGATCCTGTGAACACACTCTGCTGGGGCACACACACTATGTGCCAGGCTGGTATTTGTATTCCCCAAGGCATGAAAGGAAGTTAATCCCACATGTACCTGACAGCTCCACAGCAAAGAAAATCGAGACATTTAGCCCAAGTGTCTCCTGTCAGCCTAACCTCCGCTTGTTTCTTTTCTCCCATTCAGAGATCTATGATAAACACATCCAGATGCCACTCAAGGACATTTGCAGCCCGTTCAATGTCCTCCTCCCTCTGTGGCACAGTCTTTCCCTCATCCCCAGCTACTCTCCCCTCACAGCTCCGTGACCAAATCAACCTACACGAACCCCCGCCATCTTCTAGGCCCTTTTAGCCCCGCCCGTCATGGCGGCCGCGCCCCAGAGCATCACATGGCAGGGGCGGCCGGGGAGGGAGAAGGAGGAGAAAAAGGAGGAGAAAAAGGAGGAGTTACGTGGAGCCGGCGCCGCTGAGGGCACGGAGTGGGTTGAGGGGCCATGCCGCCACCGCCGCGGTGAGTTGGGGGGGACGGCGGTGTTGAGCCGAGTGGGGATTCGGGCGGTGGGTTACCCGGGTAGGGAGGGGGCGGTGAGGTTAAACCCGACCGACGGGGATGAAGCTCGGGGTTGGGGGCTGCGGGCGCCGGATGGAAGGCGGTGTAGTTTTGTTGTTGTTCCTGTGCTTTTCGGTGCATACGTTGTACCATCGAGGCTCCCTTTCTAAATGCGGGCTGTGTTACGAGGCTGGGATCCAACCCTTCTAGTGAGTTCTCGTGGCATTCTTCTTGTAGCTTGTAAAGGAGGCTGCGGCTGGAGGGAGTGACAGCAAACGACCCTCTGTGGGAGGCAGAAGAAGCCTCTGTCCTTTGGTTGTGCGAGGACGGGGCTCAGCTGCTCGGGCTGTGCTGGATCCCGGCCTGGCTGTTCTCTGCTCATAGGAGCCGAGTTCAGGCTGCTGCCTCTGCCTGTACAGGTGTGCTGAGCCCGGCTGCGGGAGGCCCAGCACCACCCCAGGTGTACAGCAGCCCTGGGAGAAAAGATCTCATGACCTGGCTTTGATGCTGCCCTGTCCATAATCCGTGCTTTATCCGTAGAGTTGCTTTCTGCTTGAAGGCTTGCTGAAATCTCCTAATTCTAGTGCTGCAATTACACAGGATCATCAGCACCGCACTAATACGCTTGTTTGCTCTGGAACATGCGTTGCAGCTTAGGTCAAATCCCTCCTTTCCTTGCTTAGAAAGAGCAGTCTGTAAGTAACATGAGATATTCTAAGTACTTTCTGGTCCGGCATTTGTGGTTGTATTTTGTTTTTCTTTTAGGGATCTCATCTGAGCAGTAACCTGCTCCCAGGTATCTCTGGTTAGATTAAAGCAACCTGTGTGCTCAGGGAAGGACACTAGCAATCCCCCCAGCAGTGTCTCTGCTCTCTGCATTACCTGCAGCTGTGAGTTAGTGCAGCTGGGATCCCCAGACCTGGTTTTAGAGCAGTACAAAGGACCAGGTGTTTCCAGATAAGAGGCTTTTGATTAGCACGCGATTGGCCTCCCTTGGTAAAGCTGTCTCCGCAGCACTGCATGCCTTCTGCATAAGCTTTGAGTCATCCCCGGGTACGATAAGCTCCTGTGGAGTTTTAGGAGCTCTTCTGCAGCAGGGAAGGAAAGTAATAGCGCTGCAGCTCTCGTGAGCCCTCATCTCTCAGCTTTGCAGGGGGAAGCCAGCAGGTTGCCTGACTTGTTATTAAGAGGTTCTCAGGGCAGATCCCAGTGCTTCTGCTTTCTAATGGCTTTGTTGTGGAGGACTCAAATGGATACTTTGTTATGCAAGGAAAAGAGTTCCTGGTAGGTTACTGTGTGTCCGGAGACAGAATGAGTGGCTGTCAACACCCTCCTCCTAGTAACAGTAAATAATAGTATGATGGTATAATGGTATGGCAGTAAATAAAGGTATGATGAGTGTATTAAGCTTTCTGGAAGGATGGGAGCCCCCAAACAGCATGGAAAGGGGAATGAAGGTGAATAATGAGTATGTAGAAAGCAATTACTGTTGAAATAACAGTTTTAATGGCAGACAGTGTGTGTAGAGCAGAGCAAGCTGTGTATTAAATGGATGGGAAGACTAGGAGTATATGAGCAGATGTTTAAAGTGAGGAATTTGGATCTTCAAGTAAGAGAATAGCATACAGCAGGGGCAAAAAGAACAGAGGGCGGATCGGTCTTACTGAAGTTACCTTAGGGTTGCATGAAGGATTGCAACCTTGAAGAGTAGGAGAAGGTCGCAATTCTTTTTTGTAGCAATTCAGCTTATGGACTTGCTAAGCTGTTCCATCTCTCTGGCCAGGCAGCACTGGTATCACTAAGCTTCAGTTATGATTTAATTTGGAGAGATGCTGCTCTGTGTTTTCTGTCTATTAAAGAGCAAAAAATATGCTCGTGTGCTTCAAGTACAGAAATGCCTGTGTTTTGGTGTTTTTTTTTCCTCAAAAAAGTATTACAGAGGTAAAGTCTGTTTCAATCCTCGTTAAAATGAGAAATGCAAATACTCTCCTGATCCTTATATAAGGCTCCAAAACACATGGTGGCTTATGATGATAAATGCATCTGCTGTTGCAGCTACTGTGTTAATGTATGCTATCAGTATGAAGGCTTTGGCTCTTAAACTGGTGTTTAGCAGCATGAGAAAATGCATTTGTTTGGCTCGTGTTGTATCAAAGTTAATAGTGTTTTTCACCCGTGCTCCGGCATGTTTCTCTTGTGAGTTAGTATTGTCTAATAATTAGTGTAAATACTTTGAATGCTGTGAAAATTGCAACAAAGCATCTTCAAATTTCATACTGAAAGCTGTGTGTGAGCAAGGAATAGGTGTGCAGGCTTTAGGTGTTGCTTGCAGGTAGGTACTTGGATGCCTCTACCTGGCATGGGGCAGGTGAACTGCTGTGGTTTTATTTCTTCTGGTGGTAACTGCTGTGTAAGATTCTGCATTTCTGAGAGTGAGCCTTTGCCATGACTGATGAATGATACCTTATTGGCTCTGCTGCAGTGGTATGCGTGCTCTGATCCCTCTTGCCATTGAGCAAGCCAATGAATAGAAAGGACTTCTTTTACTGTGCAAGAGGGAAGGAGTACACACATAGAGAAATACTGCAGAGCTGCTAATGTGAGGTACCTTACCTGCAGTAAATTCTAGTGTCATTCCTATGGCTTTCACTGTGAGATGCAGCATCATTTAAGATGTCTAATTTTAAAAGGACAGGCTCAGTTAATAGACTTGCAGAGGCATGCAAGAAACAAGGTACCTCAGTAAATGATGGCTGTGTGCCATGCTGATTTAAACATAATGGATGTTAAGAGTGCATTCAGATGTCTTGTTTTTAGTTTACATGAAGTTGTTAAAGAATTATCTGGCTAAATGGCTTAGATTTGCTTCTGCAGGCAAGGATTAAATGAGATGCTGTAAACCTCAAAGTTAGCCTGGACTAAAAAAGATCCTTTTCCAGGAAGAACTGAACTCTATCCCATTTTGATATACATCCCCTTATGAATAATTCTTTGGAGGTATTTTGACTATTTTGCTGATTCTTTTAACGTAGCACCAAGAGCAGAGAACTTTACAGGCTCTGCTGATATCTCATGTATGTGTGATGCAGTTTGCTTTCTAGAACTGCATTCTTTACTTTTCTGTTTCTTGGAATACCCAAACTTTGTCGGTTGGCATCTTATCTCTTGCATCAGCAGACACTGAGACTCATTGCATGTGAAACCAGAGGAGTCTGAGTTCTGGGTTATGTGCTGAATGTTCGTGCTATCACTGTACTGGAAATTGGCTCCTAGTGAAGTGGGGAAAATGTGCTGTTGATCCTATTGCAACATCCACGATTTCAACATCAAAATCGTGAGAATGTTTTCACATTAAAATCATTGGCAATAGATAAGTAGAAGTGGCTAATGGGGGGTAGAGAAATGCTACACAACCCTTTCCTCAAAGGAGGCTCTTTGGAAGAGTAGTAAGTGTGTCTGTAAGATCACGTAGAAGGAAATGAAAGGGCAATCTATTTTTTGGCTTAATTTGTAGAATCACAGACACGGGTTGGAAGGGACCTCAAGGATCATGAAGCTCCAGCCCCCCCTGCCTGGCAGGGCCACCAAACTTGTAGAAGTTTCCTTTCCATAGAGCATGAAATCTCTTTGCTAATGATTCATCGCTCTAATCCAGTGGTTCAAGTCCACTTTTTTCTTTTCAGACATGTGCCAATACAAGTTCTGTTTGCTGATGTATTTGAAAAGCCCCTGCCCTACTGTCAAATTCAATACTTAGCATGATAACTTTTAGTTTGGAAGCATAAGTGTTTTTTCATTGATTCTGTCCATAGATACAGTTGTAGCAGCAATGGTAGATGCCTTTTCTGTTACTCTGAACTGTATTTTGTTTAGAAGAGGAAAAACAGGGTGTCTTACCTGCAAGAGTTCAGTAAAACTCATAAATTGGCTTGGAAGAGCAATTACTACTCCACTCAAAGTTTCAATTGTTATTTGTATTATTTAGAATCACCAAGGTTGGAAAAGACCTAAAAGATCATCCAGTCCAACCGTTCACCTATTACTAATTGCTCCAACTAAACCCCGTCCCTCAACACAACATCCAGTCTTTATTTCTGCTTACTGTGACCTTGAAACCTTTGATATGTTTGCCTTAATGCAGCATTCAGGTTTAAAAAGCAAGTATTGAGACAGCAAATTTGAGGATCTCATTAAAATCCATAGCTGAGCAAATATTTCAGCCAGAACATCCTGTGGTTTCATTGCATACCTTAATATATGGTTGTCTTGGCTCACTCCATAAGCTGAGGAGAGGTGCTGGTTTGTATACTTGGGCTTCCTCTCCTGTGTTGATGGCTGGAGACGTGAGTGAGAAAACAGGAGAAGTAAGGAAGAACTGGTATGTGGAGATTACTGCAAACTTCTGTTGTGAAAACAGATCCAAAACAAAAATGATGATGGGTTGTTTGGTCTTCTTGGGAAAGAATTCCCTACCGGAAAACATGAAAGTCCCTTGTTTTGCTGTTCCAGATGGCACAGCTACTGTGGATTCTGTGCTAATGCTTGAAGTAAAAACTTAAGTGACCTTTGTTTCTGGACATCAGAAATGCAAATAAATGTTGAGTTCAGTTAAACCTGTGTTTTTACTATTTCTTTCAGTTTTTCTCTTTGACTTATCAATGGCCAACCATGCAGAACTCACAATGTAATACATTAAAGGTCTTCCTAAGATTATTCCCTCTCTTAACAGCACAGAGAGCTCTAACAGAAATTAAGAAATCCTATTAGTTGAGAATGAGTTAAATATTTTCCTATTTGTCAGCTTTTGTGAGGTTTAAACCATGGTTTGTTTTAACCCTGCTCATGTAACTACTAGGTTTTGTTACAAACAGATAATGTGTATGTGTACTAATATCAGGTATTCCAGCTCCATAAAGGTGTTTGGTGCAGGGTAGAATTATGGAGCTGATTATGGAACCTTTTCCAACTCAGGTTGGGAAAGGCCTCTAAGAACACTTAGTCCTACTGTCAATGTATCCCCACCATGCCCACTAATGGGGTCCCTCAGTGCCACATCTCCAGGGACAGTGATCCCACCACCTCCATGAGAAGACCCCCAAGCTGCAGCAATAGGCACAGCCTTGAGTTGCTGTCTGGTAGCAGCTTCTGGCATATAATTGTAAGTGAATATAGTGCGTGGGGTGCGAACATAGCACTTCTGACATGTTTTTATGTAAGTTTCTGTGTATTGAAAAGGAAAGTCATCTAGGAAAAGAGAACTGAATCAGCCTTGTGTGAGTTGCGGGAAATAGACTTGGAGGTCTGTGAATGAGTCCTTGTAATCTAATGCTGGAGGGCAAGATGAAACCTAACCATTCTCATTAAGTCAGCTTCCCAGAGTTTCTAGTTTTGTAATACTAGGAAATAACTTAATTGCACCAGGCTTGCATTTAGTACAAGTTCAGGTACAGTATTTTGCAGAAATTCTGGTCTGAATTTGTAGAGGTGTTTTAATATATAATTTTTGTATGCAGCTGTTGATTTCAGTACTGAATTCCCCACAAGGGGATGTTTGCTTGGAGAGAACTGCACTGCTGGGATTTAAAGGAAGACTTGTGCAGAATGCACTGTTGAAGGTCAGTGGTTACAGGCTTAAAACTGAGCCCATCAACCCCAGTTTTCACTGCCCCACTCCAGCGTAATTCCATGAGGTCTGTTTTATTGCCAGGATTCCTACCAGCATTTCTGGTGGGAGGGCTGAACAGTTTGTGTTTGTTTCTTAGATTTGGAAAACATTGTGAATGGCTGGAGGGGGGGGAAGAAGTTGCAACCACTTCTGATTAAAAAAGATTCAAGACTCATTTGAACAGATATCGTACCTGCTAAACTTTATTAAGGATGTGGAAACCTTATACAGTTACTACTGGTTTGGATAATGAGGAGTAAAGGAGTTTTTAGAACTGAAATTTGTGTGGAAGCTTAATGATGGCTTTCTCTAGCATGACTGAGATCCAGTCCATTGGTGTTGTAATGAGAGATTCCTTGGAAAGACATTGATTATGCTTTTCTGGGTAGCAGCAGTGAAATGATTGCTGCAAAATTTGTTTTCTTGCATTTGTATTTTTATTCCTGTTCTTTTGAGCTCTGTAGGCATAATATGAAAGGAACAGGTAGGTAGATTTGAGATGCTGAGCAAAGGCACTAAGCAGCTTACTTACGCATAGCTGACCTTGTACGCTCTCTTACAGTGTAGCACTGAGGATCTTTCAACTAATATTTAGATCTTTAATAGGAGAGAGGTGCATTAAAGAAATTATCAGCGTGGTTTTTAACCCTACTTTGTTTTTAAGTTGTAAATAAGAAGGAAGAACTGCATTGCAATACACAGGCACCTTTCCTTGGAGGCAGTACTTGAACATCTGGGATTCCTTAAAAGCTGGTTTTGTAAATGAAAAGCAAGTCCCGTTATTTCAGTTAGAAGAAAGCGTCTATTAGCAAATAAAAGGGAGAAGGTATTTTCAGGGCTACATGAATGGCATGACGTATATTTATATGCCAGGTGGCTGAAAGTAACATCCAGCAGAGCAGCCCTGTAGTGCAGCATACTTGCTAGAGATTCCTTTAATCCCATGCAATTGTCCTTTGGACAATGAGGAGCTTTCCTGGGGGGGGGAAGGACATTGCAGCAGAACAAAACTAACTGTTATATGGTGCTTAGTTACTCAGTGCTGGGATTTTCATAAGCTCGTATTTCTAAGTCCAAATGTACTTGCTGACTGTAATCGCTAACTGGGCTGCTATGTTAATTTTCTTGATGCTCTGTTGTGCTACTGCTTGTAACCAGACCTGGTAGGTTGTTAATGAGAGACAGAATCTCATGAAACTACTTCATTCCAAACTCAAAGTACCGTTGTTTAGGTTTTCAGCAATTCAAGCAGCTATTCTCTCTATGCATCTTTCTTTCATTATGAAGTATAATGAACATTATTGGTATTTTAAGACTTTCTTTTCCTGCTAAGCGTTGATCAAAACTTGTATTTGTTCCAGCAGGATTTATTTTAGATGGTGTGACGTGGATTTCTATAGTTGTGCTGAAATGACTAAACTTGGATCCTAAAGCTTTTAAAGTTGCATTTAGAAGTGATTTACGGTGACTCATTAAAAATAGATCTTTGTATGTCATCTCATTAAAATGAATGTGAGCAATGATGTTATACAGGAGGACAGCTTGTGGCTTATAGCGTATTTCTCTGAGAGTTGCTGGAGCTAGATTAGTCTGGTTTTAGCTCTTCTGTTCTCCCACGCACTGTAACAAAGAGTGCAGCTCTGTTTGGGGTGTCCCTATCCCTGCAGGTAGGAGCAGGCTGCTGTCAGGTCCATGCTGGGTCCTTTCCAGCTGCCCCCAGCCAGGGAGCTTCTGTCCTGATGTCAAGCTGTTGATGCTAATGCTTTTTTGGAAGTGCAATATTGGTAGCCAATATTGGTAATCCACTCAGGTATTTATCCAAGTACTCTGTAGAAAGATGAAAATAATGTTGTTTTACTGGAATACTCCTCTAAAATATGAAGATTTTTGTAGAATTGCAGGGGTTGAAAGGGACCTCAAGAGATCATCAAGTCCATCACCCCTGCAGAAGCAGGTACCCTACAACAGATTACACAGGTAGGCATCCAGATGGGTCTTGAATATCTCTGTAGGAGACTCTACAACCTCTCTGGGCAACTTATTCCGATGCTCCATCACCCTCAGTGAAAAGGAATTCTTATGTTACTGCGGAATTTCCTATGTTCAAGTTCTAGGCCTTCCTAACCTATCAGGTGTCAGCCAATCCTTCCAGCAAGTGTGCTGAGGGTGAACTCTATTCCTTCATCCAGATTGTTAATGAAGATGTTGAAGAAGACTGGACCTGGAACTGACCCCTGGGATACACCACTAGTTACAGGCCTCCAACTAGACTCTGTGCCACTGATGCCAACCCTCTGAGCTCTGCCAGTCAGCCAGTTCTCAGCCCACCCCACCATCCACTCACCTATCCCACATAGTTCTAAGTTTCATAACAAGGATGTTGTGGGAGATGGTATCTAACACCTTGCTGAAGGCAAAGTGCACAACACCTTCTGCTGTCCCTCCCCATCTGCCCAGACACTGATTACATCACAGAAGGCTATCAGCTGGTCAAGAATGATTTCTCCTTGGTGAATTGATGTTGACTACTCCTGATAACCTTTTCTTCCAGTTGCTTGGAGATGGCATCCAGAACAAGTTGCTGGATCACATTTTTGGGGGTGGGAATGAGGCTGACTGGCCTGTACTGTATCTTTTATACATAGCATATACATAACATACAATTATACATCTCTACACTGTCTTGCAGAAGGAAATTTGGGTAGTATAAGTGCCTTTTTCTTTTTAAGTGAAGCTATTCTTGGAAAAACTTCAAGCAGAGTTGAAGGATTTCTCAAATAATTCCAACTGCTGTTTCAAAAATCTTGAGGTTAATCTGATCCTCTGTTTGACCTCTGACAAACATGAGTTTTGGCATGGCTGTGAAATATCTAGTCATACGGTGTGTTTACTAAGTTGCTGAGGTTAATCCAAGCAGATGTGGTGTCTAAGCTGTGGCTGCTCAGAGATCCTGTAGCTGCTTTCTCTCTGTTAGCCAAAATATTGTGAAATATAGTTGGCATTTTCTTCATTAAAAATATTGAAGGCTCATACACTGGGTCACTGTTAGAGCTGCACGGGTTCCTAACAGCAAACTCTTCCAGTCTGTCTAGGGGAACAGAGCGCATCAGTGTTGGGCAAATTGTTAATCAAATGTAAATGCTTGGGGTTGCATGTGTGAACTGAATTTTGTGATGGTGCTGTAAGGAACCTACATGAAGTCAGAGCAATGTGGAAAACAGTGCTGTGCAGTAATCACTGCAGCTGGAGCAATGATTACTGGCAGGTTGGCTCCTGGAGCTTTTCATCTCTGCTATTGATTGACTTTCAGGGAGTTTTACTAAGTTACTTATAACTTTTATACTTGGAGAAGAAATTAATAGTTGACTACATCTGCAAGGAAGTGAGATCTCTGCAGTGGAATCTGTCAGGATTAGAGAGGAATATTTTGCTCTTGGCATTTCTGGCATGATGTCGTGCAAACTCAGTTCTTCCTGAGGCTTTGTCAAAGGGAGAAAACTGTCTGGCAATAAATATGGCAGTCAGAATAGAGAGAGAGAGAAGGGAGGGTCTGAAAGTCAGAATATTTGGTTAGATTTCATTATTTGGGTTAGAAATGTACGGAATGCTATGGATTGCTCTATAGATATATTCTCAGTAGGTACAGGGGGCAGCTTTTAAAAGCATTTGTTTTTCTCCATCTGAGTCACCCCGGTTGCCTCCAAAATGGACCATAACTTCCTGATACAGGAGATGCTGCCACCTCAAACAATTTGTCTGGCTTATGGATTCTCTTCATCTGTTCTGAATGGATTCTGAAGTATCCCAGTGCAAGCAGCTGTAAACCCCATTTATTGCTAGGATGCTGTATGTGTTAATGAGGTCTTGTAAAATACTTCAAGATGTGATCATAGCTCTTTATTATTCCTGTGTTACTGAGGGGGAGGAACTGTCTTCTGTTCGTTGTGAAGGTTGACTCACATTTGTTTTTGGTTTTTGTTTTTTTTTGTAAAAGAATTATTTGAGATCTTCTGGAAACTCTCTTTTGGCAGCTGTGTTGCTTTTCAGTAATAGAGGGGTGAAATGCTTTAGACCCTTTGTGGGGGGAGATTGGAGACACATGTGGCAGTTGTCCCTGTGACTCTGGAGCACCTCAGAGCAGTTATTCTGGCCATGGTATTTTGAAACAAGTGAAGCTTGGTGTGTTGATGAAGGCAGGGATGTGTTGATGGGATTGTACACATAAGAGTGTATGGCTGGAGAGGGTCTCTTGGCTCCTCAGGGCAGGTCACATACAGAACCTCGTGTGTAGTGCTTGAAGAGTTGGTAGAAATGGTTGAAATCCATATGAAGCCAGTTGTGTAAATGCTCAACTACTATGAGGTAAACTACTCAACCCTGATTTTCTATTCTAGACAGTGTTTTATGTTTTCTTCCAATCTGCTTTCAAAGTTAAGTCTCTAACAGAACATTTGGAACTTAGAGGAAATAAATAATGGCTTTGTATTTTCCTGCCAAATGTATTACCAAATGTCTTGGTTGAATAGCAAGCTACTGAAAGGGCTTCGTTTCTGCATTGTGGAGGTTCTGTCACTTATTTTAAATGCAATTTTTCAACCTTTGTGTCCTTTCACAAAGCTGCAAAACGGCAATGGAGGGGAAAGCGAAGCAGTTCTGCCCTGGGAAAGAACACATGGAATAACATCATGCTCAGGTTTGTGCTTGTGTTTGCAAGAGCAATCTGGCAGGTCTCTAAGTGTGATCTTCAGGCTGGTCAGAGGGCCTTCAGGAGATGGAAGGGATGGATGATGGTGATCTTTTCACTCCAGTGATTACTCATTTATCCCTTTTCATTTGAATGTCTGATTTTGGGCACAGCAAACCTTGTGTCTGGATTTGCTTCAACAGCAGCATGAACTCTGAGCTGTAAAACAGATCAGAGAAGTTGAGGAGAAGCTTGTTTCACAATGAA